>NC_056736.1:714560033-714860033 GCF_019279795.1 Protopterus annectens | reverse complement strand
AGTGCCTCAAGTGCCTGCATCTTGAGATTTAGACTTCTGGCGTTGAGCAGCATTACCCTCATTTTTTTTTCCATTTTTGTTTTCTAAGGAGGTGGGTTTGTCTTTTGAGCCTTGCCTAAAAAAGGCACTATGGGGGTGGCAAGAGCCTTAGCCAATATCCGGAAGCCCAGTGGTGACAGGTGTAAGCAATCCCTTGCGAAGTAGCGTGGCTTGTCCAACATGTCATCCCAGGCAGACAGACATTGGATCCCCTTAGAATGACACCAGTACTTGAGCCAATTATTAAAGCTGATCATCTTGCCTTTGTATTGTGGTATCATTCTTGGTGAGGGCAAGATGCTGTTCAGGGTCAGGGTCATACCAGCCTGGGCTACATAATCGCAGAGCACCTCCAGGTCTCTCTTCATGTAGTCCAGGGAGGTACGTCTCAGGTCATTCACACCAGCATGGACAATGACGGAGTCATATTTGTACTTGCTTTGGAGTGACTTGAGTGCGTGTGTTATGTGGCGGATCCTAGCTCCCGATAGACAGCTCACAGTCACCCTCTCCTTGTTCAGCCTGGTCAGTGGGACATCAGTGTGTCTGACTATAGAATCACTATTACTAGTGTATCAGGCATGGTGTTTGGCTTTAAGGGCTGTGATTGGTTGACACACTGATTTATTGAAGTATGTGTTGCATGTGTTTTGTTTTGAGGTGGTGGATTTTTGGATGTCTGCTTTGGGAACCTCTGTTGTTTTGGTAAGTTTTTTATTAGAGCCTCCGAGTGTGTCTTTGCGTTTTTATGTGTTTGCTTTGCAGTTGTGGTAGGTCTATGTGGGACTGGGATTGTTGTGTGTGTGGTTACCATCTCCTCCTGTCTGGTCATGCCAGCCCTGAGTTGAGAGAGTTCAGCCTCCAGTTTGGCTATATAGTTGCATCTCTCACATGTATTTGTGTTTGTTGGGAGGAGGAGAGGGTTGTCTGTGTACATGAGACAATTGTAGCATTGTCTCAAGATACCCAGATTGACCAGCTGAATTGGAGAGGACGCCAGTAATCTACCACTCGACATGCTACAACAGTATAAGGGACTGCTGTACCTTTAAGGGAAGTGGATATTCACAGAGGTGGTAAGTAGATGTAGTGCTTTACTTAGTACGAGAGTGCTTACTTAGTAGAGAAGTATTGAGAACAAGTGCTAGGCTTATAATATAGTGAGTAGTCTGATTATACTAAGAGTAGAGATTCCTTAAGGGAAAATTTGAAGAGCAGACCTGGCGGAGCCAGAAGAAGTTTAACCTTGTTTAACCGGTGCTGCGCTATGCGCACAACCGCACAAAGCCGTGCAAACACAGATTTTAAACAGTGAACTAGAAATGGTCCAAAACAACCAATTACTACAGCTTATTGTGCTGAGGTCACTTCCTACAGGGACAGGTAGGCTGCTCAAGGCTCCCCACTCCCACTGGTGATCAGAGAAACTTCCTTCTATCCAAGTAAGGTAATGGACAACACAGGAACTACACCACAGCCCAGAATACAGCAATGCCTGTAAACTGGTCTAAACTAATCGAGGAGAGGCGGGAAAACAAGGATTATTTTTTTGTTTTTTTTTGATAGAAACACACAGAAAATGCAGAAACAGTGATAAATCAGTTACACAGGCTAGCACACTTTAGTGGGCAGCCTCAACAGTTAAATTAAACAAACAAACAAACAAACTTTCGATCAAATTCGACTAAAATGTAACTAAGTGCAGATTTTAAAATAATGCAGCAAACAGTTAAAAACAGTTCAAGCTAGTTCAGGGTAAGCTACAGAAGCTATTCCAAGTGAAAAAAAAGCAAAGATACTTAAATCCAGAAAGTAGTCGCTTTTCTGAGATCGCTGTAGCTAGGACCACTCTGCAGGACCACGAGGAGCTTGTCTGAGCAGTATAGCCAGAAAAAAACGCCCAGAGGCAGATTTTAAACAGTGAACTACAAAAGAGCTAGAAATGGTCCAAAACAACCAATTACTACAGCTTCTTGTGCTGAGGTCACTTCCTACAGGGAGAGGTAGGCTGCTCAAGGCTCCCCACTCCCACTGGTGAGCAAAGAAACTTCCTTCTATCCAAGTAAGGTAATGGACAACACAGGAACTACACCACAGCCCAGAATACAGCAATGCCTGTAAACTGGTCTAAACTAGTCTGTCCATTAGAATATGGTAGTACGCATCCTTGAGGTCTATAAAGCACATCCAATCACTCTCCCGCAAGAAGGGGAGAATGGATTGAAGAGTGACCATTCCGAATTTTTCCTTGGTTACCGACAGGTTCAATAGGGAAAGATCTAGAATTGGTCTCAAGTCCCCCGTCTTTTTTGGCACCAGAAAGAACCTGGAGTAGAACCCTAATCCGAGCTGGTCTTGGGGGACGGGTTGGATGACTCTTTTTTTTTTTTTTTTTTTAACAGCTGCTGGATTTCTGTGGCTGCAGCCTCCCTCTGATCGAGTGGAACATCGGGGAGGCTCCTGACTTTGGGGACATGATACATTGGAATTTTGTAGCCTCTGGATATGATACGAAGCACCCAGCGGTCTGATGTGATGGACTCCCATGCCGCCAGATGCCGTGAGAAATGCCCCCCCCCCCCCGACTGCCTCCAGAACAAAGCAGTTGGGCAACCCTTCAGGGCTGCTGCGTGGGCCGGTCAGAGGACTCTCTGGACCCAAAGTTCTTCGGGGCCCCTCTGCCCCTAGGGCTGCGTCCTCCCTGTCCTCCTCTGCCACGGAAGGACTGGTTGTCCGGAGCAGGTTGGGAATATTGCGATTTCCGGAACCACATCTTCTTCTGTCCCTTTTGGTTCTTCGAGAAGGACCTCTGGGGAGCAGAGAAGCGGACTCCGATGGCAGACAACGTCTTCCCGTCCTTCTCGCTCTGGACCAGTATTTCGCGAACGGTCTTGCCAAACAAGACAAAACCATCAAAGGGGGCATTCGCAAAGGATGCCTTAAAGGGCTCCGTGAAGTCACAATGCCACAGCCAGGCCTGACGTCTCATGACTAGGCCCACTCCGCTAGCTCTAGCGGCTCCCTCTGTAGCATGGGACAAAAGCCGCATAGAGGTATTGGAGATAGACCTTAGAGTGGCCATTTGAGTGGAGTACAACTGCTTGTCCTCCGCCGACATGGACTCGGGGGGGGAAGCAGCGTATTCTTTGATAAGATCCCGCTGCATCCTGATAACATGTGCCATATAGTTCAGAGACCTTACCGAGAAGGTCACTGAACTAAAAACCCGCTTCCCAAAGCGATCCATCGAGCAGGACTCCTTGCTCAGTGGATGGACCGAGGGGCTCTCCTGAGCTAGTTCCCTCTTCGTGGCTGCCGCCGTCAACATGGCAGCTACAGGGGGACCCTTGCTCCAGTGGGACCGGTTTGCGGGGGGGGGGCCTCACTATCCTGTCCGGGCGTTTAGGGACTGGCTCCACAGTGTCCGGCTCCTTCCACGCTCTGGTGGTAATAAGGTCCACCAGGGGGTTGGCTGGATGGGACACCCAAGAGGTAGAGAGGCCTGCTTCGAATGCCTCCAGGAACACGGACTCATCAGAGGAAGCCTTGGGGGCAGACCACCCACCTCTGATCCTAAGCATTTCCATGATGTCTCCACAGGAGACATCCTCCGGGGTGACCTTGGGGAGCCTTCCCCTTCATCCAAGTCCGTGTCCTCTGTTAAGGACTCGGGGGATTCCACGTGCCTCCTCTTACACTTGTGCTTGCGAGGCACTTCCTCGGGGGGGGGGGGGCTGTCAGAGGAAGTCTCGCCAGCAATGTCTTGTTCCAATTGAACAACCTGGGACATCGAAGCATGCTTTCCCTGTGGCGGGGTGATGGAAGCCTGACCCAGCAGAGAAGGAGTGCAGGGTGGAGCCGAGGCAAGGGCCGGGGGTCTGGATGCTCTCGACAGAGCCCTCTCCACTGCATCGAAGGCTGAGGGGGAACCGCTCTCCCTGGGCTCCGAAAGTCGACTCCCACTCAGATCCGATGAAGGGATCGGAACCGGCACCAAGACCGTCGGATCCGAGGGACCAGTGTGCTCCGACCTGGACGGAGCCAAAGGCACACTGAAACCCTCGGATCCGAAGCTCAGCCCACAGCTCCGAGAGGTCGGATCCGACAATGGAACCGACAAACTCGAGGGCAGGGTTGGATCCGAAGTACCCAGTACTGTCGGCGCAGACCCATCCCCGGCTGACGCTGCCCGGCTCTGAACGCTCCGAACCCAGAAAGCAGGTCGGAGAAGGAGCAATCGGAGCAAAGAAAGGGGTCGAGCTCCCCCCCGAAGGGGGGGAGGCAAGAGCACTCCCATCTGCAGCTGGGAATGGATGAACCTTCACATCATCCGGTCCAAGTCTGCATCTGACAGGCTGTATGTGGATCTCGAAGAGGCCACCGAGGCAGGCCTAGAGTGCTGCCTCGATGACCTCGACGGAGATCGGGTCTCCTCCTCCTCGGGTCCCAGGGAGAAGAAAGGAGATCGGAGCCGAGGAGGAGGAGACCTGGAAGCCGTGGAGGGAGAAGCCCGCTTAGCCAGGGGGCCGAAGCAGAGGCCTTGGCCCGCCGCTTGTGGTGCTTCTCCCTCCGTTTCTCCCTCCTGGCCTCCTTGTCCTCCGGCGTTTTAGTGGGAGTTTGAATCTCGGCCGGGGGAAGGGGGGCAGGAGTGGCTACCACCACAGGCTGAGGAGGTGCCACGGGAGGAGCGGAGGCCAAAGCCGAATCCGGAGGCAAAAGACCCGCCAGGACAAGCTTCGACCTCCGCTCTTTCAGTGCCCTGGGGTTGAACGCTGCACAGATTGTACATCCTGACGAGAGGTGTTCAACCCCAAGGCACCGAACACACCGAGTGTGGCCATCAGCTGGAGAAAGATTATGGCCACACTCGGTGCATTTAGAAAAAATAGGTTTTGGGGCCTCTGCCATACCCAAAACTAAAGTACACTACACAAGCACACAGGCCCCAAACACAAACACACACAGACACACTAACGACCAGCGAGGGGAGGGGAAAACTAAACAAAATTAAACTAAACAGGAATCTAACCACTCTCACAAATTACAACTACAAAGTCTGACAAAAAAAGATGAAAAGATTCACTTATCTGTTGATAAACTCTAGGAGCTCTAAAATCTAGCTACACACTCAAGCGCGGCAAACTAGATCTGAGGTCATAGGAGGTTGGCAGGGGATTATGGGTGAGGGGAGGAGCTAGGAGCTCGGATCCATAGCTATGCTACAAGTTGCCGGCTCGGATCAGATATCGGATCCAAGACCCACAGGTTGCTGACAAATGAAGTCCCTACTCCAGATCTAAGGGTAATACTGATCAAGCTCTAACGTTTAAGGCTGTCATTACCTCAGAAAGAATAAATGAAATTAGCTGACAGTTCCACAACCTGTGAAATACAAAAAAAGTTAGCAAACTGAGTAGTTGACAGCAAGAACAGCATTATAAATAAGTCTTATTTTGGAAACTTTTATAAATGCTAATATTGGTTTCTGGTGCAGTTAGTTTAAACTTATGGCAAGCATAAATGTAACAAAAACCTTTCAATGTTCTTTGTCTGAAGCAGGCTATAAATAAAATACAAAGGACTCATTGTTGAATGTTACACATCTCAGCTCCCTAAGTTAAACAGCAGATTTAAAACATCACTCTCGTCTCTCTCAAACACTTTTGTGGAAAACTCTGCCTGGCCAACAAGGCTGCAAAAATAACCTTTGTTCTGTCTATTCGCCTTTATTTTCATAAAACTGAAAGTATGACACACTTAGTCTAAGAACTTAAACTTGCATCATAAAACACGTGTCAGCGTATATTCATATTATGTGTTATATACACATATATACATACACGTGTGTGTGTGTGTGTGTGTATATATATATATATATATATATATATATATATATATATATATATATATATATATATATATATATATATATATATATATATATATATATATATACATACATATATATATATATATATATATATACATACATATATATATATATATATATATATATATATATATATATATATATATATACATACATATATACATATATATAAACGAAAAACCGTTCTAAAACTGTAAAGCAAAGTAGAATAATGCCAATAAACAATTAAAACTTTGTAACTAATAAAATTACGAATGGAGAAAAAACACAGCTGAGGCCGAACTGTTGTCTAGCGCTTTCATTCCTTTATTGTTGCTAGGAACTTCATACACACACACACACACACACACACACACACACACACACACACACACACACACACACACATGTGTGTGTGTTTAATTGGGACCTTTTTAGAAGAGCAAACACTCAGAATTTTGAGTCTCACATAATCGAGCCAAAAAAACTCAAAACTGCTTAAGATGGACCCACAGAAATAATGCACTGTGGGTACCAGGTTATTAGCCCTTTCTCCCCTGCAGTGTGATCATGGAGGAGATGTGTATAATTAGCCAGGGTGGGGGGGTACACTCTCCCTGTACTTAAATATACTAACTATACTACACTATATTATTATATATATTATTATTATTATATTATTATAATATAATATTGATAACTACACTATACTATATTATATATATATTATTATTATATTACTATTATTATTATATTATAATATAACATTGATTCCAAGCACAGAATCTTTTCCATTTGTCAGCATAAGATTTTCTAGTACTAGGCCTTCTTGCTCCAAAATGACATCCATCACAGCTTTACTGAGAGGTGTCGTTCGTATGATTACATGATTAGGCATGCTGCCAGGTTCAGAGCTTGTAGTTGATTGTGCAAGATCTGATTGTTTTGCTGGGACAGTAGTTGTGGTCTTTGAGGCAAGGCCCAAGCTGGATATTGAGACAGGTTCCTTAGGATTGGGTACCAGTATTTGGTGGGGCCAGTCCGGGGCAATTAATATCATCTTTGGCTTCTCTTGTCTGACTTTTAGGAGGACCTTGGGTAGAAGAGGCAGAGGAGGGAAGGCGTAAACTGACAGGTTTTTCCAACTGAAGGATAGGGCATCCACTTTCCATGCTCATCTGTGATGAGTCTTTGTGCAGAATCTTTTCAATTGATAATTTTGAGGAGAGGCAAATAGATCTATGTCTGGGGCTCCCCCATTTCTCTGTCATCATGCTGAATACTTGTGGATTTAGTTTCCACTCGTGAGGATCCAAAAGGCTTCTGCTTAAATCGTCTGACAGAGTGTTCTGTTTTCCTGGCAGGAATTGAGCTTGAAGATCGATTTGGTAGGTCAAAGCTGTGTCCCACAGTGCCATGGCTAATCTGCAAAGGGGGTATGAGTCTGTGCCCCCTTGCTTGTTTATATACCACATGACTGTGGTGTTGTCCGTCTTTATCAGTAGTTGTCCTGGATGAAGCAAGTCCTTGAAGGCTGTGAGGGCATTTTGAACAGCTAGCATCTCTTTCTGGTTGATATGTAGATGCATTTGATTTGGTGCCCATATGCCCTGAATGCATCTTCCTGCCATGTGCCCCCCCCCCTCCCCCAGGCATAATCTGAAGAGTCTGTTGTTAAGGTTTGGCTGGCAGGGGGTAGAGTGAAGGGTCGTCCCATGTTTTGGTGACAGGCCTTTGCCACCATAGAAACTCCTGTTGCAGGCAGGGGATGAGAGGAATCATTGTTTTCAGACTGCGTGAATGTTGACTCCATAAACTTTTTAGGTACCATTGAAGTTTCCTCATATGCAGTCTTGCATATGGAATTAGTAGGATGCAGGATGCCATGAAACCCAGAGCCTGCAGAATTTGTCTTGCAGAAGACTGGGTATTTGTTGCCATCAGTTTGAAGTAAGTAGTCAGTTGTCTTTTGTTTGTCTGGCATGAGGTAAGCCATCTGGGAAGTTGTATGCAAGCTTGCACCCAGGAATGTTATCTTTTGAGAGGGTACCAGTTGTGATTTCTTTTCGTTTATTGTGTACCCTAGGCATGCTAGAAGCCTTTTCACAAACGCCAGGTGTCGTAGAAGAGTGTCCTTGTTCTCTGCTTGACTGAGACAGTCGTCCAAGTAAGGATATATTTGAATACTTCTTTCTCTGCAAAATGTAATTACTGGTGCCATGCACTTTGTAAAGACCCTGGGCGCAGTAGATAAGCCAAAGGGCAGTGCAGAGAATTGGTAATACATTAAGCCAGCCTTGAATCTGAGATATCTTCTGCATGACTGTCTTATTGGGACATGCAGGTATGCCTCTTTTAAGTCTAAAGTCACCAGCCAAGCATTCTTGCCCAGCATGGGCAGAAGCTGTTGCAAAGTGAGCATTTTGAATTTTGGAATGTCCGGGTATGTGTTCAAAATCGATAAATCCAGTACTGGCCCCCAGGCCTTGTCCTTTCTGGGTACGAAGAACAATCTTGAGTAAAAACCTTGTCCTTTTTCCTGTTCTGGTACTGTCTGAATGCCCGCCATATCCACAAGGGACATAACCTGTTTCTGTGCCTCTACCCATTGGTGTTTTGGCAGGTCTGGCCAACCATTTGCCATTGGCAGAGTGTGGAAATGGAATCTGTATCTCTGTGATAAAATGTTCAGTCCCCACTTGTCCTGGGTTATTAACTGCCAATTTTAAGCAAAAGGTGCTCATTTCCCCCCTATGGGTGCTGCCAAAAGATAAGTGCTTGGTATAGGCAGAGGGAAGTCATTGGGATTGCTTTCTGTAGGTTTGCGCTTTATCTCTTTATTTTGAGGTGGATGCATCCCATTGCTTTGACCTGTATGAGTCTTGAGCCTGGTACCTGGAACCCTTAGGGCGTCTGGATTTGCCCCTTTGAGCTCTGTCTGACACAGGAAAGGACCAGTTTTTTGTAGGCCAGTGTCTACTGAATCTAGGTGGCTGCACTTGTAAGAAATCTTTAACAGTTTGCATAGACTTAGCTTTGTCTTCCATTTTCTTTAAAACCTCTTCTGCCTTAATACCAAACAGAGAATCATGCTGTAAAGGTGCATCTAGCAATTTAGGTTCATAGGTAGGTACTAGGCTATCTGCCCAAGGGCCTACGCAAGCCTAGCCAACAAGGTTCCCTGGCTTACGCCACCCAAGAAAGTTATTTTCCTGTGCCACTGTCGAGCAGAGACACAGAAGTGATCCCCGGGGTGTATTTCCTATTTCCCATCCACTCATCAAGATTTTTCTTGAGTGCTAATGAAGAACTTTGCTAGACATAGATGGGTAGCCTGTTCCAGAGTATGGGAAGTCCCTGGGATAGGAATCTATCTCTCCAGCATGTCCTGCCCATTGTGGTGACAAGGTTTAGGTCCCTAGAGCGTGCAGCTCGGAGGGATTGGGATTTCTTTAGGTGTAGCATGTCCAACAGCTCTGGGTTTGACGTAGCTTTATATGTTAGGCACAGGTCACCTCTGAGTAGGCGATATGCTACGGAGTAAAGCTGGAGTTTTTTGAGGCGGTCAGTGTAGGGCATTTGTTTGAGTCCACTTTAACATGATCAGGTAAATTTTGTTCCTTCAATCAGGCATGCCTCCTAATCACAGATCCAGTAGCTGCGGCCCTGCAGGAGGCCTCTAAAGAATCAAAACCACATTGCAAAGTATGCTTTGCAACTTGTTCAGCTGCATGCAGTAATTGCTGCAATTCTTTATTTTCTGCACATTCTGAAATCAGCATCATTTTCTGTTTCAGCAATCCCATAACATGTTGTTGGTACTTAAGCATATGAAATTGACAGTTTAAGGCCCTGATTGCCAAGGCTGCAGATATATAAACCTTTTTTTCCCCATCTGTCCAGTACCCTTGAATCTCTGTCGGAGGGGGTAGGGTTTTTTGCTGTTGAGGCCTTTACTCCCTTTGGACCCTGTGAAATAGTTTCAGGATCAGCAGCAGGGTTTCTAAATAAAAATTTATGAGAGTCAGGGACCCTGTAATACCTGTCAGGCTTACTGGGAGCTGGAGGTAAAGAGTCAGGGGTCAGGCTTGACTACGAAAAGACATCAACCACAATGTCTAACACAGGGGGAATGGCTAAAGGCTTATGCTGAGGGCGGAGGAAATCCCTGTGCCTCTTATTTGATTCTGAGAAGTCTTGACTCTCCCAGTGAAAATGCTCCCTCAAAGTATGTCAGGTTTCTCCAAATGAATAATCCTTAGGAGGAGATACAAATGGAATACACTCCTCAGCATCAGAATCCTCATAAGGAGGTAAAGACAATTCCTGATCAGAAGAGGAATCAGAAGAAAAAGAAACCTGATCTGAAGATTCATAGTCGGTGCCTTGCCTAGGCCTCTTATCTGGAGGGGGATGGGTACCCCTGATCAAGGTAATAAGGTCTTCAGCCATTTTGATCATCTGTTTTTTAGGCATGGAGGCCTGTGCACATGACTCAGGCGTCGTTTTTTTTTTAGTTTTAGAAGACGTCTTTGCCTTTGGTTTTGCAGATTTCGTCAGTTTGATATAAAAATGTTGAGGTCTGAATACAAGCTCAGAAGCCGGTGCCTGCTCAGCGGCTCCGGACCCATCCGAGGGAGATACATCTGTCGGCCCAATACCTTGAGTATCTTGCGGCATGCCGGACTCCACATGGGTGTCGGTAGAGGCCTGCGACTCGAAGGTAGCGGGTATTAGAGGCTGCGAAAGCGCCTCACTGAGTACCGGCGAACCGGCGACTGGCTTAGGAGAAGCTTCGTCATCGGTTTTGGATCTCAACTGACTTTCTCTGTCCTTTTCTTTGAATTTTTTATGCACTCCGGTAGTCTGATTGCTATTCGACGACATCTTTGGGTAGTTAAATCTGTTTCCAAACTACTTAGATACAAAAATATACCGACGCTTAATAGTGCGTTGGTTAAATCTAGCACAAAACTGACAGCCAGGCATGTTGTGATCAGAGCCTAGGCAAGGAATACAGTATAAATGGAAATCCTTATAAGGTATTTGCTTCCCACAAGTAATACAATTATTAACTTTTTCCAACATCGGTAAAAAGCAAAAAAAAAGTTTCCCCAATGGGGTACTTAGCTTTATTGAAGACTTCGGTTCTGAAACTCAAATGCAAATATTTCAGTAGTCGGCCGACCGGCACTTGCGAAATGCTTCTGCTTCGGGCACCGCGCGTCAAGAAAGACTAAAGAAAATGGCGTCGGCTGCATGTTTTATACCCCTGACGTCATGGAAGAGTAGACGGCAACCGACTCAGGACCCAAGAACTTTGGAATTCAGGCCGACTGAGGGCAACCTGCCAGCAGATTACCCAAATGTAATGAATGCAACAGTGAAACACAAAGAACATCAAGGGTTTCCTTTAAAAATGGTAATTGTAAAACTACATGCGTCATATATTTAGTGGTGTGTATGTCCTGTCCAGCATTTTATGTTGGGAAAACCGACAGGTGCTAAAAAATAGAATATATGAGCAAACACATCAGATTAGGAAACAAAATACCAACAACACTTTATATAGACATCTGTCTAGTAGTCCAGGGTGCCATACATTTAAATTTGGTACATTGGAAAAAGTAGCAGTCAACCCTAGGGGTGGTGACCACAAAGCTTTGTGTGAATAAAAAGAAGTGAAGTGGCAGTTAATGTTTAATACTTACACCACCCCCAGTATTAACGAAAATATTTCTTTGAAAACTGTTATACAACTTGGAGCTGAATATTCTTAAGTAGCCCAGTTTAGATAAGTAATGGTGTGCATGTAGAGCATAAGTTTTTACATTTATTATAGAAGTGCTCATGTGTTTTTTTTTTTAACTAGTGCTTTTAGTGTTTTGTGGTGACTTACTGACAATTTTGCTACTTGACCTTTTAATTTTTAACAAGATGTATTAACTGGTTAACTGAGAATGATTTAGGCTATCTAAGGCCATTTATTTGTTTACTGATTTTAGATTCTGATGAAGTCCCGTCAAGCAGGATGAAAGCGCTCAATCACTTTGAATAAAGTTTTTTATGCAGTGATATTCGTGAAACTGGGAGTCTTTATGATCCTATGCAGTCCGTCTTAGCCTGTGGTTTGCGGTTACTTCATATTTTGGATTAGTTGCTGTTGGGGACCGTTTTACGTTGTGTATTGTGTTTAGTACATTTTATGCTGTGGTGAGTGTGAATCCTGGCCATCTACAACAATTTTAAGACATGGCTTCTACCTACAGTAAGCATCTGAGTCAGCCAAACAGTAGTGGAAGACGTATTTCTCTTTCTTACATGTTTTAGTGCATTCTAATTTTTGAATACTAGCCTGGTGTAGTGACTTTCTGACCTGTTAGTAATTCCATAGAAAGCAAGTGTGTGACAGAAGGCTGCAGCATTAGTAGACATACTCCTCTGTTCTTTTTTCAGTTTCTAGTTTGGTATGTGCTGATTTCTGAATATTACTAGACAAATGCACTACTTTTCATGAGAGTGCTGCTTGTATATCTGCAGAAGCATGAGTGAAGCAAAATGTAAACGTTAGTACTAGGTGATGTCCCTTTTCCCTGGTACATCTTTATTTTAAATAAGAGCCAGGAACTGGGGGGTACATTCCTCCAATCCAATGCAAGCGGGACGGGAACACAAAATCAAAAAGATTAGTTTATCATGGGAGCTGAAACAACACTGGAACCATGGATTTACAGGATATTTAAAAGGAAAATGATAATGTGGGTGGGAATAAAAGTGCAGTGCTGAAACCGGTGTGACTTCTGTCAGCTTAACTTGGACCCCAGTTTTAAACATTGGGATTGTCCCTTTAATAATACAGAGTCCTGGTATAATATTTGCAGCCAATCATCCCCATAAAACACATCACTGATCCACTCTTCAGGAACTCAACCGGCTGGAACTTCCCAACCTGTTAACACTAAACCCACTTACCTTTGCCCACAAAGTCCTACACAACCCCAGTATCTGCCTTGCACTTTCAGGCCTGGTCCAACCTAACTTTAACTCCAGATCCCTTAGGTCTTTCAACAGACTAATGCTAAAAGTTAACCAATCTCTCAACTATCATGGTGACTCCCTCTATTCTAATAAAATAACTAAGGACTGGAATGCTCTTCCTCAGCACATCCAAAACAATCCTAACATTTCTTCATCTAAAAAAGAGCCTAAAAGACCATCTCAATGGTAAATGGCTCTGCCCCTGTACTTCACCTGCCTAATCTCTTTCTCCTACTTCTTCACGACTCTCTTCTCGTGCACCTCTCCTCAGCACCTTTAAGCAGCTAGTGCTTACATCCGATGTTTTGATCGGATTTGTTTAAATTTTTTGATAGACTTTTTGATTACTCCAGTTATAAATATCTCTACTATATTAAACTATATTTTTCACAACTATCTGTTTCTTAATAATTTTGTTAATTTAATTGCTTTGTTAATACTTGTTTCATGACTACTTGCTTTCCTAACTAAATGTTACTGTACTGGAGCTTTTCTTCCCAGGTCTCCGCTGAAAACAGGCTACTTACCCAGTCTGACACTACCCGGCTAACAAATGTAAGTAAATGAATAAATGAACGAATGAATAAATGAATAAATAAATAAAATCCTGTTAATGTTTTTACTTTTTGATGAAATGTGGTAAAATCAGATGATGCATGCCCACTTTGTTTTTTGTGAAACTCTAGTCCTGGATCTGTTTCAGGATTTACAGTGCAGCATGGAATTTACTATTAGATATTCAAATTTATAATTCACTTCTGGAATGCTGGTTTGTTCTTTGTGATTATATTACTTTTCCTTGAAGTTTTACTGGTGTTTTCCACCTGAGCAAGTTTTGTGTGTATGTGTGTGTGTGTGTGTGTATAGATGATTGAAGAGTTCATAAGCGTGCATTCCAAATGTCCAAACGTTACATTTGCTAATGTCCTGTGCATTTGCAAATATAAACGTTTGAAGAGATGTACAGAGATTGCGGTACAGTGCGGTTAGGGAAATACATCCCTCTCCTCGCTGTAGTATGATCTCTGAGTTGGAATATATAGTTAGGGGGGCTGTGGGGAAATCAATGTTACAACACTTTGGAAGAGTGCCTTTTGACCTTCCAAGATCGCATAATTGGTTTATAACATTTTGATGGTAAACCATATATATATATATATATATATATATATATATATATATATAGAGAGAGAGAGAGAGATATCTATATATATATATATATATATATATATATACACACACACACATACATATTATTGTCCCACTGTACTCATCCCTCATTAGACCCATTATAGAATACAATGCCTGTTTGGTATGTACCTCTCAAGACATCTGCAACAACTGGAAAGGCCGCAGAAATACCTCACTAAAAGAATCATAAGCCTAAAGCAGATGCCCTCTGCTGACCGTCTAAAAAACTCCGCCTATACTCCGTTGCATATCGTCTACTCAGAGGCGATCTCTGCTTAGCATACAAGGCCATGTCAAACCCAGAGCTGTTGGACATGCTACACTTAAAGAAATCCCAATCCCTCAGAGACACACGCTCCAGGGATCTAAACCTTGTCATCACAATGAACAAAACATGCTGGAAGGATAGGTTCCTGACCCAGAGACTCCCCAGACTCTGGAAAAGACTGCCCATTCATGTCAAGCAGAGTGCCCCTTTGGCACGCTTCATGATGATTGGATGGGAGATAGGAAGTTCACCCGGGGATCACGTCAGTCACCCTGGTAGACAGGGGTCCAGGGAATTGTTATAGCTTGTTATAGCTACGTTTGTACAGGCCCTAGGGTCGATAGCCTAGTACAAACCTATATATATATATATATATATATATATATATATATACATGTATCTGTGTGTGTGTGTGTGTATGTATATATATATATATATACATACATATACACACACACACACACACACACACACACACACACACACACACACACACACACACGACCTGTAGGTGTGACACGTCTCCCAAATAATACCCCACCTCAGGAACACACGCCTACACCACATCAAACAAAGCATTTCCCCCAATATTTTTATGTCCAACTCAAACGAACCATGAGTTTATTTTGGATCTAGTCCTCCTCAGTCTGTTACAGACAGGGCAAGTAAGCAAAGTGCAACAGTCAGGCTATTCATGCTCTTCTAGACCTTTCATTTAGTTTACACCTATAAACATGTACTCCTTTTGTCATTTAAACTTTCCTAAATATGTTTGTTCATACTGGAATTTACACGGTATGCAAGTCTTCTGCTTTTGGTACTTCCTGCGGCCAAAATATCAACAGACCACCCCACCTATTTTATTAACAAACTAAATTACTTGTGAGGGTAGCCTAGATGCCCAACTCAAAGTGAAGTTACCTCATGATTCAATGGGTGGGGGACTCATTTTATATTTTCTACCTTTTGATTGTTTACCTATACACAACTCACTGTAAATTGTTTGTGTTTATGCATACTAATTATCTCTCCGAATTTAAAATGAAGCAAAGAAAATCTAATGAGCTGACAGTACCCGTGTAAAAGTAGGGAACTTGCACTAGGCATTTTTATCATATAAAGCTGGCATCTTTCAAACGTATGAGCACTGACCATGAAAACATTTTATAGAATACAAAATCAAGTATAATTAAAAGCGGAGGGCTCTGTGGGATAAAGCCCTGGCTGTGCAATTAAGAAGTAATTTTGGTGCTAGAAGAGTTGGCCAGAAAGAATGCGCGTGACTGGCCAAATCTGGCTAATCCATTCGGGAAGGGTGAGCGGCAGCCCAACCAGCTAAACAAATGACATCCAGCAGAAGTGGGTGTTGTAGCCATGCAGCAGAAGGCTGACACTTGTGTGTTCCATAAAGCTGTGCTTAAATACAGCAGTTTCATTTCAACACATGCATGGAAATGTGCATGAGGCACTGCAGTGGCATTGTGGGATCCACGGGTGTCAAGGTTAAGCATAACCCTGACGGATGCCTGGATGACATCCTTCCATGGCTGGCTCTCATCTGTAAGTTAATCAGGATAACGGAGCAGGCAACAGAGGGGAACAAAGTACAATCAAAGTTCAATAATATGTGTGACACCTAAAAGTAGTCATAAAAAACATTAGCTCAACACAGCAGGAAAGGAAGGATATGCAGCTTTGGAGGCCTATCACTGTACAGTTAAACATCTAAGCAGTAGGGCAAATTTTGAATATTAAGAGGAGATTATGCATCAGCTGTTACATTAAAGTAGTAAGAATGACATACAGAAGAAAACTATTCAATTTTGTTTTGTGGGTGAAGGGGGGATAAACTAAACAAATAAATTATCATATTGCAGTGAAGCTGACTGTATTTTTTTTAAAGAAGCACTCCCTTAATAAGGCTTGCTGGAGTCCCAGAACCACTTTACTTACCTTACTGACAGTAATGCTTTAAAATTCTTAATGGCAAAGCATACTCAATGGAGTACCACATTAGGTAAGACTCGGTGTTAGCAGTAAACTAAACAAATTACCTTTACTAAACAGAAAAACTGTGCACTGAAACTGCAACCAAACATTTTAAAATAAGGTAGCAATCAGAAGAACATTTCTTACCATCATTACTATCAGAACTGGAAAGTTGAGGTTTGAGTATCCGCCTTAATGGTCGTCTGCCAATGTTGCTGTTTACAGACCCCTCCTCAGTGTCAGAATCCTCCCGATAGTTGACTTGCTTTGCCTGGTTTCTCTTAGACCTTCGCCTTCTATCCAAGAAATCACTGCTGTAGTCACTGGAAGCCAAACTTTGTACTAACAAACAAATGAGAATAAGAAAGAGTTAGCTACATCATCATCCTTTTCAGAGGACACCGCTTATAGTAAGTGCGCTCTCTCCTGCAGGTCGTGCTTATTTTGCGTACATATATTTATATATTTTATACGTGAGCTCTTTTTGATTTCATTTTTCTTATGGTTCTTAAATGCCCGATTGTTGCAAGACTGTATGAACTCGCATTTTAGACAAAAGGGAATACATTTCTTTTTAAAATTAGTTGACAAATATCAATGATAACATAAGAAAATAAAAAGTACATGAATTATCTAGAACACTTTCTATTAACTTGAGAAAGGTAATGTGTTTTTACAGTATCAAAATGATTCTTTAACTGCTGTTACTCTGGGGACAGAACTAAGTCCCTACTTCTAAACTAGTGCCCTAGTGTGGTGCTTTCCAGGACTTAGTAGTGCCCACTCTTAAGTGTAAATAACATTTGGATTTATACTTGTCATAAACATCGACCTGGACAGCTTTCTGGTTCACGGCAAACTTATTTTCTATCCTCGATCTTCTACAAAAAAACACAGTAAAAGCATGAAAAGAACTACTTAACAGCGACTGTACAGATGCACTAACTCGTGCAAAGTGGTAACTATTACTAGCACAGCCTTACAATTAGGTCTCTGTTTATAACCAGCATATGAGTTCAAGACACTAAGAAGAAATTCACCTCAAAAACGAAGCAAGAGAGGTAAATTATGGCATCCATGTCAAGAACACAGCTGGTTATGATAGGAGACATGATTTAAAGAAAAACTGTAGTAGCAGGATGTGTTTTACCAGTTTTTAAAGCCTTTGAAACTTGGTAGAAAGTACAGTTTTGTACCTACCATAAATGTAGATGTCCGATAGGAATGCATCTGCAGTCCTTACAAATGGGTTGTCCTGTCGTCAGGCAGCCCTTCGGTCGGCCGGATTCCAAAGTCTGGGTCCGGCTTCGGCTGGTGTCGCACCTCACCCGATGTCATAGCTGCAGTTCTTCGGGTATAAAGGCATCAGCCGACGCCATTTTCCTCAGTGTTTCTTGCCCCAGATGCCAGGTGCCCTCTTGGATGGCTAAATTTGGATAAATGCCAATGTTTCCAAATAGTAGAGAGCAAACACATAAAATAAGCATGTATGTACATATATACAAACAAATACACCATAATAGATCCCCCCCCAAGCTAGCTGAAAGATGGCAAATACCCTAGGAGTACCACAGAGGGAAGGCGTGGGTAATCCTGACTGCAGATGCATTCCTATCGGACATCTACATTTATGGTAGGTACAAAACTGTACTATGTCCTTCAAGGATGCATCTGCAGTCCTTACAAATGGGTAGAATACCATAGCCAAACTAGGGAGGAGGAAAAAGAGATTATGGTGTAGTTAGGATCCCTTGCAAAACAGCAGTGGCAAAACCTGCTCGGGATCTAGAGTATAAAGGTAAATTATAATGCTTGGCAAATGTATGCACGGAGGTCCAAGTAGCAGCCTCTATAATGTCCTTGGTAGCCACCCCTCGTAAGAAAGCTGTAGTAGTGGCTGTAGCCCTTGTGGAGTGAGGCCTGATGTTCTCTGGAGTTTTCTTTCCATGGAAGGAGTAACAAAATCTAATGCAATTTCCTATCCACTTGGAGATTGTCTGTTTTGAAATTGCTTTTCCTTCCCTTCCTGTTGCATATGCTACCAGAAGCTGGTCAGTTTTTCTATTGCACTTGGTCCTGTCCAGGTAGTAGCGTAATTGTCTATGCACATCCAAGGTATGCAACAGTCTTTCTCCCCTGTTCTGTGGGTTGGGGAAGAATGTAGGTAGGTGAATAGCCTGGTTTAAAGACACTCTGGACACCACCTTAGGCATAAATGTAGGATTTGTTCTCAGGGACACTCTGTCTTGATGGAAGATCAGGAAGGGTTGCACTGCCATTAATGCCTGTAGTTCAGAAACCCTTCTTGCTGAGGTGATTGCCAGCAGGAAAGCAGTCTTCCAGGATAAGTATTGTAATTCTGCTGTTGCTGCTGGTTCGAAAAGAGGAAGAGTCAATTTTTCTAGCACAAAGTTCAAGTCCCATGCTGGCAATGGTGGTTTCCTAGGAGGTTTTACATTTTTAATTCCTCTCAGAAACTGCCTGAGCAGAGGATGTGAGAAGACAGGGGGATCCAAGCTGTATTCTGCCGAAATAGCTGATGCGTGCATCTTGATGGAGGAATAGGACAGGCCTGTATGGAAGAGCTCTGCCAAGTACTCCAGGATGTTGGCTATGTTTACCAGTGACACATCTTTTCCCTTTGAAGTACTCCAAATGAGATATCTTTTCCATTTTGCTGCATAATTCTTTCTTGTTGAAGGTCTGCGAGCCTCAAGGATAATGTCTTTAACCCTTTGGGATAAGTTTGGGTTAGTTGCTCTTATGTAATGTTCCAGGCAGTCAGCTGCAGAGTTTTGAGGTTTGGATGCAGGATGTTGTAGCTGTTCTGTGTTAACAGCAATGGGATCAGGGGTAGTGTCCACATTTGTTCCCGAGACATGCTCCTCAGTAATGGGTACCAATGTTGTCTTGGCCAGTCTGGAGCTATCAGGATGATCCTTGGACGGTCCTCTTTGATTTTCAATAGCACCTTGTGCATCAAAGGAAGTGGTGGGAATGCATATGCTGTCAGGTTCTTCCAACTGAAAGATAGGGAGTCCACCTTCCAAGCAAGTGGGTGGTACGTCCTTGTGCAGAATTTCTTTAGCTGGTGATTGAGTGGGGATGCAAATAAGTCTATTTGTGGTAGTCCCCATTTTCTTGTGATGGCTTTGAAGATGTCCGGGTGCAGCATCCATTCGTGGGCATCCGTGGTAGTTCTGCTTAATATGTCTGCTAGAATGTTTTCTTTTCCCGGTACAAAAATTGCTTGTAACTGAATGTTGTAGCTCAGAGCCACATTCCATAGGTCCAGTGCCATCCGGCATAGAGGGTATGAATGTGTGCCTCCCTGTTTGTTGATGTACCACATAACTGTGGTGTTGTCTGTCCTTATCATCAACTGTCCTTCTTGGAGGAAAGGTCTGAATGTCTGGATTGCCAATTTTACTGCCAGCATTTCCTTTAGATTTATGTGCAGGTGCAGCTGATCTTGAGTCCATAAGCCCTGTATGCACTTGTCCAGCATGTGGGCCCCCCAACCGAGGTCTGAGGCGTCCGTTGTGATGGTTTGGCTTGGTTGAATGCTGTAGAAGGGCAAACCTGTGTTTGATTGACAGGCCTGAGCCCACCATAGGAACTCTTGCTTCAGGCATGGTATTAGTGGAATTTTGGTTTCTAGGCTGTGTTTGTGTTGAGACCATAAATTCTTCAGGTACCACTGTAGCTTTCTCATATGCAGTCTGGCATGAGGGACCAGAATTATGCAGGATGCCATGAAGCCCAGGGCTTGCAGTACTTTTCTTGCTGTTAGATGGTTCTGCTTTGTTAATGCCAAGAAGTAGAGAGGAAGTTGTTCCTGTTTTTCTACAGTTAGGAATGCCATCTGCTTTGATGTGTCCAGCTCTGCACCTAAAAAGGTTATTCTTTGGGATGGTATCAGCCTTGACTTTTTTATATTGACTGTATATCCCAGGGCTTGCAGCAAGTAAATGACTCTTTGTAAGTCTTCTGTTAGCTTGTTTTTGTTGTCCGCTTGTATCAGGCAGTCGTCCAGGTAGGGATAAATTTGGATGCCCTGAAGTCTGCAATGAGCGATTACTGATGCCAGGCATTTCGTGAACACTCTGGGCGCAGTAGATAAGCCAAAGGGCAATGCTGAGAATTGATAATACTCTGATCCTGCAAGAAATCTGAGGTATCTTCTGCAATTTGGCCGTATGGGGACGTGCAGGTATGCCTCCTTGAGATCTAGAGTTACCAGCCAAGACTCCTTGCCCAGCATGGGAAGAAGCTGCTGTAGAGTCAGCATTTTGAATTTTGGAACAATGAGGAATGTGTTTAAAGCGGACAGGTCGAGAATAGGCCTCCATTTTTTCTCTTTTCTTGGTACCAGGAAGAGTCTGGAGTAAAATCCCTTTCCTTGTTCCATAGATGGTACCTTTTCCACAGCTCTCAATCTTACTAATTGAGCTATTTGTTTTAGAGCTTCTATCTTTTGATTTGGTGGTAGGTTTGGCATTCCTCTTTTTCCTGGTAGAGTATGGAAATGAAACCTGTAACCTTGGTCTATAGTCTGCAAAATCCACTTGTCCCTTGTGATGTAATGCCAGTTCTTTGAAAATAAGGCTAGCTTTCCGCCTAAGGGTGCTGCTAGCTGTTCCCTGGTAGGCGGTGCCAGAGCCAAGTCACTGTGATTGTCCTGTTGCAGTGGTAGTGGCTGTGTCTGTGCCTCGCTGGTTGTTGCCCTGCCACTGGCGTCCCCTGTAGGCACCCCTGGATTGATTTCTGCCTCTTGAACACCTATTCCTGCCTCTCTGTGCTTTAGAGGAGTCTGGAAAGGACCAATGTTTGGAGGGCCAGTTCCTGCTAAACCTTGGAGGTTGGACCTGTAAGAAGTCTTTCACTGTTTGTACAGATTTTGCCTTCTCTTCCATTTTCTTCAGTACCTGCTGAGCAAGAGAACCAAATAAATTGACCTTGTCCATGGGAGCATCTAATAGTTTTGATTTGACATGGTCCGGCAAGGCCTGTTCTTTCAACCATGCATGCCTTCTGATAACTGTACCAGTCATGGCTGATCTAAAGGAAGCCTCCAGTGCATCATAGCCGCATTTTAAAGAATGGTTACTAACTTGCTGAATGTTATGCACCATTTCCAGAACATATTTCTTATCTAAAGATTCATCAGAGGACAGTTTCTTAGTTAACTGATCAAGCATAAACTCCTGATATTGGATCATATGAAATTGACAGTTCAAGGCCCTAGCTGACAGAGTAGCCGAGGTGTATACTTTTTTACCCCATCTCTCTAAGGACCTGGATTCCCTTTCAGAGGGGAGGGGATTTTTAGCAGAGGTAGATGCTACTGCCTTAGGTCCCTGGGAGATAGTCTCGGGATCTGCAAAAGGAGCCTTGTATAAATGGTGATGCGTGTCCGGGACCCTGTAGAACCTATCGGGCTTAGCAGGGGCTGGAGGTAAAGAATCAGGAGCAGTACAAGCATCATTAAATGCATCATCTACAACAGAAAGAACTGGAGGTATAGCTAAAGGCCTATGTTGTGTTAAATGCAAAAAGGTCCTAAGCCTTTTCCTGGAGTCTGAGAAATCTTGGACCTGCCACTGAAATTGTTCCCTCATGGCATGTAAGGTTTCCCCAAAGGAAAATTCCTCAGGTGGAGAGGCAGAAGGGATCGACTCTTCAGCATCAGAGTCTTCGTAAGGAGAATAAGGAGCCTCTGGAGGGTCTGTATTGTCTGAATCATCAGAGGAATCATCCGTGGACACTGGCTCAGGGGGCTCTGCTCTAGGTCTCTTCTCTGGAGGTGGATGAGAGGCCCTGTCTGGATGAGGTTGGGATCCCCTTATTAAAGAAATGAGATCCTCTGCCAGAGAAAGCATTTGAGAACTGGAGCTGGGCCTGTGAGAGGGGGGCTTAACAGGCACAGTCTTAGTAGCTTTAGCTGCTTTAGCCCTGGCAAAAGCCTTAATGGACATGGCTGCAGGAGGCCTAGCAGCTCTACGTGCAGGGGTTGATATATCCAAGGGAATAGTGTCCGATAATTCCTGAGAAACCACAACAGCAGGTTGGATTTCAGAAGCCGATTCTACCAGGTTAGAAGAGGCCTCGGTAGAAGGCATGGTTTCGGCTGAAGAAAGAACCGCTTGCTCGGTTTCGGCCGAAAACCGAGACACTAGCGGATTGCTTAACCGCGGTTTCGGCAGAAACCGCGGACCGCGAGTGTCGGTCCTTTTCTTTGCATTTTTTGGTAATTTGTGTAGTCGGAGGATCCGACGGCATAATATACGCAAAATCAGAGCCGAAAAACTGCTCAGCAAACTCCGACCGACGTCTAAGCGTCCGTCGGTTAAAAGAAGCACAGGCTAGACAAGCTGCTACGTCGTGGTCTGGGCCTAAACAAGGTAAGCAGTAAGAGTGGAAATCTTTATGAGGTATTTGTTTCCCACAAGTTAAACAGTTATTCACTTTTTCTGACATCGGCTGAGGCAAGAAAGAGTCCCCAACGGGGTACCTAGCTTTTTAGAAGTCTTCGAAGTAGTATTCGGTAGTAGTAATCTCTGGATCTGACCGACCGGCACTTGCGAACAGCTTCTGCTTCGGGCGGCAAGAAAGACTGAGGAAAATGGCGTCGGCTGATGCCTTTATACCCGAAGAACTGCAGCTATGACGTCGGGTGAGGTGCGACACCAGCCGAAGCCGGACCCAGACTTTGGAATCCGGCCGACCGAAGGGCTGCCTGACGACAGGACAACCCATTTTTAAGGACTGCAGATGCATCCTTGAAGGACATCACTTTGTTACTGTCTGTTGTCTTACTGACAGCGCCAGTGTCCTCCTGAGAAACACAGAGCTTTAAAAGCTGTTATGAACAAAAAGTATGACAGAGAGAAGTTCTAACATTTGAAGGCTATTTTACCATCTGACACTCTTCATTGTCCAGCAGCAATATCCTTAGTGAGACTCTATCATAACAGTACTTGGGACCTGCTTAAAATTAAAGTTATGTCCTTACCATAATTCCAGACCTGTGTTGTTGTGTTTTATCCAGTTAAACCTTTGGGTTTACTGGATCCAATCTTGACACCTTTTAGAAACTGTGGATCCAGGACTCTGACTCCTCCCCTACCCATAATTTTCACTGTCCCCCCAAAATACCTCAGATCGAGTCCGCCTGCTCATTAAGCATGAGCATGTTCAACAATCAGTGTGAACAAACTAGCCTATAAGATGGACTAAGAAATGGCCACAGAGTAAGAAAACAGCAATCAAAGATTGTTCAAAGACAAGTTCCTTGGTGAGGTCCATCTGGAGGATGGAGGGAGAGATGTTGAACTGGACAAAAGACAGCATGGATCTATCATTATGATAATTGCATAACTTTTGTATCCAATGTTGTCTGTTCCGTCCAATTCAACTTTGGAACAGATTCCCAAGCTACGAAACAACATCCGGGTGGTATCAAGGAAGGATATTCCTGACAACTGTGAAGCTAAAGGAGGTACGGGACCTGGATTGTACATCCGGCTTGTAGTGAGACAAACATGTGGACAGTAGGCCAAACAGCTGTAGCACAAACCTTGCCAATAGGTACTGTGTGTACAAAAGCAGTAGAAGTAGCTACTGCCCTTGTAGAAAGAGCCTTTTTTAATGCAAGCATAATTCCAGCTTTTTGTATACAAGCATTATACAATCAGAAAGTCTCATCAACAGGCTGACTTTAGTAACACTTTGGCCAACATTTACTTTACAGAAAGCAACAAATAGTTGATCAGATTTTCTTAAGTCCTTAGTCGTGTGTAAATAAAATACTGAGTTGTATATAAACATCTAAGTTAATATAATGTGTGTTTTTTTAGCATTTGGCTTTTGTGAAGCAGAAAAGATGCGAACCACCAAAGGGGGCAGCCTGGCATCCCTAGCCACTGTTAGAACTGGACGAACCACACAGTTAGCTATAAGATGTTTAGATCTGGGTGAAGCTGCCTGGTTGGGTGACTTAGGAGGTTGAATAGTAGTCCAGCATCCAGTGAGGATGTATTTGATGAGGTCACAGGAAGGGGAAGCAAACTTGCCAGGGTCAAAAGGGAGCAAAACTGTTATCAAGGGTATGGGGTAAAGGTCACACAGAAGACCCGGGGGCCAACTTGGAACCGTAGTGTCCCTCAGAGACTGACCCTGTGGGAGGATTAGGGAAAGTAACTGCTGCACTTGTGGTTTAGGTAAAAATAAAAAGATTGCAGCAAGATTGGCCCCAGTGACTGACAATTTGCACTGTCACTGTCTGAGGAACAACTCATGAGGCAGAAGAATGGACCTGCTCAGTCTGTCCGCAAAAACACTGGAAGGTCCTGGAATGTGCCTTGCTATAAAAAAGTGATAGGAAGACATTGTACACTGCCACACTCTCATGGCTTCCTAGCAAAGCGGACATGAGTGTGTCCCCTCTTGCTTGTAGATGTAACAGACTACTGCCATGTTGTCTGTTAGGTTGGAGATCACATCCTTGGGAAGGCTGTCCTTAAGAGCCTGCAACCCAAGGAAGCCTGCCCTCATTTCCAAGATATTAATGTGAAGACTGGACTTTGTGTGTAACCAAGAACTTTGAACAGTCCTCCCTTTAAAATACTCCGCCCCTACCCCTAGGAGGAAAGCATCCATGGTTATTGTAGTCACTGGAAGATGGGGGGAGAATGGCTGACCTTCCAACACCACTAGGGAGGTCAACCACCAGCTGAAGAGAGTCCTGCAAACTGGTGTTAGATGAATTTGAGTACGTAATACGTGTGACATAATGGGACCACTGAAGTGACACAGTCCACTGAAGAATTCTCATGTATTATCTTGCTAGGGGAACTAGCATGATTGCTGAGGCCATCAATCCTAGCAGCCGTAGAATAAGTCTAGCAGTAGGAGAGGGACCTGAAAAGATACTTGACATAGGGAAGAAATCCAGGACTCGAGGAGTTTGGCTACTTGACTGATCATATTTAGGTGCCATCCAATGAATTGTCAATTAACTCTTTGAAGGATTGATTGTAGCTTCCAATTGCTGGGCTAGTTAGAGCAAGAAGTCCCTTTTGTTGGGCCAGAAGATCCCTGGTTGAAGGGGTGAGGAGCCAATAGTCTCAATACTGGTACATCCAGAACCCTTGCAATCTGAGATATGCTACCACTGCCATGCTTTTGGTGAATATCCGGGGGCCTGTGGTAAGACCAAAGGGCAGTGCCCCGAATTAGAAATGACTGGTTCCCAGCTGGAAATGGAAAAATCTCCTGGACTGACAGTAGGCATCCTGGAGATCTGAAGAGCACATCCAGTCATCCTTTCTCAGCAGGGGTAAGAGGGACTGAACCATGACCATCTGGAACTTCAGTTTTATGAACTGAGTGAGGTGATTTAGGACCAAAGTGGGCCTCAGGTCCCCTGTTCTTTGGAATTAAAATAATCTGGAATAGACTCCAGATCCTAACTGGTCTGTGGGTATGTGCATTACTCTTTCGAGCAGCTTTTTTATTTCTGCTACTGTAGATTCCATCTGACTGGGTGGAACTTCATGATCTCCTCAAAAGAAAGGGAACAGTACAGCCTCTGGTGAATATCCTCAGCATCCATGAATCCTGTCTGATGGCCTGTTCAAGCATGATGGTGCAGGGATAAGTGCCCCCCCCCCCCCCCAGCTGCCTCCAGAGTGTGGCAGTCGGTCAATCCTTCAGGAGGGCTAACAGGATTTCAAGATGAAGGGACTGCAAAATCCCTGGTTCTGTGGTCTGCCTCTGTTTCTGAGGCAACATCTGTTACAAATCTTCGAGGGGAAGTTGGAACTGTACCCTGTACTCCCAATATGGGTAGATCCAGGAGAAAGAAAAGTTGCATAAAATCTTACTGTAACAATAAAGGTCCTTCTCTTTTCTGTTGCAGTATTCTTTACATGAGGGAGTTCTCCACCGCAGGAGATCAGTGTCAGCCAGTATACAACACTTTTTCACTACTGTAGGGTACATAATGTCATACAACTTGTAATGTTTAGCGAGGGTATGCAAAGAAGTCCATGTAGCCGCTTTAAGAACAGAGCTAGTATCTAGTCCCTTGAAGAAAGCACCAGATGAAGCTACAGGCTTAGTGGAACGGGCCTTTACAGAAGTAGCACTGGTCTTACCATGTTCACATAACAGAATGAAATAGCCTTAGAAACTCACACAGAAAGAGTCTGCTTGAAAACAGGTAATCCCAGAGCCCTGGGATGATGGGAAACAAAAAGCTGGTCTGATTTCCTGATAGAGTTTATTTAGACAAGACAGGTGTCTATGCACATCCAGGATGTGCAGCTCCTTCACATTAATATTCTGGGGAGAAGGAAAGAATGTAGGTAAATGAATGCACTAGCTGAGTGACAATTCCTTGACCACCTTGGCCATGAAGGAAGGGTTGGTACGCAAGGATACACTGACTTTATGAAAAAAAAAAGGGGGCAGAGGCCATTAGGCTCTGGAGGCAGACACCCCTGGCTGAAGTTAAAGCTAGCAGACGTGCAGTTTTCCAGGAGCAGTGTTGCAGGGAAGCTTATAAAGTTGGCTCAAAAGACGGGAGAGTTAGCTTTTTGAGCAGAAAATTAAGATCCCAGGGAGGAGGAATAGGTTTACTGGGTGGTTTAATGTGAAGGACACGTTTAAGAAATTGTTTAGCTTCAAATCTGCTAGCTAGAGGGTGAGACAGAGGCAGACGCTGATGTTTGGGCCTTCACTGAAGAGTAACCCAAGTTAGGACTGAACAATTCACACAAATAAGATAGAACCAAGGGGACTTCCACTGATAGTGGATCCTGGTTTTGTGACAGACACCAAAGCGAAAATCTCTTCCACCTGGATGGGTAAGATTTTCTGGTACTTGGTTTCCTGGCCTCCTGCAGGACCCTAACTAAGCACATCCTCAGAAAACAGGCATCTAAAAGGAATTAAAACCCCATCACCCACAGAGTCAACTAAAGGGTAGACAAGTGAAGGGATGGATGAGATTTCCTTTGTCTTGTGTGAGAAGGTGCAGCCTGTGAGGTAACTTGAGGTGACTGCCCTTGGCTAAATCCAGAACAGGGAACCAATGCGGTCTTGGCCAAAAGGGCGTCACCAGCAAGATGTTCAGGTTGTCCTGTTGAATTCTGAACAGGACTTTTGGAATGAGCAGAAAGCGAGTGAATGCATACAGAAACATCTCCTTCCAAGAGAACGAGAGTGCATCCAACCTTCCAAACCACAGGGTGTGGAACTCTGGCACCAAACTGTGGAAGCTGTCTGTTCTTGGGGGTAGCAAAAGAGATCTACTTGAGGCATATCCCACAGGTGGACAATATCCAGAAACACATCTCTTTGAAGCATCTATTCATGGGACTGTGTTAGTGACCTGCTCAAGGCATTTGCCACACAATTTTGCCTGGATGGAATTACACTGCCTGAAGAGTCACCCGATGCTGGACTGCCAGCTCCCAAGCCTGGAGTGCCAGCCTGCACAGTAGGTAAGATTTGGCTTCCCCTTGCTTGTTCACATACCAGAGGACCATCACATTGTCTGTGAACAGCTTTAAAGGTCCTGGGAGGAACAGAGGATGAAAGGTCTGACTGGCAAGAACCAGTGCCCTCATCTCCCTTAAATTGATATGTTCCCTTTGTTGTGAGAGAGAGAGACCATACCCTTGTGCTTTCAAATTTCTGCAAGCTGCCCCCCAGCCCACATCCGAGGTGTGTCTGAAAAGCTCTTGGACTCATGGCAGAGGATGCAAGGAGAGTCCTAGTTTGAGTAACACTTGTTGGAGCCACCACTGTAGTTCCCTCTTCCGACAGGGAATCACTATTCAAACTCAGCCTCTCTACAGGATACATACCCAAAGAATGGCATACAGCAACAGTCGTACCACTCCACAAAGGTGGTGCCACAACTGACCCTGGGAACTATCGCCCTATAAGCTTGACTAGCTTGGTCTGCAATGGAACGCATTATCATGGAGCTCATTAACAGGGACATTGGGAACCTCCAGACACTGGACCCCACCCAGTCTGGCTTTGTTAAAGGCAGATCTTGCCTCCTGAACTTGGTCGACTTCTTCGAAACAGTCACCAAGGCCATAGATGAAGGGAAGGTGGTCCACACAGCATATCTGGACCTCGCTAAGGCGTTCGACACCATCCCACACTCAGGAATCATAGACAAACTCACCAGCTTAAATATCAACCCCCATGTCACGAGATGGGTTGCCAACTGGCTCTCAGACAGAACCCACACGGTAAGAGTGGCAGGCGCCATGTCTGACTCTAAACCAGTCACATGCGGAGTCCCACAGGGCTCAGTCCTGGGACCCCTCCTGTTCGGTATATATTTCTCCGAAGTACAGGCAAAGGCGGAGGGACTGTGGCTAACCAAGTTCACAGATGACTGTAAACTGGGTGCAATAATTGACTCTCCAGCTGACACAGACATCCTACAAAAGGGTCTCACAGAGACAAACACCTGGTGTCAAACTCACGGCCTCAAGCTAAATGCCAAAAATGCATAGTAATCCCATTTGGGAAAAACAAAGTACCTACAAACTACCACATAGATGGGAATCCACTAAGTACAGAAGAAGTAATTAGGGACCTGGGTACCCAAGTAGATAGCATGCTCTCCTTTGATAACCACATAGCCAAAACGGTCAGGAAATCCTTCTGTGTGGCACACCTTATCACAAAGGGTTTCTCATCCAGATCCAAGGAGGTGATTGTGCCCATTTACTCCTCACTCATTAGGCCCATAATAGAGTACAATGCCCCATTTGGGATGTACCTCACTAGACACCTGCAACAACTAGAAAGACCACAGAAGTGCCTCACTAAGAGGATTAAGGGCCTTAAACAATTACCCTATGAAGCATGACTAAAAAAGCTCCAGCTCTTCTCAGTCGCTTACCGTCTTGCTCAGAGGTGACCTATGCCTGACCTATAGGGCCATGTCAAACTCTGAACTAATGGACATGCTTCACCTCAAAAAAACGAGATCCCTCAGAACCACTCATTCTAGAGACTTGAACCTATGTACAACAATGAACAGGACACGCTGGAGAGATAGATTCCTGTCCCAGCGACTCCCCTCACTCTGGAATAGAATCCCAATCCATATTCGACAGAGCTCCTCTATGACCTTCTTCAAGAGAAATCTTGATGAGTGGATGGGCAATCATAAGTTCTACCCTGGGATCACTTCAGGAGCCCTGTTGACAGAGGCCCAGGTTACTAATCTAATGGGGAGGCGAAAGCCATCACTCTGTGGCTAGGCTTATAAATGCCCATGGGCAGATAGCCTAGTACTTACCTATGAAAAAAAAGTAAAAAAAAAAAAAAAAAAAAAAAGAATTGGGAATTCCAGAGGATACGAATGCTGCATCCAAACTGACTTTACAAACCGCTGGAGTCTTCTCATGTGAAGTTTGGCCAGAGGTAGGACTGGAATGGTGGATGAACTCTCTGATGATGTTATTTAGATTATATTCATTGTGTAGATGTTTTGTCAGATTCTGTTTGATTAGTTATATTTATAAATGTACATAGTCAATTCTTTTACAAGTTAGGTTTCTCACATATAAGTGTTTTTACTAGTATAAAGGTAATTAATTTCATTTTTAACATCACTCATAAGATTTCATGATTTCGTATACAGTTTGGACTCATATTATAGATGTGTTTGAAGTAAATAGGCTTGTACAGCTTTAAAGATTTTGGCGGGGTTTTTTAAATGGATTAAGGCTTTATACTATTTAAACTCTGGATATGTACTATTACATTGTTCTGAGGAAGACTGGATTTCCCAGTTGAAAGCGCTAAACCAGTGATTCACTCTTGTGTTGTATAATAAAATATTTCCATCATCCTGTGTACGAGCGGTGTTTATCGGAGAATCTGCATCTTCTTTCTCTCTGGTGATGTGGTGAAGAGGCAGATGTTTTTGGAAGAAGGAGGTGAGGTCCTGCACCTTCTGAGGAGAAAGAGAGATCCTCATGAGGTCTGTCTGTATTTTGCACCCCAGAAGATGTGATCCTGAGAGGAGGTGAGAATGGATTTTTTTGTGGTGTGTAGTGAATTTGAGACTTTGTAGAAGAGAAATGGCAGAGAAGATGTTTTGCTCCAGGATCTCTGGGGAGGGTGCCAGAAAGAGGAGATCATCGAGGCAAGGGAAAACGTGGATGCCATGAAGCCTGCAGTAGGCAATCACAGGAGCTAGACATTTTATAAATACCCTTGGTGCAAAGGGCAAGGCAGAAAACTGAAAATGCCAGAAAGCCACAGAGAAACATAAAAACATCCTGCAATTGGGGATGGATGGGAATGTGTAGGTATGCATCTTTGAAATCCTGGGAAGCCACCAAGTAGGCTTGTGGCAGAATAAGGGGAACTAGGTCTGAACAGTTAACATATGGAAGGTGGGTACCTTCACGAAGGTGTTGAGATGAGACAGATCCAGAATGGGTCTCCAAGGACCATCCTTTCTGGGTACTAGGAACATTCTGGAGTAGAAACCTCTTCCTTTTTGATCCTGAGGAACCTCCTAAATGGTCCCTCGTCTCCACAGGTCTAGCAGTACCGCTGGAAAGGAGGGTAGTTGTTCCCTTGGTGGTTGAAGGATGCTCCTGAAGGATGGTAGGGAATCCTATACCAGAAAGCATCCTTTTTGAATGACAGAGAGAACCCAGGATTCTTGAGCTATGCTTTCCCAGACTGGCAGAGACAGAGAGAGGAGATGAGAAAGAGGAATGTGAGTGAGGTGGTTTTGGGACATCAGAGGGAACCAGGCTGGTCAGGAAAGGGCTGCTACTGAGCCGGAGTTGCAGGGAAAGCCCTGGGCTGCTGAGGCCTCCTACCACCCTTTTTTGTTTTACACGTAGGAGGGAGGGAGTGTCTATATACAAACACAATTTTTACTGAGCAATTTTATTGAAATTTAGGCACTGGGAAACAAAGATGTGTTTAAATTCCTGTCATTCCTTACCTTTTCCTGCAGAGGTTTAAATAAGTTAGCAAATGCGGGTCCAAACAATACAGATATGTTCAAAGGGACATCCATAAGTTCAGATTTAATGTCTTCTGGTAATGACTGTAGTCTTAACCAGAAGAATCTCCTTAAGACAGAGCCAGAGGCAGCTGCCCTGGCAGAAGCCTCTGCAGCACCACAGCTGCATTTGATGGAGTGGTGGGCCACTTGTAAAGAGGCTCCAAGCAAGAATGCAACCAAGGTCTTACTTTGTGAAAAAGGCAAATCAGAAATGACCTGAGAGAGTGGAAACAGAAGCTCTAGGGCAACTTTAGTCATGTGCGTGTGGTAATTAATGGCTCTAAATTCCAGGGTGGCTGAAGTGTACACTTTCTTGCCCAGCCTTTCCAGGTTCCTGCTGTTCTTATCTGAAGGCAGGAGAGAAGTTGAAGGCAGTAACCTGGACAGTTTGTTTGAAGTGACTGAAATAACGGATGGATCTGCTGAAGGACATATGAACAGGAACATGTAGTCCTCAGGTACCTTGTAAAATCGGCCAGGCTTCTTAGGGGGCAGGAGGCTGGGAATCGGGGACCTGGGAGGCAGAGGTAAAAGCATCTAGAAAAGCAGGTAACACAGGAGTAATAGTTGAAGGGCTGTGTGATTCCAGTTGCAGAAGATCATAGTATCTCTTCTGTAGTTCAGATTCTTGGAGTGCTATCCCATTTGAAATGATCCCTCATTTTGACTAGTCTCTCTCCAAAAGATAGTTCTTCCATGGGTGAATTAGTTCCACTGGAGTAACGGGGAGGCGCAATCTAAAGGGGAGGGGATCTGTGAGGAATAAGCCAGAGATTCTTCTTCTGAGGATGCCTCTTTCTCTGATAAAACCTCTTCCCTAACCCTTTTATGTGGAGAAGCAGTATGGGGGGGGGGGGGGCAGGGACTGAAACACCTAAAGGATGCTTAAGGGTCATAAGGGCCTTGAAAATGCCTTGTGTGAATTGTTGCCAATCAATCACTTTGAGGGTCCTTTGGAGGTGACAGGTATTTAGACTTCTGCTGCTTCTTTTGATGTAGGTCTGCCCTGTGTAACGTAGGAGGCCCAGACGTAGGCCTACATTCAATATCATCAGACTGAATTTCCTCCCGCACAAGGATCTGAAGAATCCCCTTAGGGCCTTTGGTTATCACAAGCCTTGGTTTCCCCCTGTACATCCAAGATGAATGCTGGCTCAGCCCCTCTGAGGATGTGCCTGTCGTCAGATCCAAGGTGGCCTTAACTTCAGGCTCAGGCTGTGAACCGGAAGCAGGAAACATATGCATCTCCGGGCTCGCATCCACCTCAGGAGAGACGTTTGTGGTAACAGGCGCAGCAGAAGGTTCAAGCCTCGGCTTTCTGGCCTTCCACTTCATAATCTACTCAACTGCAGGCCCAGAGGATCCCTCCATCACACTTTTAGATAGCAACTTTAAGGTCTGGTTTTCCAAGTAAATTGCTAAGGAGGAAAGTCTACTTCTTAAGGTCTTGGGAACAAAGGCTGGCAAATGAGACAGGATTTGTGGTCATGGGTAGACCCTAGGCAGAACAAACACTGGAGATGGCTATCTTTATGTGGAATTTGTCTTCCATACTAGCATTAGTCTTTTCTGGATGACATGAACCCTACCACAAAAGTAGCAAAAGAAACAATTCTCCAATGGGGCACTTATCTGATAAAATTGCTGGAACACAGCTAATGACTTGGCGAGAAGACTGATGTTAGAAGGTGGAGTTTGGACTGGTGGCAGAGATGTTCTGAGGTTGGTGTGTGTGTGTGTGTGTGTGTGTGTGTGTGTGTGTGTGTGTGTGTCATTTTTATGGTCTATGTACGATAGCAGCCTATGTGCAACATACCATGCCCCCTACAGCAGTGAAAGACTTTTGTACACTGGCGTCAGGTAAATCTCTCATATAAGGAATATTGCAACAGATGAATAGAAGGACATCCCCTAGCTGGTCTGTTTGGAGGAACCCCCACATCATCCTGTCAACATCTGCTTTGCTAAAGCTTCACAGACAAAAAGGACCTTGGCAAAGAAGCTAGAGAAGGTGGTCTGCTGAAATGTCTCTATTGTAAAAATGGTGAATGGAGCCTAAGACTCCCAGTCTCTGGCAAGAAACGAGAAGGCATATGTGAACAGTTATTTTGCTAAACATCCCTAAATGCTGTTATGATCGTGTCTTGCACTAGAAAAGCAATTAGCATGTTTACATTTTTCCTGATATCAGAATATAATCTTGGCACTAACGTGTCTCTTAGAACAGATTATACTGACACATACTTTGCTCATTATTTTGTAAACTTCAGCTTTGAATTTGCCAGTGCTTCTTTTCATTACGGCTTTTAACAAAATTAGTGGTATTTGGTAACCTCTTGGTTCAGCTGGCCTTGTTAAATAAACTTATTGCCATTTTCTTAATGTTAAACTGGCAGTATTACATCATTTGTAGTTCTCTGTGCTAATCAACTAAAATATACTTTTTCTTTTCTTATTTTAACATTTTGTTTACTGGGAAAGTCCGACTGGGACAGATCCCTTTCAGTGGTGGCCTGGGGAGAAATGTTCCAGACACATATTCCGCTCCCAGGAATAGCAAAACTGTCCAGCCACACTTTTCCAAACACTTGCTTGTCTTGTCATTCAGAAAGCATTTCTTTAATCTTCTGAACTTGGTGAGGTTGCTCATTTACTTTTGTGCATGGTAGTGTCACGGATGTGTAATGTGACCATTTCTACTGGGCTAAATGCAGGTGCACTGGCTACAATAAAGTCATGCAAAATGTTGTGGAATGGATACTAAACTTACAAAGTTAGTAACAGTTTTCCTGGATTATCTTACTCAAGTTATTTACCACACTACACACTACTACTACCTGCGCAGCTCTGATAAACTCTTTCTACAAGTCTATAAACCCAATATTAACATAGGTAAAATACTTTATAAACACTCCATCTCCTTTATTTGGAATAATCTTCCACTCCATATTAGAAGTCATACCTCTCTTCCTAACTTCAAACATGACCTTATTTTGTACCTCCATAACAACCCTTTATGTACCTGTAACCATCCTACTTAACTCCTCCCTTTCCATATTCCCATTTCTTCACTAGACTTATCATTAAGACCTTTTTCCTCTTTCTTATCGCACTTTATTCAATCTGCTCTTCTTTCTATACCCTCCCTCTTTATATATTTACTTTATCCTACTGCTCTTCTTTCTATACCCTCCCTCTTTATATATTTACTTTATCCTACTGCTCTTCTTTCTATACCCTCTCTCCTTATATAATTGCTTTATCCTACTGCTCTTCCCTTCTATACCCTCCCTCTTTATATAATTTAATTTATCTAGGGTGGAAACAGGTTGGACTTTGTGAAAAAGGGTGAACTCTTGACAAAAACATGTCACCAAAGATCACACAATGGCATTTTTCTTTTTTAAGATATTCTTACTTCAGTCTGAAAATATCTTCCTGATCACATGCTCACTGTCTTCTCCGACATGTTTATGGTGGTATATACAACAGTTTCTTCCAGCCTTGACAACTGCAATGCTATCTGACCTGGGCATTTAAGTGATGATGTCAGCAATATCCAAGCATGTGAAAAGATTCATGACAAATATACTATTTGGTAATTCTCATCACAGTCATATAAACCCTGAGCTTCAGGATGTGCACTGGCAACAGAAGCCTGTGGACACTAGATCAACTTAAGATTTTGGCTCATATACCCAAGCTCTACCTAAACTAGCCCCTGTTCAACTGAAAATGCTTGGTCCATTATCTCATACAGTGGTTACCAATATGTGCTTAGTCACTTGTCAGATGGTTATCTGTCTACCTTGTGCTTACCCTGTGGAATTCTCTACAGTCATTGATTAAAGCTTGTGGAATTATCTACAGTCAATGATTAAAGCATGTGACATCTGGACTTCCAAGATGGCTGCACACTGATCAACATCTTACATTTCAGCTCACCCAGTCTGGAAAACAAAATGAGAAATAAGACCCAGTAATTCTGCCAGCTTAAGTAAATTTCATTTACTGGCTAATAAGTACACTGCCTGGATGTCAGCAAAGAAGAAATTTAAAGAATCTGAAAGAAAATCAACTAGAAAAGGTGAAGAAAAAAGGCTGGGAAAAAATCCTAGAGCTGTTCAGCAAAATGCAGTTCAAGCTTCAGCTCTGGTATAAGAGACTGATTCCAGTAATTTAGTGGAAAAAATAAATGAAATGTACTCAGAGATGATTAAAATAAACAAAACATTGAAGGAGTACATCAACTCAAATAACAAAAGGCTGAAACAAATAGAAACTAACTAATTATTCAGATACACTAATAAAACTGTAAAAAATGAGAGATTAAAATGAAGAAAAAAATGGTTGAGTATGAGACTTCTCAAGAGCAGCCGTTTCAAAAAATGGCACAGTTACAAGACAGAATACACAGAGAAAATCTGAGATTTTCTGATGTACCAGAGAAACTGAAGGAACACACTATTAATTTTGTGAAAGGACAAATAAACAACTAACTGGTATTCCACAGAAGGATTTGTTAACTGAAAGGGCACATCAAGTTTATGCTCCAAACCTGGCCATGAGAAAGCAGCCAAGACCTGAATTAGTAAAGTTGCAATCATATCAGCAGAAAGAGCTGATCCTGACAAAACTGTGGCAGAAGGGTAAAGTATTAAAAGTTGGAGATGGACTGTTTGTGGAAAAATATTACTCACTGCAGGAGAGAAGCAAACTCATCTCAATCACTGCAATCTGAGAATACTGAGTGGGAGGTGTCAGATTCAAGGTGCTGCATCCAGTTGTTTTCAAAACATTTTTCCTTGAGGATCCAACATACTTTTGATGCAGAACTGTCTAAGTAGGAAATACAAAACTTTATCCAACAAAAAGTGAGCCATCTAAAAGAAGAGGACTCTGCTCATCATTCTTCTGAAAGTAAAGTTAGACAGGCTTTTCCAGTGAAACCTTTTTCCAAAGTTCTAAAGAAAAATGCATGACAGAGAGAGAAACACAGGAGTTGACTACAAGAATTAGGAGCATCTTGGACTTGAACCAGAATCTGGTGTTGATAAATGGAATGAACAAGACCAGCAATACTGAATTTAGTGAACAAATGTGAGATTATAAAGCATCAGTTTCATTCATGAAATATTAATTTTAAAGAAAAAGTAGCTGAGCAGGATTGGACTTTTTGTTAAACTTCTGGGTGAAATGCAAAGCATATACCCCTTTTACGTCACTAATGTTTAGCAGGACACTACAAGGAAAAAAAAAGTATTTTTTTTTATTCTTAACAGTACTGGTATAAAACATTTCATGACCAAACTGCATGTTATATAGAAAAGCAATTTTGTGTAGGTTGCACATTTTAAATGTGGCTGCGGGGGGTTCTTAGCACTTGTATGGGATAAAGACATTAAAGAAAACAGGTACTTTTTTAATTGTAAGAAAATTAGACTTTACAATGCAATAAAAGAAAGGTGGGAGAAAACCAAGTTTAAGTTAATATGCTGTGATCTTGGGCTGCTCGAGTGGGGGGTGAGATGTAAAAGTATTATGATATGTACAGTTGAGATGTTTTCTTTTATTTTTGCAAAGTAGAATATATGGATTAAAACCCCTGGTTTAATCTATAAACAAGTGTTTTGCGTGCAAACATGGAGTAATGACACTAGCTTATTTAGCTTACTTTCATTAGCAAATGTTCAGTTGGAGTCAAGAAGTCTGCATCTAATAGCAGTTGTACATCTGTTCTGTGTGAATTTGACTAGGATTCCTTCATATATCTGCAGAGCAGTTTTTCTCATTGCTACGTTTTACAAGTGTGCAAGCTGTCTGCAGGTGCAAGCAAGTCATCTTTTAAATGCCTTTACTGAAATATCACTTGTGAAATAGGCAAACTTGCACTTATATAAAAGTAATCAAACCATATTAAGTTCAGATTTACAAACATTAAAGGATGTAAAGCAATATATGATATATAATCTAAGCAAAATTACATAAATTATTCAATTCCTGCCCTCTCAAACTCCATGCCTCCTTCAAAATATGTTTCTGTACATAGTCCCCACAAGTTCCATTTTTTTCTATGCAATTTACTCCTACCCTTTTCTATCCCATTTCAGTTCTTTTATCTCTATACACTATTCACTTCTAGTATAGTTGGTTTAGATTTCGACTCCCATTTTCTAGTAACTGCTTTTCTGGCAGACACCAAAATTAAACTCAGCAAGGCCTTACTATGTCTAGGCAATTCATGTCCTGTATCTGTGCTCAAAAAAATCATTCTTAGTTACATTCACTTGCTCACCCAGAATTCCTGGCAGAGTAATCTGTAGTTCTAATTTACTTCTTCATCCCCATCACAACTCCAACATTTGCCATCCACCTGAGGAAAAAATATTTGGAGTCTGCTTGGGGTTTAGAACTATCTATGAAAACACTTCTAGACAGAAGTCCTGAATGTTCTAGACTTTATTGCATATTTGAGAGTCATACATATGCAACTTATTTAGAAACAATGGGAAGATGTATCTAATCTATCTTCCCAATTTTTTCTGATCTCTTCAGATATATTCCTGTAGTTATTGTGCTATATTTCATATGGTCTACAAATGATCCCTTTTTAAATGGCAACTTCTGTTCTAAATTTAATTAAAAATCTCAACTAGTGCAGTTCTTTCATTTAGGATTCCCCTATCCATTTTTCTTTGTTTATATTCTGATATCAATCTCCAGTAGGAAATGCAATCTCTAGCCTGCAATACAAATGTCTTCTTGGCATCTTCCTGTTCTATTACCTTTTTCTTCTCTATTTGTTCCTATTACCTAGGCTCCTCTGCCAGCTTACTCCAGTAGATTCCAGCCCCCTCTTATCTATTCTCTGTAAACCTAGTTTCAGTCATCACTATTGGCAGTCTTTCCTTTTCACTATTCCTGCGTTGGTTTAGTTCTTAGTATTTAACATTTGTTTACTAGGAAAGTCCGACTGGGACAGAGCCCATTTTCAGCAGATGCCCAGGGAGAAATGCTCCAGATGCATGTCTTTGGATTATGGGAGGAAACCAGAGCACACAAAGGAAACCCACGCAAATGCAGTGAGGGCATACAGACTCCACACAGAAGGCACTCCAGCAGAGAATCAAACCAGAGAACCTCTTGCTGTGAGGCAACAATGCTAACCGCTGCACCACTACACCGCCCTCTGCTACTTTATAAATATTACATTTCGTATGACTGTCATTCTTCTTAGGGGTGTGTGTCCAAAATCCCATTCTTTCCTTATTTCTTGAATTACCCCCTGCGTTATCATCATCCATCCCTTTCCATTTTGAATTGTAGCGTTCTGCTCGTTTTATGTACAAGAGCTCTGTGTAGCTCTGAAATATCCCTTCAAATCAGGTAATCTAAAACCTCATTGTTCTATTTGGAGAATTAACTTATCCCACTTGATTCTTGCCCTATTCCCCTCCCAAATAAAACCATTCAACTATATTACTGTCCACATCATTTCTTCTGGTTGATAAACATATGCCTAACCTAAGTTATGTCTCACCATAATGTTCCATCTGTGTTGTTGTTCTTCTTTCATTCATCACTGAGTTGGCCTAATAAAAACCTCTTGCGCCAAGTCTCTACCCAGAATGCCCTTCTCCCTGCTACCTCAGATCAAGTTTGCTAAGAAAGGAAGTAAAGCCAAGGGCACTTCTACACAAGTACACTAGTGCACCACTCAGACCCAAAGCATCCTCCAGGAGCCTTTGGAGGGGGAAGGAGAGCGGGAAGTGATGAATGAAAGATGATGAACAACACAGATGGAACGTTATGGTAAGACAGAACTTCTTTATCTAATGTTGTTGAACTTCTTTCCATTCATCACTGATGTGACAGAATCCCAAGCAACCTTGAGATCCATGGGTGGCCCTTATGGAAGAACATTCCTGAGAACCATTAAGCCAAAGTCAGCTCTGCTCCTGGAGACCAGGTCCAGTTTGTAATGACTGATAAAGGTATGAGGCTTAGCCCAAGTAGCTGCTGCACAGATGTCATCAATGGATGCCCTGGAATTGAATGCTACAGAAGTTGCCATAGATCTAGTGGAGTGGGCTTTAACTTTTGGCATGGATTCAATATGGAGGGAATAAGTGACACGTATGCAGTCCCTTAGCCATTTTGATAATGTAACCTTGGAACCAGCCTCTCCCATTTTGGGTCCCGAGAAGGAGATGAAAAGCTGTTCAGATTTATGGATAGGTTTGGTCCTGTCTAGGTAAAACCTTAATTGTCTATGTACGTCTAAGGTGTGAAGGCAATACTCTCCGCTACTGGCAAAATTCGGAAAGAACACAGGTAGATCAATGGACTGGTTTAACAGAGAATTTAGAAACCACTTTGGGAAGAAAGGATGGGTTCGTTCGAAGTGACACTCTGTCTTTGTGAAAGACCAGGTAGAGCTTCATGATACACAATGACTGCAGCTCCAAGACTCTCCTAACAGAGGTAATGGCTCGAGGAACAAAGATTTCCAAGACAAAAACTTTAGGTCACACTTAGCCGCAGGCTCAAAGGGCTTTTGAGTCAAAGACTGGAGGACTAAAGTGAGGTCCCATGGTACTACGAGCTGTCTGCCTGAGATGAGAGGGAAGCATCCGTGGTCACAATGGCTGTGGCCTGGTAGGGTTGAAAAGGTCGGCTCCAAAGTTCTTCATCTGGCCTCATCCACCAAAGCAGGTCCTGCTTGCAAGAGTTGGCTATTCAAATCTTGTAATCCAGGGGATGACAGTTTGGGAACCATTGACACAGAAGGAGCCATTACAAAATATACATATGTAGCTTTGCTAGAGGCACTATTGGAATTGCAGCCATAGAACCCAGAGCTTGGAGAACTTGTCTTGCAGGGACTAATGTTTGAGAAAGAATCACTCGTATTTGAAGCCTCAATCGGTGGAGTCTGTGAAGAGGGAGTGATACCAGACATGACTGAGTGCTGAACACTGCTCCAATGAACTCTATTTGTTGTGTAGGGATGAGATTTGATTTCTCCCAATGTATTGTTATTCCCAACAATTTTGCCAGAGAGACAGCGTGTTGTAGGGCAGTTACCAGAAGATGCTTGGTGGTGGCGGTAAGGAGCAAGTGATCTAGACATGGAAACACTCGGAATCCTTTTAGTCTCAAGTGAGCTGTTACCACTGCCATGCATTTCGTGAACACTCTGGGGGCTGCAGACAGACCGAACGGCAGAGCACGGAATTGGTAATGACTGGCTCCTAGCTGGAAGCGAAGCAGACTCTGGGAGTGTTTGTCCATCTTGATGTGGTAATACGGGTCCTGGAGATCTATAGAGCACATCCAATCACCTTCTCTTAAAAAGAGAAAGATGGACAGAACTGTGACCATCTGGAATTTGGTTTGGGTGATGGACTTGTTTAAGTATGACATCCAAAATGGGTCTCCAGTCCCCTGTCTTTTTTGGCACCAAAAAGAATCTCAAGTAAAATCCAGATCCGAGATGGTCTGGTGGGACTGGTTGGATGACTTTTTTGAGACAGCTTTATAATCTCTGAAGCTGCTGCTTCCCTTTGATTGGGTGGCACATAGGGATGTTTTCTTGGAAAATTTGGTTGACAAGAAAGGGGAATGGTGTAACCTCTGGTGATAATCTTCAGTGGTGAGAGAGTGCCAGGCAGCTTGGTGCAGAGAGAAACGACCCCAGACTGCTTTCAGAGGTAAGCAATTGGGCTGACACTCAGGAGTGCTGATAAGGCTGTCCAGAGAAAGAGTCCCTGGAGCCTTGGTTGCGAGGACCCCCTCTGCCTCTATAGGGGCGTTTTGAAGAATTGTTAACCCCCCTCTGCCTCTGGGAGTACCATCACCATGTGTGGCATGGAAAGGACCGTGAGATTTCTTATGCCACATTTTCCCACTCCTCTGATTCCTGGAGAAGGTACGTTGAGGGTTGGAAAATCGTAGACCTATGGCAGACAGGGTTTTTCCATCTTGCTCGCACCTGGCTAGCGTGTCCTTCACTTTGTAGCCAAAGAAGGATGAAGCTTCGATGGGAGCATTCAGAAAGGAAGACTTGAAGGAATCCATGAGGTCACAAATGCGCATCCAGGCAAGACGTCTGAAAACAATGCCTGAACCCGCTGCTCTAGCCGCCCCTTCGGTCGCGTGTGAGAGCAACCTCATGGACAAGTTGGATATTGAATTCCAGGGTTGCTAGCTGCGAGGCCACTTTGTCCCTGACCTCGTCAGACAACTGTCCTGCGAATGTCCCAGAGAGTTCGGAGATCAAGTCCCCCTGGAGCCTCGTAAAGTGTGCCAAATAATTCAGGGACCGTATAGCAAAGGTCTCTGATGCAAAATCATGCTTCCTAGGTCTGTCCACCACCCAAGACTCCCTGTTGGGTGGGTGAACAGCAGGACTTTCCTCCGCCAAGTCCTTTTTCATGGCCACCACCACCACCACCATAGCATCAACTGGTAACCCTTTGGACCAGTGCAGATTCTCAGCAGAAGGGGACAGAATTTTGTCTGGTCTAAGGGGGATCACCTCAATGGAAACATGGTTCTCCCATGCACGCTACACGACGAGCTGGATGAGTTCGTCGGCAGGCGGGGTCAGCCAAGAGGTAGATGTCCAGGCACGAAAACTGCCTGCTATGAAAAGTCTGCAGGAACACGGACTCCTCAGACGAAGGGTTGGAGGGCTTCTAGTCCCCTCTGTTTTAACATTACCAGGATGTCTCCAAAGGAGACATCTGAAGGTGACCGTGGGGACCCATCACCATCATCGTAATCTGTGTCTTCTGTTAAGGACTCCTTAGGCGAGTCAACGTGCTTCCTCTTGCATGTCTTCTTTTGAGGGGGCTCCTCAGCTGGGGTCTCTGAGGAGGACTCGGAAGAGTGGGTACCCTGAACAGGGGTGTCCTGCGGCTTCTCTGCCCAGTGTCCTGGGTGGTGGTCTGTGACAGCTGCAGCTCCGGGGGCGAAAACTGGGAATTCAACATCATAGGAGTGCTATCAGAAGCAAGAGTCCTCTCCATCGCATGTAAGGCAGGCCCACCCAAAGAGGGATGTGAGCCCAGAACTGAGAAATACAACCACGGGACCAGGGTCACACCCCACTCCGATGGACCCACCCCCATGGGTGGAGCCACAAGCAAAATTGGCGCAGACGCAGCCATCAGCATCAAGGAGGGAACCAAGGAGAAAGTTGGCAGTGTACCCTGGGCTGACTCACCCGCCCCCCAATCCCCATACTGAGGTAGGACTGGTTCGGCAGGAATCGAAGACCAAAGGGACAATCTCGGAGCTGGAATGAGATGCACCGTAGGCACCAAGATTGTGGGTTCCAAGAAGGATGTCGGAAAAGGAGGCTTCGGACAGAGATGGTCAAAGGAGGAGTGTAAGATGGAGTCCGTGAATAAGGCAACCCAAGTCCAGCAGGTGGATGGGTTTTAAAAAGTGATGGAATCCCCTGGCTACCAACAGCTGGTCCACAAGACGCACCACACTGTGTTCAGAAAGGCTCCTGGTGGATCTAGTGGATAGTCCAAACGGGGAGTCAGGACGTTTGAGAAACAGTCTATACGCTTGGCCCAGAAATGGGTCTACTGAGGGAGAGTATCGGGTTTGTGGTGCAATGTCTGCTGGCACCAAAGTCTCTAGTTTCGAGACCAGAAGGAAAGGGGTCAGGATCCAGTGAAGTCGGTACAACACTCGGTGCCAAAGTAGCACTCTGAATTGAAACGGTCGGTTCCAAAATGGAAATCGAAGTTGAAGGTGTGCCCTGAGCCGAATTAGCTACAGGTGCCAAAAGTTGAAATAAGTGTAGCAAGATCTATGATCGATGCTGGAGGCAGGGTCTGTACCAATACAGGTGTCGGTGTTGAAGGTTTTGAGATGGTCAGAGCAGAGGAAGACTGAGCCGAAGAGGCAGATTTATGCTCTGATGATAACTTGGGGACTTTACATTTCCCAGGTTTGCTCTGATCACCCGATGGTGAAGAAGGAACAGAATGGGATCTCTTTTTGTCCTTAGAAGGAGGGGTTGAGACTTCCATCGCAGAAATGGCCTCGGAGAAAGGAAACTTGAGTAACCCCTTTAGAATGAGTTTATTTTTGTGCTCATTAAGAGTGCTCTGGCTGAAACTCTCACAAATATCACATGACGGCTGCACTGAAAGGTGGGCCACTCCCAGACAGTATACACAGCCATTATGCAAGTCACTGTTAGGTAATAAGAAGTTATGTACCTACCATAACGTTCCATGTTAGTTGTCTTCTCTCGCCTTCTTTCTTGCTTGATGGGTTCGGAGCCGATCCCTCGGCTTCGACTCGGCACTTGCTAAGCTCGAGAGTCACTTTTACCAGCTCGAGGCAGCCCCATATCCCATGATGCAAGGTGGTAAGTACCCAGATCTCGTTTGATGACAAAGGGCAATAACACCAAGCATAAAATACTTCCCAAAGGAAGAAAGAAAACTTACAGATGGAAGAAGGACCAGGTCTGAATGGTCTTCAGCATAACAGTTTCTTATAACAAGGTCTGTCCAGGCCAGGGGGAAGGAGGGAGGGTCGCAAGAAAGAAGGCGAGAAGACAACTAACATGGAACGTTATGGTAGGTACATAACTTCTTAATGTTAAGTTGTCAATCTCGCCTTCATTCTTGCTTGCTGGGACCGTGTCCCTAGCACCTCTATCCTGGGTGGCTCAATGGAACAAACTCTTGAGGACTGTAGAGCCAAAACTGGCTCTGTCCCTGGAGGCCAAGTCCAATTTGTAATGGGAAACAAAAGTGTGAGGAGTGGCCCAAGTGGCCGCTGCACAAATAGTGTCTAAAGGAAGTCTAGCTTGAAAAGCTGTAGAAGTACCTAGCTCCTAGTTGAATGTGCTTTAGGTTTTGAGCACAGCTGTTTTCCCCTGAGCAGATAAATTTCAGAGATGACCGAAGAAAGCCATCTAGACAAAGTCACTTTAGAAACAGGAAGGCCTTTTCTATTATCCGCATAGGAAACAAAAAGTTGATCAGATTTTCTAAATTTTTTTGTTCTGTCCAAATAATATCTAAGTTGACGGTGGACATCAAGATAATGTAGCTTTTGTTCAGCTCTATCTGAATAGTTAGGGAAAAATACAGGGAGATCAATGGATTGATTCAAATTGTTCTTTGAAGCGACCTTGGGCAAAAAGGTTGGGTTAGTTCTCAAAGATACTCTGTCTTTGTGAAAAACCAAATAGGGGGGTCGAACCGAAAGAGCATGAAGTTCAGACACCCTCCTGGCCGATGTAATAGCCACTAGGAATAAAGTTTTCCAAGAAAGAAATTTCAGGGAACAAGAAGCAGCTGGCTCGAAGGGGGGAAGAATCAAGGATGTCAGCACTAAATTTAGATCCCACTGAGGAGGAGGATTCCTGATTGGAGGTTTTAGTAGGAAAATTCCTTTCAAGAAGGCCCTGCAGAGCCTATGGGACATAATATTATGATCTGCTATCCCGACATGAAAATTGGAAATAGCAGCCAATTGAACTCTGACTGTGGAAGAAGAGGAGCCTGCATGAAAAATCTCTGCTAAGAAGTCCAGGACTGCCTGAACAGGGCAGTAAAAGGATCGATATTCTTGGCCTTAGCCCAATAAGAGAAACGTTTCCATTTGCTTGTATAAATCCTCCTGGTAGAGGATTTTAGCGGTTACTATGATGTCTCTAACTGGGTTAGAGATCAAAGGAAGCCTGGCTAAGGAAGGAAGTGGAGCAACCATGCTGTGAGGTTGAGAGAAGGGATTGACCGGTGCAGCTGACCCGATTGGTGTATCAGAAGATCTGGCACTGGGTCCAGATGCCACGGCTGCACCAAAAGGTGATGATGGAGGAACGGGAACCAAACCTGTCGAGGCCAGTAAGGGGCAATGAGAATCAATTTGGCTCTCAAACGGTAGCTTTCTGGATAACCTGAGGGATCAGAGGAAATGGAGGGAAGGCATAAAGAAGTCCCTGGGGCCAATCCTGGGTCAGACCGTCTCTGGTGGCATGGCCTGATAGAGGGAAGAGGCTGAAGAAGTCTGGACATTTGCTGTTTTGGGGAGTAGCAAAAGATCGCAACATGGACGACCCCATTCCAGAAAAATCTCTTCCGCTATAGATTGCTTGAGAGACCACTCGTGAGGCATGAGAATAGCTCTGCTCAATCTGTCCGCTACAATGTTGGTTTTCCCAGGGATATGCGTTGCTACCAGAAACCGATGAGAGGAGATCGCCCATTGCCATAGTCTGAGCTTCTCGACACAAGGGGTAGGACTTGGTTCCGCCCTGTTTGTTGATATACCAAACTACAGACATGTTGTCTGTGTGGACTGCAATTGTCCCTACGGGAAGAAAGTCGTTGAGGGCTTGCAACGTTAAAAGCACTGCTCTCATCTCCAGGACATTTATGTGCAGATGGTACTCGAACGGCTGCCACGTCCCATGAACCATCCTGCCCTGATAATGACCCCCCCACCCGATCAGGGAGGCATCCGTGGTGACAGTGGCTATCGGGGATGGGGGTACAAAGTACCTGCCTTGGTGAACCTGAGGAGATGTGATCCACCAAGCAAGATGCTCTTTGCATGTCTGTGTCACCAGAATCTGGTGACGCATTGGAAGTTGCTGGTATGACCATTGTGTGAACAGCATCCACTGAAGAAGGCGCATGTAGAATCGAGCCAGGGGAAGAAGAGTAATGGCCATGAGACCTAATACCTTTAGAACCATTCTGGCCTGTACTTTCTTGTTGGCCAGAATGATCCTGACATGACTCTGAATGTCTGAAATTCTTTGATCTGTAAGGGTAGCTGACATCCGAACAGTGTTTAAGTTTGCGCCTATGAAGGTAATAGACTGGCAGGGCGATAAGGATGACTTTTCAAAGTTGATTGAGATGCCCAAATGAGAACAAAGGTTTATTGTGTAATCCCTGGCTTGTATAAGCTGATGCCTGGTGGTGGCTGACAGGAGCCAGTCGTCGAGATACGGAAACACCTGGAATCCTTGACGTCTCAGGTGAGCCGTGACCACTGCCATGCATTTGGTGAACACTCTGGGGGCTGTAGTGAGACCAAAGGGCAGGGCTCTGAACTGGAAATGACTGGACCCCAGCCGAAAGCGGAGAAATCTCCTGGAGCGTCTGTGAATTTTGATGTGATAGTACGCATCCTGAAGATCTATTGAGCACATCCAGTTGTCCTTCTGTAAGAAGGGCAGAATTGACTGAAGAGTGACCATTCGGAATCTTGTCTTCCTGACAGACTTGTTGAGTCTGCTGAGATCCAATATTGGTCTCCAGTCTCCCGTCTTTTGGGGACCAAAAGAACCTTGAGTAGATTCCGGCTCTGAATGGTCTATTGTAACTGGCTGAATGGCTCTTTTGCAGTAGTTTTGAGACTTCTAACTCTGCAATTTCCCTTAGACCGGTGGTACATCTGGAAGGGAATTTGAGGGGAAGGGACTTTCCTCGAAAGGAATTATGTAACCCTTGGATATGATCGACTGTACCCATCTGTCTTGAGTGAGGGAATGCCAGGCTTCTGGGTACAGTGATAATCTTCCCCCGACTGCCTCCAAGGAGGGACAGCCGGGCAACATCTCAGGGATGCTGAAAGGGCTTGTCAGAGAGAGGCTCTCTTGTTTCCCTGGTTTTTCGGACCCCCTCTGCCTCTAGAGCGGCGTCTGTTGTTGTTACCCCCTCTGCCTCTAAGGGTAAACTGACCACGTGAATCCGGCGTGACTCCTTGGGATTTACGGAACCACATTTTCCCACCTTTCTGTCCTTTGGGATAAGGTCTAGACGGGTTGTAAACGGACTCCAACAGCAGAAAGAGTCTTGCCGTCCTGTTCGCACCTGGTCAAGGTTTCCTTCACCTGAGGGCCAAACAAAGCTGACCCATCAAAGGGAGAATTTGTGAAGGACGCCTTAAAGGGATCCGCAAAATCACATAGCCGCATCCAGGCTTGGCGTCTAAGAGCCATACCTGTACCTGCGGCTCTACTCGCTCCATCCGCAGCATAAGATATTAGCCGCATGGAGGAGTTTGCAATGGAATTGAGGGTTCCTAGCTGCGAAGCAATTTTTTCTTGAGCCCCTGCAGCTGTAGGATCCTGAACTACTTCACCCAGCTCCTTAAGGATATCCCTCTGGAGTCTGGTGAAGTGACAAAGGTAATTCAGCGAACGCATAGCAAAGGTCGCTGAGGAAAACATCCGCTTACCGTACCTATCCATGGTCCTAGAGTCCTTATTAGGAGGATGGACGGGCACGGAAGGATCTGCAAGTTCCTTTTTGGTGGCCGCAGCCACCACCATGGCATCAGCGGGGACACCCTTAGTGAGGAATTGCTTGTCACACAGGGCAGTGATAAATTTTGAAGGCCTCCTAGGGACTGGCTCTACAGAGTCAGGAGCTGCCCACACCTTCGTGCAATAACCTGCATAAGGGGTCGAAGGCGGAGACACCCAGGAGGTGGAGGGCCGAGATCCAAACGCCTCTAGGTATACTGACTCATCCTCAGAGGGATTGTTGGTGGGCCAGTTTCCCCTCTGTTTAAGGAGTTCTAGGATGTCTGAGAAGGAGACATCCTCAGAGGTGGATCTAGGGGATCCCTCTGACTCATCAAAGTCAGTATCCAGTGACAGACTCGGGGAGTCTACATGCTTCCTCTTACAAGTCCTATTCCTATGTGGATCTCCCGAAACATCATGTGAATCCTCGGAAGAGGGGAAATTCCCAATGGGAAACCTGAGGCGGAGGATCTCTGGGTCCTGTAGCAAGAGAAGTGGCAGAGATGTCAACAGGTACTATAGAGGGAGGAGCTACGGGAACAGACTGCTGACTGATACCAGTGGCCAGTACACACTTCATCACCTCGAATGCTCCCCTCCCAGGCAGGTCCGAGAGAACCCGCTCAAGAGCTAGGAACTCCAGGGACCACCGAAGGGAAGTCTCAGAGGCAGATGTCGGAGCCGAGCTCACCAAGGCCGAGGCTCCAAGGGGAAGAGCGGGTTCGGACAAGGGTCCGATGCCACTCACCCCCTCGGAGGAGACCATGGAAGCCCAACCACCGAATCCCTCTAAGGAAGGTCTCGAAGAGGAGATAAGAGTAGAGGCTGAAGGAACAGAGGGGGTATCCGTCCTCCAGCCGTAGCAGTAACCATTCCGAAGACTCCAACTCCAAGCTCTGGGGTAGAGTTGAAGGAGGAACTGTAACGGGTGTGGACCAACAGTCGTCTGTTGAGACGGACTATGTAACATTTGGGCCAGTACCTGTGACTTAAGTAATCTACTGACCACTCTCTCTAGGTCATGATCTGACAGTCTGGATGACCTTGAAGATCGGCTCCGATGGCTCCGTTCGAAGGAGAGGTGAAGCCGGGCCGAAAGTATCGGCTCCAAGGAAGGAGACCTCGACCTCTTCCTGGAATGAGCCATCGGAACCGATACTATAGATCCTGTCGGAGCCGAAGACTTATCGAGCCGACAGGAAGCTCGATGCATCGGCTCCAGCCGGAGCCGATACAGCCACCAAAGTAACGGTGTCGGAGCCGATCGGAGCCGACACCGATGCCTGTGCCACATGGGTGTCGGAACCGATCGGAGCCGAAGTGGTCGATACAGATTCGGCACCGATAGCCATCGGTGCCGAAGGCTGTCAAGCCAGAATCGGCTCCAGCCGAGCCGATCTCGACTCGAACGAGTCGGGCCGAGGCCGCAGGCTTAGACACAGAAGCCTGGGCCTTGGAAGATTTAGCTGATTTAGATGGAGCCGACTTAGCCGGAGAGCCCTCCGGCTTAAGAAGGCCCCTAAGGATCAGCTTGTTGCGTCTTTCCTGCAGGACTCTCTGGCTGAAGGAATGACAAATAGCACAGGAGTCCTGCAGGTGAAGAGGCCCCAGGCAATACAGGCAAGAAGTGTGACCGTCTGTCAGAGACATCTTCTGACAGCACGAGTCACACTTCTTAAAACCTGAGACCCTCTCCTTTGACATGGTGCTTTACAAAAACACACACACACACCAGTCAAAAAAATTAACTTAAATAAAATACCAAAAGGTATTTCTATAAACAAACACACACACCCTAACAGGGAGGGGATGGGATGGGTAAAGTTTGACTAAAAAAAAAAATTAGAAGAGACAGGGAATTTCTGTCACAAAATGTAAATAATTAACTAATAACTAACAATTAAGGGTTTTTTAACAAAAAGGGGTTTAAATATCCAAAAAGTGAATCACTTACCAGGAGCTGGTAAAAGGAGGACCTCATAAGCGAAGCGGCAAACGAGATCTGGGTACTTACTGCCTTGCATCATGGGATATGGGGCTGCCTCGAGCTGGTAAAAGTGACTCTCGAGCTTAGCAAGTGCCGAGTCGGAGCCGAGGGATCGGCTCCGAACCCATCAAGCAAGAATGAAGGCGAGATTGACAACTTAACATCTTGCCCTTACAAGTAGTACAATGTTTAAAGCCAGAGGTACCTTTCTTAGCTGCCATTTTAACAGAAAGGACACCACAACTAGCTGTATGATCCAACAATAATGAAGTCACTCAGTTTAAAAAACACAAGAAATCACAAGACAAAATACCAATATTACAACAGACTGTATATGTGAAGTAAGGGAAACACCTGAATAGAAATAAAAAGCTAACAGGTTAGGCAAGAGAAAGCAATATCAGCTATGGTATTGAAAAAATACCACAAGGGTGAGGGAAAAGGCCGTATGAACAATGGTACTTAAGTTTACCAATGGTAACAATGAGTAGAGTGTAGAATATACAGTTAGATCGAACAAGAGACACTAGAAATAGTAAAGGTTTAGTAAAATATGAAGACATCCAAAAACCTTTACACAAATATCAAAAAAGATTTTACTTAGCTGAGAGCTCGGCTGAAACGCGGCTTTACGGCTATGTGGCAAATGAGATCTGAGGTAACAGGGAGAAGGACATTCTGGGTAGAGACTTAGCTCGAGAGATTTTTTTTGGCTGACGTGAGCTTGGTAATAGGCTGACTCGGTTCTGAGGGCTCGGAACCAAACCCATCAGTGATGAATGGAAAGAAGATTAGCAACATCAGATGTAAAGGTTCTAAAACATTTTACTGCTTGTTACCTTGCTATCCATATCCAGAGGCAAAAGTCTAGTTTCTCAGTTTTTGGAGTTTTAGTCTTTTATTAACTATGTTATTTTTATGTCCATTAATGCTTATTTTTATATACTGTTAGCTTAAAAGTACTGCAGCAGTCTCAAATACTTTTTACTATTTAGCTAAGAACAGAACAGTTTGCCTTTATTAGAGTTTAGCAAACAGATGGTACATCTTTCTTGTAATTATTTAACCCTGAAATGAAGCTAGGCACTTTGTACTTGTAGGGAATGTCTCTGAAGATAAGTCTGCTGAAAGAAACACACAAACCTTGTCAAGACTGAGCATGAGAAGGTTTTAAGCTATCCTCCCCACATACATACATACCTTTTTATCTGTTTACCACTTTTAGCCTTGAAAATGTGTTTGTGCTTTAATCTCAAGTTGATAAAACTTTGAACTTTGTATGAACCAAACTTTTTTTTTTTTTAATTTGAAGAAATAAAAGGAGTTACATCTGAGCACACAGTGGAATCTCTCTATTTTGAGATATTCTAGTATCATTTTTATAATTATGTGTTTGCATCTAGAACCTCTGACAGTCTGTGTTTTACACTGAACGGCTGCATGATATCTGCTAACAAGCATTTCTTTTCAGTCTCTTCCCAAATATCCCTATATGCCATAACCAAATCCTTTTTAATCCATACTCCTAAACACTTCACTTTAGCATGTCCCCTTAACATGGGCGTTGCTAGACCAATTCATGTGTATGTACATAGTTTGTAACTATAGCCTTTGTTTTATCTTCAACAATTTTATATCCCCCCCCCAAAAAAAAAAAAAAAACAGAACTGTCTCAGAATATTCCACAACACTGAGATGCCATTTGCTGGTTCCATCTGATACAAAATAATTTCTGCAAATAATGCCAACTTTTCTTGAATGGTGTACCAATTATATTGCTGAATTTCTGAGTCCCTTATTTTCTTTGTTAGTGGCTGTAGATACAACACAGATTACAAAGAGAAAGAGGCCTGGCTGGTTCCTCCGTTCAGACAAAACTTATAAGAGAGGGGGCCCCTCTCACTTTGATTTTTGCTCAGATCCCTCCTATATCCTTCTAATTAACCTCATCACTGTATCAGGTAATGCAAATGCTTCCATTACCATACTCAGAAAATCCCAGCTTACTCAATTGAATGCTTCCTCTGCAACAAGACCCACCAGAAACAACAGTATTTTCTTACGCTCTGCTTCCCTCTGGATCAACACTGTACTATTAAATGTCAGATGTTTGCCTCCACTCCACACTGTCCCATAACTATCAATTTTGGTATCATCTTTGCCATTCATTTAGTCATTATAAACAAACACCTTACAATCATGGTTTAAAATTGAGATGGACCTATATGAAGCTGGATCAGATGAGTCTTTACCACCTTTAGTTATTACAGCCAGCAGTTTTTTTTCCAGGGTGTTGATGCCTCCCCTCCTTTTAAAATACTGTTAAACAAAAACTTCCAGATTTTTACCACTTTCTTTCCTCCTAACTTCTAAACTTACACTGGAACACCATCTGTTCTTGGACACTTTCCTGTAGATTGGTTATGCATCATCATTTTTTTATCTCATCTCCTCCTATCTTAACTGTTAGTTGTTGAGCCTCACTGACATCTAACCTTGTCATATTTAAGTCTTCCATAAATATTTTCATTTGTGCTTTTTCTTGATTTCCCTACTTCCCTGCTTTATACAAATTTTCAAACTATCTCCAATACCTCCACAGAATCTCTGATTATTTTTCTTGTTATAAGTTCCTTAAGGTTAACAACAACCCTTTCTTCTTTCTGTTGCCAAAGTTGTTGCGCTCTGGAATTATAAAAAAAATTCCTTAAGACTTCGAAGATGGCTGTACACTGAGTAACAGCTTAATTTCAGCTCTCCTAGTGTGTAAACAGAAACTCAGAAGATTTGAGAGAGCCAGTAAACTTGTATTTTTGGTTAAATTTCTGTAAATGGGTAACAAGTGCACTGCGTGGATGCCAGCAAAAAGAAATTGAGAACCTGAAAGAAAATCAATCACAAAAGGTGAGGAAAAAAACACTGACTGGGAAGAATTCTGCAGCTGTTCAGCAAAAAGTAGTGCAACCTCCAGCTTTGGTGCAAAACATGCCTTCCAATAACCTAGAGGAAAATGTCAAATGTACTCAGAGCAGATTAAAAATAAATGAAACCCTAATGGATTATATGAACTCAAATAAAAGGCTGGAAAAAAAAAAAGAAGCTTTAAACAGATATTCAGATGAGGTAATAAAACTGCAAAAATCAGAGGTCAAATGAAGAAAAGGCTGGCTGAATATTAGACTGCTCAAGAAGAGATGTTTCAATCAATAATAGAATTAAAAAAGAGAGCAGATAGGGAAAACTTGAGATTTTCTGCTGTACCAGAGAAGCAGGAAGGAACAGACTGTATTAATTTTATGAAAGCACAAATAAGTAAATGGACCGGTATTCCAAAGCAGGAGTTGTTAGTTGAAAGGGCACATCGTTTATGCGCCCTGTAATGATCAACAAATATTTATAACATCATTGTACTCAATTCTAACACAATTTGATAGATATTATGTAATTATTGGAGGTGATTGGAATGCTTACCAAAATCCGAAGTTGGATAGATCTTGCCCACAAAGAGCATTTAATAAGCAGGCTGCATTAGCACTGAATGATATTAAAGAGGATTTTCAACTTTATGACCCTTTTCACTATTTGAACAATGTTAATAGTACAAATAATTTTACATTTTATTCCCCATGTCATAAAATGTGGTCCACAATAGATTTCTTTCTGATTTCAAGAACATTGATTAATCTAGAACCTACAGTTGTTATAAATGCACGTTACCTCTCAGATCACTCGAAAATCACGCTGAGTTTTGCTAAGGAGGTAAAGGATACCTTGCGACAAAGAGGTTATAATTGGTCGCTTAACACAAATTTGCTGAATAAGGAAGAAATAATACAAGAAATTACAAATGACCTTAAAGATTTATTGGCTGGCCTAAAGAAACAGCAATATACCCTGGTTATTGGATGGGCGACAGTTAAAACACAAATAAGAGGGATTCTTTTGCAAAAAGCTTCTTATTATACAAAATACTAAACAGGGATATAAAAAAATTTAGAAACAAAAATTAAACTACTTGATCAAGAACTGATCAGGAATTTTAATGAACAAACAGAGAAGGAACTGCTTAAATGTCAAAAGGATCTCTTCTTAATTCAAAATAGTAGATTAACATTTCAAGAATATAAGACGCTGGTGAGTTATGCTAATCATGTTCAAACACCATCGAGAGCGTTAGCTAGGATCATTAATCAATCGAAAACAACAGTGCAGATTTCAAAAATACAATTTAATAATATTATATATTCTAAAACAGAGGATATCATTAATATTTTTGAGGGAATATATACTAGTATTTATGATGGGCAAAACGATATGTCCTCACACAGAATTTATGAAAAATTTTTACAATCAATTAAGTTTCCAAAAATAGGAGAGGATATTCAAAATGACTTGGTCAAACCGATATCCGAAGAAGTAGTATATATAATCCAACATATGAAATCACACAAATCACCTGGTCCTGGTGGGTTGACAGTGGAGTTTTATAAAAGGTTTTCAGATACTTTTGGTAAGATACTTTCAGTTGTATTTAACTACATAATTAGGAATAAAATTAGTGATCCTCATCTTAACGCTTCAAAGACTATTTTTATACATAAAGCCAATTCAGATCCCCAAAACCCTGATAATTATAGACCAATATCATTAATAAATGTAGATATGAAAATTCTAACCTCTATTATAGCATCTAGACTGAAAAAAATCATGACTCATATAATATCCAAAGAACAGGCTGGATTTATGGCAGGTAGACAAACCAGTGACAATACACTAACATTGGTTTCCTATGAAACCGTCAAAGTAACATTACAGCGACTCTCGGAACATCGAGACTACTACATCGAAAGCTGGAATCAGCGAAAACGAAAACCGTCGAGTTCCAAAATATCGAAACTGAAAAGGAAACACGCCTATTTCTGTGTCATGGTAATACATGTTCCGTAAACTCGATGTTCTGTAACTCGACGGTTTTCGTTTTCACTGATTTCAGCTTTCGATGTAGTAGTCTCGATGTTCCAAGAGTCGCTGTAATGTTACTTCGACGGTTTCATAGGAAACCCTTACATTACATCAATGATAACACATACTAAACAAAATAATCTTAATGCTTATGCCCTTATAATTGATGCACAGAAGGCCTTTGATAGGGTTGATACAAATTTTTTTGTTTGATCTTTTACGTTATTTTAGTATTTCCCATGAGTTTGTGCAAATGTTACAAATATTATATAGCAATCCCTATACTACACTGTATATTAATAAAAGTTTCTCTAAAAGAATACAGATCACGCCAGGCTGCCCTTTGTCCCCTTTATTATTTAATCTTTATCTTGAACCTTTGTTCTTATATATTAAGTATATTAAGCAGAATGTCTATCATAATGTCCCAATAATTTATGGAACCAAAATATTAATGGCAGCTTTTGCTGATGATCTTAACATTTATTGTGCATCTCCAATATCAGATACTGAAAAATTATTTAAGGCTGTTAATAACTTTTCAGAAGTCTCTAACTACAAAAACCAATATCTTCCCTTTAAAAACATCTAAACCTTTTTTGCTATTACCTTTGGCTGGGCAGGTAACATTTAAAGAAAATATTAAATATTTAGGTATTGAATTTTCTACAGATAATAAAGACTTCTACAATAACATTAAAACAATTTGGGACCAAATAATTTCTGATTTTGAGAGGTGGAAAAATTTACGACTGCCAGTATTAGCAAAGGTTTCAATTGTTAAAATGAATGTATTACCATGGCTATTATATATTTTCAGGTCAGCCCAACTAAACTTTCAAAGAAATTTTTTAAACAAATTCATAAAGAATTGGCTAAATTCATTTGGGAACCAAAAAAAAACAGAATTTCTTATGATAAATTAATGACCCCAAAAAATAGAGGAGGACTGGAGTTGCCTAATTTTGAAATGTATTACTTAATCGTAAACTCTAATAGAATTCTAAGAATTGCCAACTATGATATCACTAGTACTAAGTGGACACCAACTTGGGTGATCTTGAATTATAAAGATATTTCAAAGTTGAATATTAATCCAAAAGCAATACCTTTTTAGGTAAAGATACTTTGAAATTATATGGGATTATTGAATAAATTAAAACGGACATAATTTCTTTACAAGACTTATTTCATGCATTAGATCTGGTTCAGTATATGATGGTTTTTAAACCCTTTCATAGGAATCTTAATTTAAAATTGAATAATGAATTAATTGATCTTAAAAAGTTTCCATTAATAGTTAATTTAACTTTGACTGATATATAAATATCTTGAATTTTCGGCCAACCAAATAAGACAAGAATTTAACCTACCTAAAAATTATCTTGTTATTATAAGACAAATTAGAGAACTTGCTATAATTTACTTTAAAATTTTAAACCTGAAGATGAGACTGTGAATAAATGCTCTGATTTGTGGCAAGCTCTCCAACAGGATATAAAATATACAACAACAACAACAAATAAATTAAATAATTTAGATTTCATGATAAAATTTTGTTATCAAACTATTGGGAAGAGAAAATCCTATTGACAGATAAAAGTATTATGTTAAAAGCAATTGACTTGACTATCAAATCTACTTCTCTTCAAAAATTGATATATACCCAGATGATGATATGGAATAATGCATATTATACACGCCTTACCCTGCATAAATTTAACTCTAAAAACTCTCCAACCTGTCCATATCGTAAGAATCAACTGGCTGATCTTCTTCATATGTTCTGGAGCTGTAAATGCATATACAAGCTTTGTAATTCCCTTAAGATTCAACTTCAGAAGATGGGTTACCAAAGCACAACATTGTCATGAAAATTTATGATTTTGCATATTCCCCCGAAAGAACTCCCTAGATCACAAAGTATTATATTTATTAATATTTTTTTATTAATGAAGCTTTATACAGCCATGAATTGGTTAGACCCATCTAAAACATCATGGGAAAACTTTAGAGTTTTGGCAACAAGGCATATATTAGCTCATAAACTACTTTTAAATCCGCATAATAAAAATATTAATTCAAAAATTTGGGAACAGATATTTAATATTATACTAGCATAATACTTTTAACTTGAAGGTATTAACAATTATTTATATGTTTGGAGAGAAATTTGTAATCAAACTGTTTATTACTTGAAATGTTATTAATTACTCTTTCTTCTAGTATTAATGTTTCACATGGAAGCATTCTTGTAAATATTGTAGATTTGTTTGGTGTGATGGTTAGTGATATTAGTAGTTTTTTTTTTTTTTTTAATTATTGTTCTTGTTTTTAATGATGTATGAAAATAATATAATAATAAAGATTTATTATGGAAAAAAAAGAAAGGGCACATCGTATGTGTGCATCAAAACTGACCACGAGAAAGCAATTTCGACCTTTAGTAGTACAGATGCAATCTTACCAGCAAAAGCAGTTGATTCTGACTGTGACAAGAAGGACAAAGTACTAAATGTGGGAGACAGCAGAATGTTTGTGGAAAATGATTTACTGTACACCAGGCATAAGAGGAGTAAATTTACTCCCATAATTAGGGAATATAGAGACAGAGGTGCAAGACTCAAACTGTTGTACCCAGCTATCTTCAAAATATTCTTTCCTGAAGGGACAAAATAATTTTTTGATGCAGAAAATGCTAAGGAGGAAATACAAAAGTTTGCCCAACAAAGGATGAGCTGTGAAACAGGAGATTCTGCTTCTTATTCTTCTGGTAATAAAGACCAGAGAGAGACTGTGCCAATTAAATATTTTCCAGTGTTTCAAAGGAAAATGCTTGAGACACAAGAAAAAAAAGCACAAGAGTTGACTACAAAAAACGACTGTGTGTTGGAAAGGAAGCCAAGACTGGATTTGGGAGATGCAACTTCAAAACTGACAAATAAATGTGGGATTACAAAGCATTAATTATATTTGTGGAACTTGACAGAACAAGAAAACCTGGAAATATTGGACTTTTTTGACTCTAAAGCACATGCCCTACATCATGTCATTAATGTTTGGAAGAACACTTACAAGAGAAGAGGAAGGAGAGAGTTAACTGCGAGTCAAACAAATTTTGTTCTTAATAGTAATATTTTTATAGTGCATGCTATAAAGTAAAGCTTTCTCAGTTATTTTCAAGTGTAATGGGAATACTAAATAAACAGACACCCCTGTTTTTTTCCTTCTTTTCTCTTTCTCCTTGCTCAGTTTTAAGAAATGTAGGCACTGCTATGTCAAAAACAAAGAAAGGCCTATTCAAAAGAGTATTATACAAGAAAAAAAACGTATGTGCTTTTCCTCAGTCTTGCATAGAGGAATGGCAGGATAACAGTTCTTGTCTTGATCTAGTAACACGTTTTAAGATGAAGCAAATTATAAAAAAAAAGAACACTGAATATAATAAGGCTTTCCTCTAGCAAATAAACACTTGTAGAAGCAACTCTGTATCTGGTTCATACGTCTCCACGAAGACAATCTGATAAAGAGCAATATAAACATTATTCTTCTTTCTTACGATGGCTAGCAGATAACATTTTCTGAAAGCATTCAAGTGTTTTCCTATTCTGGGACAGCAATAAAGAAAAGACAGAACCATACAGGATTTAGCAGAAGCACAGTCTACACCACACGTCTTAGTATGGATAACCTTCTTTTTAGGTTAACCCAAGTCTATGGTGCTGTAGTCTGGGAAACTTGCTCCTATCAGGAGGGTAAAACTTCAATATCTGAAGATGTACATAGTTTTGTGCGTTAGTATTAAGTTACAAGGTTTTAGGGGTGTACTGGGAGGTACTTTTTTTTTGTTTAAGGGCTTTATACAAAAATGTTCTGGAAGATGTGACATAGGCTCAAATGAATATGACAAAAAGCAACTGAATAAAAGATCAACATGTCAAACACTGTCTGCATGTAATACAAAAGCTGGAACTGGATAGTTAACAAAAAAGCTGTTAGAAATAAAAGGTGAGAATAATAACTTTTTAACATAATGACTCGTTCTATATTATCTTTAATGTTAATGTTCTCCCAGATATATCCAAAAAAAGAAAGACTAGTGACTTATATTAAAAAGTGTACAGTGCAAACAGCTATGGTACAGGAGACACATATGGAAAGAACTGTACATGTGAATTTCATAAAGAAAGGTTTTCAGGACAGTTATTCAGCAGAATACCTAGGACAAAGGAAAACAGGAGTACTTATATTAATTGCAAGAGGAGTTCAAACAGTGATAGAAGAGGATAAAAAAGACAGCAATGACAGATTTGTACTACTAAGGTGCCAGTAGGCAAGGCAGTAGAATTAAACTGGCATGTATTTATATTCCACCTAAACCTGCTATAATGAAGCTTACGAAAATTCTGGGAGAAATAATCAGTTTTCAGCAGGGAATATTACTTATAGACTAGGAATGGAATTTGATTTGCAGCAGTGAAGGTGTGTCTGGAGGGCCCAAAATGCAAACATAATAAAGGAGAGTAGATTTTTGAAGAAATTTATGAAAATATGTGGTAAGAAGATGTGAATTTACATATTACTCCCCAATATACAAAAACTGGGCTAGGTTAGACAGAACTTAAATTTCACAGGAACGTGATTTAATTGAAGAAATTGACATGCTTCCAATAAATATTTCAGATCACATGTTAATAACTAAAATAAAAATGCAGGGTAATGAAATAAAAATGACACACTGATACTTTCCCACCTATTTGTTGAAAACAGAGTAATTTAAAAATGGGTAGTGGAAATTGTTGGAGTTATTAGAGAACATAGAAATTTCTTCTAAAAATATAGCTAGGAAGTGGAATAAAATTAAAGTGGAGATATGGTTAAGAAGTAACAAGAATTATTTAGAAGAACTGACAAATGTTAAAGTACTGCAGAATAAGGGGAATTTCACAGAACAAGAGGAGGAGGAATTACAGAACGCTAAGCAGAAAACAAAAAGGATTACCTCGATAATATACACAAATTTAGAAAGAATGCTGTTTAGCAACTGTTTTCTGATACCACCACAGCACAAAATTTTTTAGTGCAATGACTCAGGCAACAGAAAGTAAAACGGGGTGCCACCAAGCTTACGGAGCCTATAACAAGGCAGATAACAAAAGATCTTGTACAGGCACTAGAAACAGAAAGTCTGTATAAAGCAGAAAAATATGGAGATCAAGAAAAGGTACAAATGGAAATGTTTGTGGAAAAATGAAATACGCTAAGGTTAGAGGTAGATAAGGCTCAAGTACTAACAGTTAGGATAGAAGAGACAAGATAAAAATGGTGAAGTATAAAGTACAGTTTTGTACCTACCATAAATGTAGATGTTCGAGGATTCCATTGCTGCAGTCCTTACTATTGGGTATAGTCCGCATCCAGTCGGCCCGAATACCAGAGTATAAGGCTGACGTCGGTCAGGGCGCATTAGACTGACGTCAGTACGTCAGGGTACTAATGCGCATGACCGGCGTCACATCCTCAGTCTTTTCTTGCCCCAGATGTCAGAAGACCCTAAAAAGACAAGGCCCAAAATACCTGCACCAAAACATGAACAATATATATAAAAATATAAGCAGGTAAACTCACCTACACAACCACCCCTAACACAGAGGGAAGGAGGGAGGGTAATTGGACTGCAGCAATGGAATCCTCGAACATCTACATTTATGGTAGGTACAAAACTGTACTATGTTCTTTGTTTTCCATTGCTGCAGTCCTTACTATTGGGTAGAATCCCAAAGCAGAGGTAAGGGAGGCTGGCAAATCATAAAGAAGCAGGAGCTGACAACATGCCTTGCAAAACAGCTGTGGCAAAACCAGCCCTAGACTTAGAGTAGATAGGAAGGTGATAATGCTTAGAGAAAGTATGTACTGAACTCCAAGTAGCTGCTTCCAAAATATCCTTAGTGGCCACCCCTCGTAGAAATGCTGTTGAAGTGGCAGTAGCCCTAGTGGAATGAGGCCTAATCCCAGCTGGAACCTCCTTGCCATGATGGGAATAACAAAATGCAATGCAAAAGCCAATCCACCTAGAAATAGTTTGTTTTGACACAGGCTTGCCCTGCGAACTCAAAGCAAAAGAAACAAACAACTGCTGAGACTGCCTAAAATCCTTAGTCCTGCTTAAGTAATAACGCAATTGCCTGTGTACATCTAAAGTATGCAAAATCTTTTCCCCTTTATTTTGGGGGTCTGCATAAAAAGTAGGCAAATGAATAGTTTGGTTTAAAGCCACACTAGAAACCACCTTAGGCATAAAGGAAGGATTAGTACGTAATGATACCCTATCCTTATGGAAAATCAAAAAGGGCTCGACTGCCATAAGGGCCTGCAACTCAGACACCCTTCTTGCAGAAGTAATAGCCAATAAAAAAGCAGTCTTCCATGACAAATATTTCAATTCAGCAGTGGCCGCAGGCTCAAAAGGTTGTAGAGTAAGTTTTTCCAACACAAAATTGAGATCCCAAGCAGGAGTAGGAGCTCTACGTGGGGGTCTTATATTTTTTGCCCCTCTAAGAAACTGCTTGAACAAAGGATGCGAAAATAATGGTGGGTCACAATCATAGTGAGCTGAGATTGCTGCAGCATGAATCTTAATGGAAGAGAAGGACAGACCCTTGTCCAGTAACTCAGTAAGATATTGAAGAGCCATACTCAAATTAGGCTCAGAAATCTCCAAATTCTTTGCTTTACTCCAAAATAAAAATCTCTTCCATTTTGCTGCGTACACTTTCCTTGTACTAGGTCTTCTAGCTTCCATAATCACATTTAAAACTTGTTGAGGAAGTTGAGACCTGCTGTGTTTCAACACAGAATATGCCAGGCTGTCAGATGAAGAGAGTGAAGCTTGACATTGAGCAGATGACCGCCCTGCTGGGATAACAGATGTGGAATCAAAGGTTAAGGCCATGGAGGCTTCTTTACCAGACTCCGTAGTAGAGGGTACCAGTGTTGCCGAGGCCAATCTGGAGCTATCAAAATCATCCTTGGCCTGTCCTGTCTGACCTTTAACAGTACCTTTGGAAGAAGAGGCAGAGGTGGAAAGGCATACACATGAAGGTTTGTCCAACTGAAAGACAGAGCATCCACTACCCAAGCTGTGTGATGAAACCCCTTTGTGCAAAACTGTGGCAGCTGGTGGTTTAGTGGAGAAGCGAACAGATCTATGTCTGGAGTTCCCCATGACACTGTCAATTTCTGAAATACATGAAGATCCAGTTTCCACTTGTGGGGATCCATGATTTGTCTGCTTAACACATCTGCTAAGGAGTTCTGTGCTCCTGGCAGAAACCTTGCCTGAAGAGTTAGGTGCAAGCGTAGCGCAGTCTCCCATAAAATCATTGCTTGCCTGCATAGAGGAGAAGAATGTGTTCCCCCTTGTTTGTTGAAGTACCACATGACAGTTGTGTTGTCTGTTAGAATCAACACCTGCCCTGGAAGAAGTAACTCCTTGAAAGCCAGTAATGCGAACTGGACTGCTAACATCTCCTTCATGTTGATATGTAGATGCTGTAGTCTGGCAGGCCACTTGTCTTGTATCCACTTTCCATTTAGATGAGCTCCCCAAGCAATGTCCGAGGCATCTGTCGGTAAAATCTGACTCGCCTCTGGCCGGGTCACAGAGAGTCCCTTGCTTAGGTGACATTCCTGAGCCCACCACAAAAATTCTCTTTGAAGGCAAGGTATTATTTGAATGACAGTGTCTAAATCCTGGCAGTGCTGTGTCCATACATTTTTGAGATACCATTGTAACTTCCTCATATGCAGTTTGGCATTGGGAAGCACCAGAATACAAGATGCCATGAACCCTAATGCTTGAAGGACTGTCTCTGCAGTCAGCACGGACTGATGAGATAGTTGATGGAAGTAAAGTGATAGACTCTTTTGTTTGTCCGGGGTTAAAAAGGCCATCTGGGCTGCTGTATTCAGTCTCACACCCAGAAAGCACATGTCTTGAGAGGGTACTAGACTGGACTTTATTTCGTTCACAGAATACCCTAGGCATCTTAGCACTGCTAAAAGAGATTCCAGATGCTGTAGAAGTTCTTCCTTTTCTTGAGCCAGAATCAGGCAGTCGTCTAAATAAGGATAGATTTGAAGTCCTTGTAGCCTGAAGTAAGCTATCACTGGAGCCAGAACCTTTGTGAATACTCTGGGCGCAGTAGATAAGCCAAAGGGCAATGCAGAGAACTGATAATGAGAATCTCCAGCTTGAAACCGCAGATACTTCCTGTAACTTAGCCTGATAGGCACATGAAGGTAAGCTTCCTTGAGATCTAAAGTTACCATCCAGTGATCTTTGCCCAGCAGGGGTAAAAGCTGTTGTAACGTCAACATCTTGAACTTGGGAATGTCCAGAGAAGTGTTGAGGAGAGATAAATCGAAAAGCAGTCTCCACGTGTTCCCCTTCTTTGGTACTAGGAACATGCGAGAATAAAATCCTAGGCCCCTTTCTGATACAGGGACTGGCTGAATGGCCCCCATTTGGAGTAACTGAGAAACTTGCTTGTGAGCCTCTTTTCTTTGTGGAGGAGGAACGTCTGGCATGCCTTTGAAAGGGGGCATTGTATGGAAATAAAATCTGTCTTGAGTAATTAAATCCCAATTTTCTTTGAAAAGAGACAGTCGTCCTTCCAAAGGAGCTGCCAGACGAGAATCTACTGGCAGCTGAAAAGGCAGGTCATTGGGTCTGTTTACGAAAGGACTGACCCCTGCCCTCACCAGAAGTCTGAGCAGGTGAACTCCTGTTCTAGGCCTAAAAGAACCTTGAGCCCTGCCCCTACCACGTCTAGACTTACCCCTAGACTGGGAATCATAAGCAGGATATGTCCACCCCTTAGCAGGCCAATTTCTACTAAACTTCGTGGCTGTACCTGCAAAAATCTTTAACAGTTTGCATAGACTTAGCTTTGTCCTCCATTTTCTTTAAAACTGCTTCCACAGGTGAACCAAACAACACATCAGACTGTAAAGGAGCATCCAAAATCCTTGTCTTAACATGCTCAGCCAAATTTTGATCCCTCAACCAGGCATGCCTGCGAAGAACAGAACTAGTGGCAGCCACCCTCGAGGAGGCCTGCACAGCATCAAAACCACATTGCAAAGAATGCTTGCCCACTTGTTCAGACACATAAACTAAATCCAGCAAGTCTTTACAATCAATACCTTCCGCCAAAGCATCCACCTTAGATTTCAATTGTGAAAGGAGATAATTTTGATATTTCAGCATGTGAAACTGACAATTCAATGCTCTCATGGCTAGAGTGGAAGAAGTATACACTTTCTTACCCCACCTATCTAACGCCCTTGCCTCTTTGTCAGTGGGAACAGGATTTTTAACCACAGAGGCCTTAACACCTTTAGGCCCCTGAGAAACAGTTTCTGGGTCCGCCCTAGGACTCTTAAACAAATACTTATGAGCTTCGGGCACCCTATAGTACCTATCAGGTTTAACAGGAGCAGGAGGCAAAGAATCAGGGTTCAGGGAAGCCTCTGCAAAACATCTTCCACCACATTCAACACAGGAGGTATAGCTAAGGGCCTATGCTGGGGTAAAACAAGAATTCCCTAAGCCTCTTCCTGGAATCAGAGTAATCCTGGCCTTCCCATTTAAAGTGCTCCCTCATGGAATGCAGAGTCTCTGAAAATGAAAAATCCTCAGGAGGAGAAGCCGAAGGAGTGGCATCATCCACATCAGAATCAGAATAATGAGGATACTCCTGCAAATCTTCCGCAGAAGACTCAGAAGCCCCTGAACCCTGTTCAAAACTGTCAAACTCTGGTTCCACCCTAGGCCTCTTATCAGGAGGGCCCATAGAACCTCTAATCATAGTAATCAAATCTTCTGCCATTTTAAGCATATGTTTCTTAGGTACAGAACCCGAAAGGCTAGGAGAAGCCCCTACTGAAGCTGAAGTTGGCCTACCTCTAAAAGAAGTTTTGGCAACAGAAGGAGAGGCTCTAACTACTTTGGGAAGAGAGGGAAGAATAGTTACCTGAGAAGCCCCCTCAGCCTGGCCTGCCTCCTGAGAGGGTACATCCTGTAACAGTAAAGTTTCTGCCTGAGACTCCATAGAAACTCCTGGCAAAACCTCTGGCTCCACTGAGCCACCTACAGAACCGACGTCTGGGACTGCCGGTTCATCAACCCTAGGCTTCGCTGTTTTGTCCTTACGCTTCTTGGACGAAGCGGGCGTCGGAGCATCCGACGGCATTTTATAATTGCAACGCTTCCCAAACACTAATCTGGCACAGTCTAACCTCCTCTTAATAGTGCGTTTGTTAAACCTAGCACAAGAGCGGCAACCAACAACGTCGTGCTCAGGCCCTAAACAAGGTATACACAATGTATGGTAATCCCTATGAGGTATTTGTTTCCCACAAGAAATACAGTTATTCACTTTTTCTGACATCCGGTTAAATACTGAGGCAAGAAAAAAACAAAATGTTCCCCAACGGGGTACTTAGCCAACTCTGATTCGGTCTGAAACTCCGGTTTCGGAAATATTTCAGAACGCCAACCTGCACTCGCAAAACTGCTTCTGCATCGGACCACGCGGCAAAAAAGACTGAGGATGTGACGCCGGTCATGCGCATTAGTACCCTGACGTACTGACGTCAGTCTAATGCGCCCTGACCGACGTCAGCCTTATACTCTGGTATTCGGGCCGACTGGATGCGGACTATACCCAATAGTAAGGACTGCAGCAATGGAAAACGAAGAACATCCAGTATACAGGAAAGTTCCCAGAAAAAAGATGGTATTCCTGTAGAAGTTTGGAAGCTAGGAAGGAAAAATTTATAAAGATCTGGAAGGTTTTGTTTAACAGTATTTTAAGAGGAGGAGAAGCACCAACATCCTGGAAGAAAGCAGGTAAAAATCCATCAGATCAAGCTTCATTCAGGCCCATTTCAATCCTAAACCAGGACTATGAAGTATTTATGTCTATAATGGCTAAAATAATGGCAAAGTTCATGCCAAAATTGCTAGATAGGGATCAGTGTGGTTTTGTGGAGGGGAGGCAAACATTTGCCAACATTAACAGAACATTGATGATCTAGAGAGAAGCTGAATGTAAGAAAATACCACAGTTGTTGAGTCTTGATGCAGAGAAAGTATTTCAGTGAGTAAGCGGAGAGTTTATGAACAGGATGATAGAATAATTTTCATTCCCTGATAAAATAAGGTTGATTAGGGGGCTATACGAGGGATGAGAAGTGAAAATTAAAGTGGGTGGGTTCCACTCTGATAATTTCTGTTTGAGCAGAAGAACCAAGCAGGGGTATCCTCTTTCCCCTTTGTTATTTGCACTGAATCATTGGCAAAGAAAATAAGAGACTCAGAAATTCAAGACTAATTGGTATGGTAGATAAGAAGAGCTGGCTCTATTTACAGATGATATTATTTTACACATGATACAAGCAGAAAAGGGCATTTCAGTGTTGTGGAACTTTTTGAGGCAGTTTCAAATCTTTTTGGGATACAAAACTAATTAAGCTACAACAAAGTCAGTAGCTGTTAAGTTATGTACCCACACATGAATTGGTACATGATAAAATGAAGTACATAGAAGTATGTATTAAAAAGGATTCTGGTGTGGCAGCTAAGGATATGTGGGAAGAGACTAAAAAAGAAGTTATGTACTCACCATAATGTTTCATCTGTGCTGTCCATTTTCATTCCTAAGATTCATTCACTCATAAATTCATAAAATGTGCCAAATAGTTCAGCGACCTAAGAGCAAAGGTCGCGAAGTGTAGACACGTTTCCCAAACCTGTCCATTGCCCTAGACTCCCTGTTAGGGGGAGAACAGAGGAACTCTGTTTGGCAAGTTCCTTCTTGGTGGCCACCGCCATGACCATGGCATCCATGGGCACCGCTTTTTCCCCAAAATTCCTTCCCCACAAGTGGAGCTAGAATCCTACCTGGCCTCTTAGGTATTGATCCGACTGAATCAGCCAAGAGAACAAATCAATGAGCTGGTCAGCAGGCGGAGTATCCCAGGAGGTAGATAGGCCAGCTCCAAAGGCCTCCAGAAATACGGACTCCTCAGGTGAAATTGTTGAAGTACCATTTAAGTGTTTAACTTAATGTTAAGACTGAGATTCTCTACCATCATTTTTACAAACTGTTACATCTAGTGATTTTGGGATACTTAGTGCTTTACTCAAACGTTTATTTATTCAACTTACTGATGTTAGCTGCTGTATATCTGTTATGCTAATACCACATAAAGATTTATTGGTATAAGCTGTACAAAAGGAAACAAAAACACCAATTCCACCCCACCAAAAGGATCAGAATGCTGAATACTATACATGAAATTCTACAAATCTAACCAACTGTATTTGCTGAAAGACAAGCGACTTGGCATTCTCCAGACCTGTATATCACAGCACTGAAATCACGCAGTCAAAGGGAAGACAAAAGATTTTCACTTCACCAATGCTGTGAAACCTACCTCTCAAGAAATCTGGACAAAGTCTGACAAAATGGGGAGACAAAGGACCAAAAATAGGGATAGATTTTAAATATTGCTTTTATAAATTTAGAAAGTTGGTAGAGTAACAAGGTTTGTGTTAACATATATTTTCTGAACGATTTGAAATCTGAAACTCAAATGTTTGTCATCATTTGGCAACTTCTGTCCTCAGATCATCCCAGGGGTTTTCCAGAAAACCACAGGTTTTATGAGGGACACACCAAAAATAAGTGTTAAAAATCCAGACATTCTGTGAAAATCTGGACAGTTGAGAGGTATGCTATGAAACCTCAGTATTTACATTCACGGGGCATACAGGGTGAAACACTCAAACAGGGGTAATGGGGTGCACCCTCGTAAAATATACTCAAAGCATATCCACTTTCAGAGGTATCAATATATTCACAAGTCAGTATTTCAATGTACCACTAGGCTGGGACTGGTATTTTCAAATTCTGTAATTTGGAATCTAATAGGATCAAGGAAACAATGTGCAGCACTACTGCTTTACGAGATATAAACATCTGACCAAGGAAATCACTGATCATTGTCAAATTAATTAGGGAATTGATCATAAAATGCAATTTCTAATGAAGTGCTTTTCGGAGGGACTGTAACTCCACTTTGGATAATGAGAACCAAACATGAACAAGGAAGCAAAACCTAGTTAATGAATTCATTCTTGCTGCTGGACTTCATTACATACCCCACACATATTAGGGTTAAGCCTTGTTACCACAACAAACAGGCTGAATGCTTAACGTAATGCTTTTTATTATTTCTACAAGACTCTCTCCTATGGCTTGTAAACTACTCACAAATTTCACTATTTAGCTTCTTCATTCAGGACCATCTGCTTGACTTTCCTTTGAAAATGGGCTTGATCCCAAGAAGGTTAAGCAAGTAAGGTAATGTAATACAATAATATATAAGGATCCAAACCTGGCTGGCTATTGAAATGTTGACACACCTGAAATGTTGAGTGCTGAAAAGCCAAAAAAAAAAGCGAATCTCAGTCACTCTTTTCCTTTAAACTTGTTTTTTGAAGGAGGCAAGCCCTCCGCACACCCCCAACATACATATATGTATATGAACTCCAAGACTACCATACCTCAAAGAAAAGGGAATATTCCAAGAAATGGTGATCAATTTTTTCAGCCATTCAGTCTCAGCATTTCGGAGCTCACTATAGTGGGTCCGCGTTTATATTACACTGTCGAAAACTCAAACTGTCGACAGCATAATAATCGACACAAAAATGTCAAAACCCCCAAACATCACACACAAAAAAAAAAAAAAACAAAAAAAAAACACCCTAACACAACACAAATTGTTCTATGCAGGGGGGCAAGCCCCCCTGCACCCCCCGCTACTTAAATATACCAACTCCGAGATCGCACTACACTGCAGTAAACGGAAATCTCCCCTCAAGGAGATTTTCATTTACATGCACAATGACTTTCGCTTTTGACATTTTGGTGCCGACAATATCAGCTTCGATATTGTCGGCCTTCGACAGGGTGAAGTAGACCCATAGGTCCCAACATAGCCAATGCATTACACTGCAGGATACATTGGCAGTGTTGAGTGGAATGATTTACTTATACATACATCCAATCAACCACTCCTTGTTATCCGTAAACCTAACAGAAACACTGGAAATCTACTTTACATACTGTAGCCCAAGCCTGGAATAAACTCCCCTCATACATAAGAACCATCTCCCAACCCTTACACTTCAAAAATAAGTTCAAACCAGTCTTACTTCAAGCCAAGTCCTGCCACTGTCATGACCCTACATAACTTCTTCCACACCCATTCTGTTAACAGTACCCTGGCACAAAGACTCTCTTACTGTTGCACTTTATTTACTGTTTTCTCTATTCTGATTTTCTCTACTCCACAAGCTAGGCCATTACAACCCATATCTGTATATACTACGTCCACTTTTTATCTTCTTTCTACTAAATCAAACCTCACCTTACTATTTTCTTGTTTGATATGTCTTTACCAACACTACACTCAGCGTTTTTTTCCTACCAATCTTGTTTGAAAAAAAATAATAAAAACACTCACAGCAAGTTTATATATCTATTCGATGTAACATTTCTATTATCACGTATGTTTTTTTCGTACTATGCTTACAAGTATCGGGAGTTATTTAGTATTGTACTGTTTATGCTCCCTGCAGCATTTCTGCTTTATTTTGTGATTACAATAAAGTACAGTTTTGTACCTATCATAAATGTAGATGTCCGATAGGTATGCATCTGCAGTCATAACATATGGGTTGTCCTGCCTCAGGCAGCCCTTCTGTCGGCCGGATTCCAAAGTCTGGGTCTGGCCTCGGCTGATGTCGCACTTTCCCCGACGTCAGAGCGTCTGGGGTATAAAAGCATCAGCCGACGCCATTTTTCTGTGTTTCTTGCCCCAGATGCCAGGTGCCCTCTAGGAAGGCCAAATTTGGAGGAATGCAATAAATTCCAAACATTTTCCAAAATATATACATATATATATATACAAACAAATACACCATAATAGACCCCCCAGCTAGCTAATGGAGGGGTAAGCACCCTAGGAATACCACAGAGGGGAAGGAGGGAGGGTAAACCTGACTGCAGATGCATACCTATCGGACATCTACATTTACGGTAGGTACAAAACTGTACTATGTCCTTCAAAGATGCATCTGCAGTCATAACATATGGGTAGAATACCATAACCAATCTGGGGGAGGAGGTACTAAGAAAAGGATGGTGTAGTTAAGATACCCTGCAGGACTGCTGTAGCAAAACCTGCTCTGGATCTGGAGTATAAAGGTAAATTGTAATGTTTGGCAAATGTATGCACGGAGCTCCATGTAGCAGCTTCTAAAATGTCCTTGGTAGCCACCCCTCTTAGGAAGGCTGTAGTGGTGGCTGTGGCCCTCGTGGAATGAGGCCTAATGTTTGCAGGAACAGTCTTTCCATGAAAGGAGTAACAAAATCGAATGCAATTTCCTATCCACTTTGAAATTGTCTGTTTGGAAATTGCTTTTCCTTGTACCCCAGCAGCATATGCTACAAGGAGTTGGTCAGTCTTTCTGTAACTTTTAGTTCTGTCCAAGTAGTAGCGTAGTTGTCTGTGTATATCCAGAGTGTATAGAAGTTTTTCCCCTTTATTTTGTGGATTTGGGAAGAATGTAGGCAAGTGAATAGCTTGGTTCAAGGATACCCTAGATACCACCTTTGGCATAAAAGTAGGACTGGTTCTCAATGAAACTCTGTCCTGATGGAAGATAAGAAATGGCTGTACTGCCATTAAAGCTTGTAACTCAGATACTCTTCTTGCTGAAGTTATGGCCAGAAGGAATGCAGTTTTCCAGGACAGAAACTGTAGATCCGCCAATGCTGCTGGTTCAAAGGGAGGAAGTGTTAGTTTCTCCAGCACAAAGTTGAGATCCCAAGTAGGTAAAGGTGGTTTCCTTGGAGGATTGATGTTTTTGATTCCTCTCAGAAATTGCCTGAGGAGAGGGATGCGAGAAGATAGGTGGATCAACATTGTATTCTGCTGAAATTGCTGAGGCATGAATCTTAATGGAAGAATAGGACAGGCCATTGTGGAACAATTCTGCTAAGTATTCCAGAATATGTGCCATGCTCGCCACTGTCACATCTAAGCCTTTTGTTGTGTTCCAAATGAGAAATCTTTTCCATTTTGCTGAGTATGTCTTCCTTGTGGAAGGCCGACGAGCTTCCATAATAATGTCCTTTACTCTCTGTGATAAGTTATTTTGAGGGGGTTTATGGAATTTTCCAGGCAGTTAGCTGCAATGTTTTCAAGTTGGGATGCATGATCTTGAAATTGTTCTGCGTCAGAAGAAGTGGCCATAGGGGGAGAGGCCACGGTTTCGTCTGTGACATGCTCCTCAATAGTGGGTACCAGTGCTGCCTTGGCCAGTCTGGAGCTATCAGAATCACTCTTGGCTGTTCTGCCCTGATCTTCAGTAAAACCTTGGACATTAATGGGAGAGGTGGGAAGGCATAGACTTTTAGAGCTTTCCAGCTGAAAGAGAGAGAGTCCACCCTCCATGCTTGTGGGTGGTATGTCCTTGAGCAGAATGTCCTCAGTTGATGATTGTGGGGCGAGGCAAACAGATCTATCTCCGGCTTTCCCCATGCTCGTGTTATGAGTAGAAAGATGTCTGGGTGCAGCATCCATTCATGTGCATCCATGGTAGTTCTGCTTAAGCTGTCTGCCAGTGCATTTTCTTTCCCTGGCACAAACTGGGACTGTAGTTGGATATTGAGTTTCAAGCATAGTTCCCATAGATTCATGGCCAGCCTGCATAGAGGGTAGGAATGCGTGCCTCCTTGCTTGTTTATGTGCCACATGACTGTGGTGTTGTCTGTCCTTATTAACAGGTGGCCTTGATGGAGGAAAGGTTTGAAGGCCTCGATTGCGTGTATCACTGCCAGCATTTCCTTTTGGTTTGTGCACATGCGCAGCTGCCCTTGAGACCATAGGCCTTGGATACATTTGCCCTCCATGTGTGCTCCCCATCCTCGGTCTGAAGCGTCCGTGGTGATGGTTTGTTTTGTTTTTGGTTTGTTGAAAGGCAACCCTCTGTTGGACTGGCAGGCTTGAGTCCACCACAGAAATTCCTTTTGAAGGCAAGGAATGATTGGTATCAAAGTTTCCAAACTGTGACTGTGCTGAGACCATACACTCCTTAGGTACCATTGTAATTTTCTCATATGCAGCCTGGCTTGTGGAATCAGAATTATGCAGGATGCCATGTAACCCAGGGCCTGCAGGATTTTCCTTGCAGTTAGCTGAGTTTGTCTTGTCAGATTCAAGAAGTAATCCGGAAGTTGTTTTTGTTTTTCTTCTGTGAGAAAGGCCATTTGGGTGGTTGTGTCTAGATCTGCACCCAAAAAGGTTATCCTCTGGGATGGAACAAGTCTTGATTTTTGGATGTTGACTGTGTATCCCAAGGCCTGTAATAGGTGGATGGCATAGTCCAAGTCCTTTATCAAATTTTTCTTGCTGTCCGCTTGTATAAGGCAGTCATCCAGATATGGGTAGATTTGAATCCCCTGAAGTCTGCAGTGTGCAATTACTGATGCCAGGCATTTCGTGAATACTCTGGGCGCAGTAGATAAGCCAAAGGGCAATGCTGAGAATTGATAATGCTCTGATCCTGCAAGAAATCTGAGGTGTCTTCTGCAACTTTGCCGAATAGGGACATGCAGGTATGCCTCCTTGAGATCTAGAGTCACCAGCCAAGACTCCTTGCCCAGCATGGGAAGAAGTTGCTGTAGGGTCAGCATCTCGAATTTTGGCACAATGAGGTAAGTATTCAGTGCGGACAGGTCGAGGATAGGCCTCTATTGATTTTCTTTTCTTGGAACAAGGAATAATCTGGAGTAAAATCCTTGGCCTTGTTCTGAAAGAGGTACCTTTTCTATGGCTTTCATTTGTATTAAGTTGTTGATCTGCTTTAAAGCCTCTGCCCTCTGATTTGGTGGCAGGTTTGGCATTCCGTTTCTTCTTGGCAAATTGTCGAAGTGGAACCTGTATCCTTTGTCTATTATTTGCAGTGTCCATGTGTCCCTTGTAATGTAATGCCAGTTTTTTGAGAATAAAGAAAGCTTTCCGCCCAATGGTGCTTCCAATTGAGCCCTGGTCGGCGGAATCAAAGGAAAGTCATTGAGTCTGTCCAGGTGTAGTAGTTGTTGTTGCTGTTCCTGCACTACCTCTCTGGTTGGTAGGCTGCCACTGACGGCCTCTGTAGGAGCCTCTAGCTTGCCCTCTACCTCTGGGACGCCTGTTCCTGCCCCTCTGGGATCTGTCCGAGTCTGGAAAGGACCAATTCTTAGTAGGCCAGTTTCTGCTGAATCTCGGTGGTTGTACTTGCAGAAAGTCCTTAACTGTTTGCACAGATTTTGCCTTTTCTTCAAACTTCTTTAAGACCTCCTGAGCCAAGGAACCAAATAATTTTTGTTTTTCCATTGGAGCATCCAGGAGTTTAGCTTTAACATGGTCTGGTAAAGATTGTTCCTTCAACCAGGCATGCCTACGAATAACTGCCCCAGTCATAGCTGACCTACATGAAGCTTCCAGTGCATCATAACCGCACTGCAAAAAATGATTACTAACCTGCTGTGAGTTATGTACCAGATCCTGAAGGGATTTACGGTCAAGGGGTTCAGAAGAGGAAAGCTTCTTATGCAATTCATCTAACAAATACTCTTGGTACTGTATCATATGAAATTGACAATTTAATGCCCTCATGGAAAGAGTTGCAGAAGTATATACCTTCTTTCCCCATCTCTCTCAAGCTCTAGACTCCCTTTCAGAAGGTAGAGGATTTTTGGCAGTGGCAGCTGCAACCCCTTTTGGGCCCTGAGAAATAGTATCTGGGTCTGCAGAATGGGCCTTGTACAGATGTAGATGAGAATCCGGGACCCTGTAGTATCTATCAGGTTTGGCAGGAGCCGGAGGGAGAGAATCAGGGGCTGTACTAACATCATTGTACACATCATCAATAACATTCAAAACAGGAGGTATAGCTAAGGGCCTATGCTGAGGTAAATGTAAAAAGGTCTTTAATCTCTTTCTAGAATCAGAAAATTCCTGACCCTGCCATTGAAAATGTTCTCTCAGAGTGTAGTGTCTCACCAAAGGAAAACTCTTCAGGAGGGAGGTCAAGGGATAGATTCTTCAGCATCAGAATCCTCGTAGGCCGAATAAGCCTCCTCCTGGTGATCTGACAACACAGATCCATCCGTAGACTCGTCTGAAGAGTGCTGGTCAGAGGGCTCAGTCCTGGGCCTTTTGTCTGGTGGTGGTTGAGAGCCCCTGTCCGGGTGAGGCTGAGAACCTCTAATTAAAGATATAAGATCCTCTGCAAGGCTGAGGATCTGAAAACTAGAAGAAGGTCTGTGAGAGGTTGTCTTGGGAGTCAAAGCTTTAGCAAGTTTAGCAGCTTTAGCCCTGGAAAAAGCCTTAATGGACATGGAAGCAGGGGGTCTAGCTGCACCACGTGCAGGAGTAGACTTGTCCAAAGGAATGGTGTCGGACATTTCCTGGACACTGGTTTCAGTAGGTAGCTCAGTAGCCGACTCAGCCGGGGCCTCCAGGGCTGCGGTGGTCGGTTGAGTGAATTCGGTTAAAGGAAGTACCGAGGACTCGGTTTTGGCCGAAACCGAGACACTCGCGGTAGGCCTAACCATGGTTTCAGACGAATCCGCGGGCCGCGAGTGTCGGTCCTTGTCCTTCCGTTTTTTCACCAAATGCGAAGTCGGAGTCTCCGACGGCATCTTATATGCAAAATTAGCCCCAAAGAATTTCTTTGCAAACTCCGACCGACGTCTAAGAGTTCGTCGGTTGAAGGAAGCACAGGCTGAACAGGCCGAGACGTCGTGGTCTGGGCCTAAGCAAGGGAGGCAGTAAGAGTGGAAATCCTTATGAGGTATTTGTTTCCCACAAGTTAAACAATTATTTACTTTATCTGACATCGGCTGAGGCAAGAAAGAGTCCCCAACGGGGTACTTAGCTTTTTCGAAGTCTTCGGTAGCTGAATCACAGGAGCTGACCGACCGGCACTTGCGAACTGCTTCTGCTTCGGGCACCACGCGGCAAGAAAGACTGAGGAAAATGGCGTCGGCTGATGCTTTTATAGCCCAGACGCTCTGACGTCGGGGAAAGTGCGACATCAGCCAAGGCCAGACCCAGACTTTGGAATCCGGCTGACCGAAGGGCTGCCTGAGGCAGGACAACCCATATGTTATGACTGCAGATGCATCCTTGAAGGATATCAATACATTGCTATAATTATGTCTATGTTCTGGAGCTTATCTCCTCAGGTATCCACTGGACCTTCTCCAAGGATGATGCCACAATATGAACAACAGATGATTGACTTTAATAACTGGCTTAGTTTCTGGTGTAATTCTAAGAGAGGGTGCAATATTTGTCAGCATGGAAGAAGATGGTCAACAGACCACACTGCTTTGTCAGGGATGGTCTGCACCTCTCCCCTCTAGGCTTTCGAATATTAGCTAAAACATTGCCTTCCCCCATAGTGCCAAACAAAGCAATTCCGACATAGCAAATCAAAACCAAGAAAAACAAAAAGGTATTACTGCTCAATGTTAAGAGTCTAAACAAAAACTCCACTCCCTAGAAGCTCTACCCAAGGGAATGCTGATGTCTGTGTAGTCACTGAGACGTGGTTTAAAGCCACAGAGAGCACACCAATACAGCAATGTTATAATGGCTTCTAAACATTTAGGCCAGCTATTTCACAAGCAGGGACTAAAGATGGAGGTGTCTCTATTTACATCAAACATAAATATACTTCAAGGCTGGTCATACAGGACAATGCACTTGAGCTGATCCATGTTCAAATCACATGTTCAAATCACCATAGGTAAAATCCAATACCACTTCTTTGCAAGCTATAGGTCCCCCTCTATGACCCAGGAAACCCATACCATGTACTTAAATATATAAGAAACACAAACCATCCAACTCAATACCATATTCACTGGTGACGTTAATTACCCCACTATTAACTGGAAATCCTATATGACACCAAACGTACATGGACAGAGATTCCTGGATTTTGCAAACACAAACTCCCTGGACCAGACAGTCAATACACCAACCAGGGGTGCATCCATATTGGATCTAGTCCGCACTAATATGGTAGACTGCTGCACACCTCCCTACTGTAATGCCTTACTTGGTAAGATCAGACCACAAAATGGCCTCCTTTGAAGTAAAAATAAAACCTGGACCCCAGCTAAACCTGGAATATTCAGTAACTATTCTAAGGCTAACCTCCTGCTATTAAGTGAGAACCTGGCAAAATTTCAAGCCACCATAAACTCTGAGAACACTTCTGCCTATGCAGAACTGTTCACAGAAACCCTGCACAAGCATATTAATAGCTGCAAAGAGGCAGCTGTACCCACCAGGAAGAAGTACAGAACTAACTCAAAAACAAGCCACCGAGGTGGAATTACAAAATCAATTGGCTGTATGACGGGAGGAAGAAAATCATGGCAAAAATTAGGAGGTGCAGCACCCAGCAGGATAAAAACACTCTCAAACTAAACAAACAACTCAAGAGGACAAATAAAGTCTAGAAAAATATATGTCCGGTATCACCACAGCTCTTTAATTTATAGTCCTTTATTCTTCACAGTAGTTTAAAACAATGTAAGCGCTTTCGGGATTTAACCAAACCCTTCTTCAGACATATAGCTAATAACAATTTTCGGAGTGTATTTAAATGAAAAAAAGCGCAGTGGTTGTGCTGCGGTAGCGTTGTCGCCTCACAGTAAGACATTGTCCTGTATGATTCTCAGCTAAAGCGTCTTGTGTGTGGAGACATGCGTGAGTGGGCGTACCTTCGTTGAAGGTTGTACGTCAGGGCTGGCAACTCGGTACGTAAAAATCTACTGCCAATCATTAGCGGACCGGAGTTCAGCTGTGGCGACTCCTAACCGGGCAAAGCCGAAAGACACAACAACATTTAAATGAAAAAAGGCGCCAAAAAGGCTTCAGAACCACTTTTAAAATCTCAGTAAATACCACTGTTGCCCACCAGATGGTATCAAAGGCAAACGTTTCAATGGAAATTCGCTGTGAGTGTTAAATAATTCAAGATCTACTTTGTTTCTAAAATGTATATAAAAATGTATATAAAAAATATATATATAAAAAGAATACATTCTGAAACAATTATCTACTGTGATATCCATTCACTTCCAAAATTGTTCAAATGCAAACTTACTGTTAATTACACATCTAAAGACTCACCAAATAAAATGTTGTGACAGTTATTTCATACTTATTTATTTAAAGTTTCAAGGGTCTATCTTTTAAAAAAGGTTTTATAGAGATTCTTTCATTCAAACCTATGCCTTTGTCAGACTGCATCCTGATTATCCATTTTATTTCCTGTTGCTCTGTATAATTCTTTATATTCCCTATTCTTTTGCTTGTACTTATTAGCTCTATCACCATAAATTTAAATTTATGACTTAGATCATGTTCTAGTGTGTGTCTGGCTAGAGCATTGGTCTCATCTTCTTTGTTAATAGCATAAACATGCTCTCTTACTCTCTCTCTTAAGGTACGATTAGTCTTACCTATACAATAACTAGAGCATTTGACACAACTAACCAAGTATATTAAATTCCTGGATTTACAGTCTGCATAGTGTCCAAAAGTATATATCTTTTCATAATCTGGATGTTTAAAGCTATTGGAACCTAGCATATATGAACAATGAGCACAACACGGCTCAGTCAAACAGGAACCACGAATCACTGCAGTATAATTCTTTTATTGAAAAACCATCGAACAGTTATAAACCCTTAAAGATGTTGAGCGCTTTCATCTAGTACATCCAGATTTCTTCAGAACATAAAACTAAATGTAGCACAACTGTTAAATACCATAATTACCCGCCTTTTTTCCAATTAGCTTATACTAATTGAGTTATTTAACCCTTGGTTGAATATTCAAAATATTTAAAATAAAAAACAAACCACACAATGGCCTGTAATAGTATCAAAATTCAAAATAAGAAATTGTTACAATTTCTATATTCCTATATCTGTTACAAAGGTATTAAAAATGTTGAAAAAATATTAAAAAAAAAAAAAAAAAATGGATAGTTACACAGGTCTATGTAATATAGTATATAATGCTGCTCTAACTGATATAACTATAATACTTCCATTTGCAATGTGCCCCTATGGAATTGTGTAGATATAAGGTTGTACTTAATGTGGGTATCTATTATACTTTATTATCTCAACAATGGTTTGGTAGGTATAACTTCATTAAGACCTGGGGGTGTAGCTGCCTCCAATCGCAATTGCCACTTAATTTCTTTTTCCCCCACTATGGCCTTGATGTTACCTCCTCTAGAGTTGTAACTGACCACCTCCAGTATGCCAAATTTAAAACTCCTACAATGTTCACTGTATAATAAGTGTCTCAATAATGCATTATTGACATCCTTTCTTTTAATACAATACAAGTGGTCATACATTCTATTTTTTAAAAATCTATCAGTCATTCCTACGTAATAATTTCCACAGGTGTCACAGATGGCCAAGTATACCACATGTCTAGTTAGGCAATTCCCATTTTTAAAGTGGATCTTAGTTCTATTTCTATCCTTAAGAATTATGTTCTTACCTTCATAGATATATTTACAATAGTTGCAACACCCACACTTGGTGGTACCCCTACTTCTACTTATGACGTCTTTACTTGTACTTTGTCTTATTTCTATAAGTCTATGAAGACTATTACCTGCCTTATAGACAAACCTGGGTATTGAAGGGACCTTGTCTTTGATACCTGCATCATTTGTTAAAATGTGCCAATGTTTAGCTATTATCTGCTTTACCTGATGTGCTTGGTCACCATATTTCACAATGCATGCTCTGTTATACCGGTCCCCTTCTATATTGTTTAGTCTCTTTTGCGTAGATATACCTTTACCTAATAGGGGGTAATACTTTTTACCCCATTCCTGTATAACATATTGTGTTAAATCTTTCAGCATCTTATCAGGGTAACCCTTGTCTCTAAACATGGCCTCCATAAACTTAATTTCCTTAATCATGTTATTCCTTTCTGATGTCATCCTCACAGCCCTGATCATTTGTCCTTTCACTATGTTGTACTTGACTTTATAGGAGTGAGCACTGGAAAAATGCAAATATCCATTACTGTAAGTCTCTTTCCGATATATCTTGGACTGGAATGTCTTACCATCATTATAAACATAGACATCTAGATAGTTTATTCCTTTACTATCCCATTGGTATGTGAATTTTAAATAGGTAGTAGTACCATTGATATATTTCACAAAGTCCTCTAAGTCCTTGATGTTCCCTGTCCATAACAAAAATATATCGTCCAGGTATCTTACGTACTTTTTTATTTTAGTCATCCAGTCAGTATTGAGAATATATGTTGTTTCCCAATCCAGGAGAACCATATTGGCATACATGGGGGCACAGGCTGCCCCCATCGCCACCCCTGAGATCTGCTTATAATATTCTCCTTCGAAAAAGATGTAGTTGTAGTCAAGTACTATTTTCATGAAGGAAGTAAGAAGGATTATTTCTTCCTCTTGTAACCCACTAAAGTTTTTCATACTCTGTATAAAACATTCTATTCCTTCCTGCCTAGGAATACATGAAAATAATTCCCGTACGTCAATAGTGACAAAGATAATGTCAGGGGACCACAATTCTTGTTTAAATATTCCCAGAAATTCCCAGGAATCTTTCATAATGTGAGGTATACTTTTATACATGTGCTTCAGCCTATTGTCCACTACCTTCCCATAAGGGAATGTTTTGTTAGCACTCCCTGAGATAATTGGTCTAAATGGGGGGTCAACAGGATTCTACAAAAGTGAGGATTTTGGTGGCAGACAAGGGGGGGGGGATAGTACTCTATGATCAAGAAAAGTATAGCAACAAGATATTCGAGATACTTAACGATACAAAGCAGTATGAAGTATCTTCCATTAACCAAGTGAATATTGCTCATAGCAGAATAGATTCCTTTTTGGAAGAATTTTTGTTAGATAATCGAGTGGACGAAGAACTTTACAAGTTTTTGAAGGTAGACCATCCCATCTTGGCTACCATTAGAGGAATCCCTAAGGTACACAAAAATCCTGTTGACCCCCCCCCCATTTAGACCAATTATCTCAGGGAGTGCTAACAAAACATTCCCTTATGGGAAGGTAGTGGACAATAAGTTGAAGCACATGTACAAAAGTATACCCCACATTATGAAAGATTCCTGGGAATTTCTGGGAATATTCAAACAGGAATTGTGGTCCCCTGACATAATTTTTGTTACTATTGACGTCAGGGAACTATTTTCATGTATTCCTAGACAGGAAGGAATAGAAAGCTTTATACAAAGCATGAATAACTTTAGTGGGTTACAGGAGGATGAAATAATCCTTCTCACTTCCTTTATGGAAATAGTACTTGACTATAATTACATCTTTTTCGAAGGAGAATATTATAAGCAGACCTCAGGGGTGGCGATGGGGGCAGCTTGTGCCCCCATGTACGCCAATATGGTTCTCCTGGATTGGGAAACAACATATATTCTCAATACTAACTGGATGACTAAAATCAAAAAGTATGTAAGATACCTGGACGATATATTTTTATTATGGACAGGGAACATCAAGGACCTAGAGGATTTTGTGAATTATATTAATGGTACCACTACCTATTTAAAATTCACATACCAATGGGATAGTACAGGAATAAACTATCTAGATGTTTATGTTTATAATGATGGTAAAACATTCCAGTCCATGATATATCGGAAAGAGACTTACAGCAATGGATACTTACATTTCTCCAGTGCTCATTCGTATAAAGTCAAGTACAATATAGTGAAAGGACAAATGATTAGGGCAGTGAGGATGACATCAGAAAGGAATAACATGATTAAGGAAATTAAGTTTATGGAGGTTATGTTTAGAGACAAGGGTTACCCTGATAAGATGCTGAAAGATTTAACACAATATGTTATACAGGAATGGGGTAAAAAGTATTACCCCCTATTAGGTATAGGTATATCTACGCAAAAGAGACTAAACAATATAGAAGGGGACCGGTATAACAGAGCATGCATTGTGAAATATGGTGACCAAGCACATCAGGTAAAGCAGATAATAGCTAAACATTGGCACATTTTAACAAATGATGCAGGTATCAAAGACAAGGTCCCTTCAATACCCAGGTTTGTCTATAAGGCAGGTAATAGTCTTCATAGACTTATAGAAATAAGACAAAGTACAAGTAAAGACGTCATAAGTAGAAGTAGGGGTACCACCAAGTGTGGGTGTTGCAACTATTGTAAATATATCTATGAAGGTAAGAACATAATTCTTAAGGATAGAAATAGAACTAAGATCCACTTTAAAAATGGGAATTGCCTAACTAGACATGTGGTATACTTGGCCATCTGTGACACCTGTGGAAATTATTACGTAGGAATGACTGACAGATTTTTAAAAAATAGAATGTATGACCACTTGTATTGTATTAAAAGAAAGGATGTCAATAATGCATTATCGAGACACTTATTAAACAGTGAACATTGTAGGAGTTTTAAATTTGGCATACTGGAGGTGGTCAGTTACAACCCTAGAGGAGGTAACATCAAGGCCATAGTGGGGGAAAAAGAAATTAAGTGGCAATTGCGATTGGAGGCAGCTACACCCCCAGGTCTTAATGAAGTTATACCTACCAAACCATTGTTGAGATAATAATGTATAAATAAAGTATAATAGATACCCACATTAAGTACAACCTTATATCTACACAATTCCATAGGGGCACATTGCAAATGGAAGTATTATAGTTATATCAGTTAGAGCAGCATTATATACTATATTACATAGACCTGTGTAACTATCAATTTTTTTTTTTTTAATATTTTTTCAACATTTTTAATACCTTTGTAACAGATATAGGAATATAGAAATTGTAACAATTTCTTATTTTGAATTTTGATATTATTATAGGTCATTGTGTGGTTTTTATTTTAAACATTTTAAATATTCAACCAAGGGTTAAATAATTCAATTAGTATAAGCTAATTGGAAAAAAGGTGGGTAATTATGGTATTTAACAGTTGTGCTACATTTAGTTTTATGTTCTGAAGAAATCTGGATGTACTAGATGAAAGCGCTCAACATCTTTAAGGGTTTATAACTGTTCGATGGTTTTTCAATAAAAGAATTATACTGCAGTGATTCATGGTTCCTGTTTGACTGAGCCGTGTTGTGCTTATTATTCGTGGTTGATTTGGTGGACTTCAGGAGCCTCTTGAGTGTGAATATATGAACAATGGTTACAATTTCTACAGGGAAAAGTTCCTTGTCTATCAGATGTTATTTTCTTTCCTTTGGTCTCTTTGTAACATAGTAATCTTTTTAGAGATTTACTATTGCTGTAACCATATCTCGGTCGTTGACCTACAATACTACACATTTCTTCATTTGTGGTTAAAATTGCCCAATTTTTACTAATAACTTTATTTACATCAATACTATTACTAGAGTATGGTATATTCAATCTCATTTGTGTACTTGACTCAGCTTTATAATATGTGTATTTCTATTTCCATAGTATGGTCTTCCTTTTCCTTTCCTATCTATCATCCTTGTGTCATTCAATATTTCTCTTTCTTGTTGTAAAGTTTGTTTATATATACCATCTTCACTAGTCAGGTTGGATATCCTTATTCCTTGCTTTCTAATTATGTTCTGATGTGCATGTCTAGGGAGCATGCTTGTGCGATGAAGAAGACTGTTTTTCCTACAATCCTTTCTATATAGCATAGTAGTAAGTCTTCCATTATCTTTGTTTATAAATACATCCAAAAATTTGATCCCTGTTTTGGACCATTTCCCCTCAAATTTTAAAAAATTAGTTGTTTGGTTTATATATTCAATAAATGAACTTAATTCGGTTTCATTGCCCTCCCATAGGAAAAAGACATAATCTACAAATCTTCTGTAGTATCTTATTTGACATATGCTGCATCCATGATGCATGTCTTCTCCCACTGGGCCATAACTAAATTTGCGTAGGAGTTCGCACAGGGTGTTCCCATTGCTACCCCTTTCGTCTGTAAATAGTATCTATCTTCATACATGAATACATTATTCTCCAAGATCAATTCCAGTAGCAATAAGCATCTCATTCTAGTGGTGCTAATTACATCCCTTGTACATAGTAATTGCCTTAAATAATGAAGGCCTCCTTCACTGGGTATCATTGTAAAAAGGGACTTAACATCTAATGTTACAAGCCAAATACCAGATAAATCATTAATATTATGTACACATTCAGAAAGTGTATCAAGGAATTCCTTGGTGTCTCTAATTATGGTGTTGCTGTTAAACACAATCTCTTTGAGTTGTCATTCCATATATATTACAAATAAAGTCTACCAAAGCCAAACTTGAGGTACATTTGACCTCCCATGCCAAAGACAACCAAAAAGCATTCTTTAGCTATGTCTGCAACCTCAAGGGCTATACACAATTGTGTGCAGAGCTCACTCGTAAATGGAGCCACCTACACTGAGCCAGAAGATATAGCAAACCTCCTGGCTGATAAATTCAGCTCCAACTTTACCCCTCTCTCCTCCTCAACCCTCCCTCAGGAAATATCATCAAATATAACCTCCCCTACTATCAGGAGGGAGCATGTCCTTAAAATATCATCAAATATAACTCCCCCTACTATCAGTAGGGAACAGGTCCTTAATGCTTTGTCTAAGACCTAGAACACCGCATCAATGGGCCCAGACAATATCCCAGGATGCTTTTGTAATAGCATGAAACATGACTCATCAGGGCCTCTGGAATTACTATTTAATTGTGGCCTCCAAGCAGGCTTCATGCCTCACGAATGGAGAAAGGCAACAATCATCCCTCTGCACAAAGGTGGGCCATCTACAGACCCTTGAAACTATAGACCCGTAAGTTTCACTAGTCTTGTATGTAAAGCCATGGAAAGAATTATCATGGAGATGATCAATAAAGATACAGTAAACCTCCAGACAATGGACCCAACCCAGTTTGGTTTTGTCAAGGACAGATCATGCCTACTCATCCTGGTTTACTTCTTCGTGTAGGTCACTAAAGCAATGGATGATGGCAAAGTCTTTCACACTGCCTACCTTGACCTGGCCAAGGCATTTGACACAATACCCCACTCAGGTTTTGTTGACAAACTCAAGAGGTTAGGTACAAACCCGTATGTCACCCGGTGGGTGGATAGACAACTGGCTCAGACAGGACCTAGGAAGTTAGAATTGAGGAGTCCACCTCTACAAAGAGGCCAGTCACAAGTGGAGCCCTCAGGAATCAGTCCTTGGACCGCTCCTTTTTGGCATTTACTTCTTAGAAGTCAAGACCAATGTCAGTGGTCTCTGGCTGACTAAATTTGCAGATGACTGCAAATTTGGAATGGTCACTGAATCTCACACTGACACAAATGTTCTCCAGGAGGGGCTGACACATACAAAGAACTGGTGTCAGAGCCATGGACAAACTAAATGCCAAGAAATGCATAATAGTATGCTTTGGGAAATCATCCATCCCTGGTAACTACCATACTGACAACACATCCCTTAGAGTTGGATCCAGTAGTCAGAGACTTAGGGACACGCACAGATAGTAATCTAGTCTTTGATCATCACGTGTCTACAGTAGTGAGGAAATCATTCTATGTTGTGCAACTTATAAGCAAAGGTATGGCATCTACATCCAAGAAGTCCTATTTCCACTGTATTCGGCATTAGTCAGACCTACCAAGTACAATGCCCCCTTTGGTATGTACCTAACCAAGCATATCCAACAACTGGAACGTCCACAGAGGTTCCTCACTAAAAGAATACACAGCGTAAGTAATTTGTCCTATGAAGACCGCCTCAAGGCCCTATCTCTGTATTCTTTCTATAACAGGCTTTTGAGGGGAGATGAACCTCCTGCATATCCACAAAACAAACACCATAGGTTCATAGGTTCATACTAGGCTATCTGCCCAAGGGCATTTATAAGCCTAGCCCAGAGTTTTGTGGCTTTCGCCACCCCTTTAGTTTGAAGGATACTGTGCCCATTATTTTGCTGTGCCTCTGTCAAGCAGTGACACTGAGATAATCCCTGGGGTATATCTGCGATCTCCCATCCATTGGTCAAGATTTCTCTTGAACAAAGCCAGCGAGGTGCTCTGCCTCACATGTACCGGGATTTTGTTCCACAGCATAGGGAGTCTCTGGGTGATGAATCTGTCCCTCCAGCACGTCCTATTAATAACCGTGTCAAGGTTTAAGTCTCCCGCCCTTGTAGTTCTGAGGGATCTAGATTTTTTGAGGTGAAGCATGTTCATCAATTCCGGGTTGGACATAGCCTTGTATGTCAGGCACAGGTCACCTCTGAGCAGATGGTAAGCAACTGAATAGAGCTGGAGTTCCTTCAGTCGGGCAGCATAAGACATATTTTTGAGACCCTTTATCCTTTTGGTGAGGAACTTTTGGGGCCTTTCCAGTTGCTGCAGGTGTCGGGTCAGATACATTCCGAATGGGGCATTGTACTCAATCATTGGTCTGATGAGTGATGAGTACAGGGGGACGATGACCTCCTTTGATCTAGATGTGAATCCCTTCATGATCAGGTGGGCAATGTAGAAGGTCTTCCTAACTACTTTGGCAACGTGAGTGTCAAACGAAAGGTTACTGTCAACCTGGATCCCCAGATCCCTGATAACCTCTTCTGTGCTTAGTGGATTGCCACCTATATGGTAGCTAGGGGTAACCTTGTTTTTCCCGAAGGGTATGACTACGCATTTTTTGGCGTTTAACTTTAGGCCATGGCTCTGGCACCAGTTATCCGTTTCTATAAGACCCTTCTGAAGGATATCTGTGTCAGATGTGTTCTCAACTATGGCGCCCAGTTTGCAGTCATCTGCAAACTTTGTCAGCCATAACCCTCCTGTGTTTGCTTGTACTTCTGAAAAGTAGATGCCGAACAAGAGTGGGCCCAGGACTGAGCCCTGTGGGACACCACTTGTGACAGGCTTTGAGTCTGACATGGCGCCAGCAACTCTGACCCTGTGGGTTCTGTCACTTATCCAGTTTGCAACCCATCTTGTGACGTATGGGTTTACATTTAAGCTGATGAGTTTTTCAATGATACCTGAGTGGGGTATTGTGTCGAAAGCCTTTGCCAGGTCGAGGTAGGTTGTGTGGACTGCCTTTCCCTCATCAATGGCCTTGGTGACTGTTTCGAAAAAGTCAACCAAGTTTAAAAGGCATGATCTGCCTTTGACAAAGCCAAACTGGGTTGGATCCAAAGTCTGCAAGTCCCCTATGTCTTTATTTATGAGTTCCATTATGATCCTCTCCATAGCTTTGCAGATCAGGCTTGTCAAGCTGATGGGACAGTAATTTCCAGAATTACCCGTTCTAAAGACTTAAACCTTGCCTGTGATATAAATAGGACCTGCTGGAGAGATGGGTATGTATTCCAGAGACTACCTCTTCTATGGAACAGGCTCCCCATCTATGTGAAGCAGAGTTCCTCCCTAACCCAATTCAAGTGCAACTTGGACAACTGGATGGGAAACCAGAAAGTCATCCCTGGTTTGGTACCTACATCACAAATGGACAGAGGTAATGGACAGAGGTAACCTGTAAATGGTTCATCTCCCAGGCCCATGCTTACACTTAATAAGGGCATCAGGACTTGTCAGAGATTTCGGATGCATGGCTAGGTTTAAAAAGGCCCTTGTGGTCATTAGCCTAATTAACACCTATGAACCTATGAAAATGGGCTATTTTGGATCAGTGGTTAACAAATGTCAAAAATAAAATGTGACGTTCTGCAGAAAAACAAGTGCTAGACACTGACTGGTGGAAACGCATCGAACCAATGATCTGTCTGGGAAGTCTTCAATGTAAGAATCAGATCTGTTCTACGGGTAGTTAAACCCCTGCATTCCTGTGTGTCCACTGTGCCACAACACTCTACCTCTTCCAATTCTTACATGATGGGGGGGGGGGGGGATTCACTACTACAGCCTCTTTCACACACAACTAAAAAGGATCACCCATGAATCCTACGAATCAGAGAGTACAGCCACATACTATGTTCTAAGAGAAAGAAGCCGCAATGTATGTAAACAATGACAAGCTAGATGCACATAAAATGTGAAGGTGACAAACCTACAGAAACACTGGAAACATGAATAAAAGTGTTGAAAGCAAAATGTAAACAAGAATCCTGCAAAAATAAATAAATAAATAAAAACGGTGTTTTGTGCAGAGGAATTCTGCAATCTGAAATGCTGTAGTGGGAAAAAGCAAGCACCAGAAGCAGTAAAGTACAGTTGTGTACACTTACCATAAATGTAGATGTTCGAGTGTATTCACTGTTGCAGTCATTACATTTGGGTTATCTGCTTGCAGTAGCCCTCAGTCGGCCTGATTAAAGAAGTCTTGGGTCCTGCGTCGGTTGCTGTCTCTTCTTCCATGACGTCAGGTCGTCGGGGGTATAAAACATGCAGCCGTCGCCATTACATCAGTTTTTCTTGCCCCAGATGTCAGTTGCCCCAATAATGGGAAGCAATTAAACTTATAAATACAAGGATATATCTCCAACAAAAAAGCAAATACAACAAAAAGCTTTTAGAGCATAGTGAGCGAGAGTAGAGGTATAGGCAAAAGAAGAAAGGGGGCTGGAGGGAGGATAACCAGGACTGCAACAGTGAATACATTCGAACACCTACATTTATGGTAAGTGTACACAACTGTACTATGTTCTTCGTGTTTCACTGTTGCAGTCATTACATTTGGCTAGATTCCCAAAGCTAAGGTTGGGAGGAGAAATTTAAATAGAATTAGGACCAGCTATAAGGCCCTGCAAGACTGCAGTGGCAAAACCAGCTCTGGATTTAGAGAAAATTGGCAAATGATAATGCTTGGTGAAAGTATGTACACAACTCCTGGTAGCAGCTTCTAGGATGTTCCTAGTAGGGACGCCCTTGAGAAAGGCTGTAGAGGTAGATGCAGCCTTGGTTGAAAGGGGTCTGATGCCCTGTGGGATAGGTTTTCCATGGTGCTTATAGCAAAAATGAATGCAGTGGCCTACCCATTTTGAAAAGGTTTGTTTTGAAATAGCTTTCCCCTCTGTCCCTGCAGCAAATGCCACCAGCAGTTGAGATTTCCTTTGAGGTTTAGTCCTGTCCAAACAGAATCTAAGCTGTCTGTGCACATCTAAAGAGTGCAGTATCTGTTCCCCTTTGTTCTGTGGGTTAGGAAAGAAGGTAGGCAAATTAATGGACAGATTAAGAGCCACACTGGATACCACCTTGGGCATGAAGATGATGAAAGGTTCCACTGCCATAAGGGCCTCTAATTCAGATACCCTTTTTGCAGAAGTGATTGCTAAAAGGAAAGCTGTTTTCCAGGAAAAAGATTTTAAATCTGCAGTAGCAGCTGGCTCGAAAGGAGGAAGAGTAAGTTTCTCCAAGACAAAGTTAAGATCCCAGGCTGGAGATGGAGCTCTCCTGGGTGGCCTTAAATTTTTGACCCTCTGAGGAACTGCTTGAGCACTGGGTGAGAGAAGAGGGGAGGCTCTGTGCTATAATGAGCTGAAATGGCTGAGGCATGAATTTTGATGGAGGAAAAAGATAAGCCCTTATGAAGCATCTCAGTCAAGTATTGAAGAATCTGAGATAAATTGGGCACTGTTGCCTTCATTCCTTGAGATTGGTTCCAGGCATATGATCTTTTCCATTTTGCAGCATAAAATTTTCTAGTACTAGGCCTCATTGCCTCTAAAATGATATCCATCACTGATTTACTGAGGGATGGTGAAGGAGAGATTAGGTAATTAGCCAGGCTGCTAGGTTCAGGGTTTGCAGCTGAGAGTGCTGAATCTGGTTCTCCTGCTGAGACAACAGGGTAGGAATCTGAGGCAGGTGCCATGGAGCCAAGCGTGACACACTGCGCAAGAGTGGGTACCAGTGTTGGCGAGGCCAGTCTGGTGCAATTAAAATTGTCCTTGACTTGTCCTGTTTGATCTTTAGTAGTACCTTGGAGAGCAGAGGATGAAAGGTATAAACTGATAGGTTTTTCCAGCTGAAGGATAGAGAATCCACTTTCCAAGCTAGATTGTGGGGAATCCTTGTGCAAACTGTGTCCAGTTGATGCTTCTGGGGGGAGGCAAACAGGTCTATATCTGGGCTCTCCCATTTGCTTGTCAACATGTTGAAAATCCTTGGTTCCAGTTTCCACTCGTGTGGGTCCATGAGGTTTCTGCTTAGTCCGTCTGCCAGTGTATTTAGTTTTAATGGCAGGAATTGAGTTTGTAGATTCACTTGGTAGATCAAGGCTGTGTTCCACAATGCCATGGCTAGTCTGCAGAGGGGGTAAGAATGTGTACCCCCCTGCTTGTTTATGTACCACATTGACAGTAGTGTTGTCCGTCTTTACCATTAGTTGTCCCGGAAGAATGTGGTCCTTGAAGGCTGTCAGAGCATTCTGTACAGCTAACATTTCCTTTTGATTTATGTGCAGGTGTATTTGACTTGGATTCCATTTGCCCTGAATGCACTTCCCTGCCAGGTGAGCCCCCCCCATGCATAGTCTGATGCATCTGTTGTTAGGACTTGGGCGGCAGGGGGTAATGTGAATGGTAGTCCCCTGTTTTGGTGGCAGGCCTCTGCCCACCAAAGGAACTCTAGGTGTAGGCAAGGTATGATAGGAATCCTTGCTTCTAGATCCTGTGAATGTTGACACCATAGGCTTTTGAGATGCCACTGTAGTTTACTCATATGCATCCTTGTATATGGAATTAGAAGAATGCAGGAGGCCACGAACCCCAAGGCTTGCAGTATTTGCCTTGCAGACAGCTGGGTTTTTGTGGCCACTTGTTTGAAGTAAGTTGTCAAATGAATCCGTTTCTCTGGCGTGAGGAAAGCCATCTGGGAAGTTGTATTCAAGCCTGCTCCCAGGAATATAATTTGTTGGCAGGGTACCAGGTGGGATTTCTTTTCGTTTATGGTGAACCCCAGACAAGTCAGTACCCTTTGAACAAAGGCAAGATGATTCAAAAGAATGTCCTTGCTTTCCGCCTGAATTAGACAATCGTCCAGGTATGGGTATATTTGAATATTTCTTTGCCTGCAAAATGCAATGACTGGAGCTAAACACTTTGTGAATACCCTGGGTGCAGTAGATAAGCCAAAGGGCAGTGCAGAGAACTGATGTAGCCTATGAAGCGTAAGTATCTTCTGCAAGACTCCCTGATAGGGATGTGCAGCTATGCTTCTTTTAAGTCTAGTGTTGCCAACCATGCATCCTTGCCTAGCATAGGAAGCAGCTGGTGAAGCATAAACATTTTGAATTTTGGAATCACCAGAAAGGTGTTTATAATAGAAAGGTTCCGGTAGGACGCCATGTATTGCCTTTTCTGGGTACCAGGAAAAGTCTCGAATAGAAACCTTGTCCCTTTTCCTCTTCTGGTACCAACCGAATAGCTCCCATGTTTAAGAGAGAGAGAGTACTTGATTTTGGGCCTCTGCCCACTGATTTGGGGGTATATCTGGCCACCCGCTTGGTGTTGGTAACGTGCGGAAATTATATGTTTTGTGTTCTGAAGAAGTCCCTATTTAATGAGGGAAGAAAGCGCTTAACCTTGTGTACCATCGTTGATTTACAAATAAACTGTGGAGTGTTTATTGTTCCTGTGGCTGCCTTCCATTCCTGCTATTTGCTCTAACGTGTGGAAATGAAATCTGCACCCTTGGGACACTATATTTAAAACCCATTTGTCCTAGGTAATGAGTTTCCAGTTTTTGGCCTGCAGACCAATCTTTCCACCTAAAGGAGCATTCAGTTGGGAAGTGCTTGCAAGTTTTAAAAACAAGTCACTGAGACAGTTTTCCATAGGGGGAGTCTTACTACTCCCAGGTTTGGGTGCGGAAACCCCCTCACTGCCTAGTCGTGTGCGTGTCCCCTTGGGACTGAAACCTGGGATTTCTGCTGTGTCTGGGTTTGGCTTTGAGAAGACCTGGAAGTGGCTGGAAAGGACCAATTTTTAGAGGGCCAGTGCCTACTAAATCTAAGATGCTGAACTTGTAAGATATCTAACAGTTTGCATAGATTTAGCTTTATCTTCCATCTTTTTAAGAACTTCCTCAGTCTTGTTGCCAAACAGGTGGTCCTGATTTAAGGGAGCATCCAACAATTTAGCTCTAACATGATCAGGCAAACCTTGCTCCTTAAGCCAAGCATACCTTCCGAGTACAGACCCAGTAACAGCAGCCCTGCAAGAGTCCTCTGATGAATCAAATCAACATTGCAAAGTATGTTTTCCAACCTGTTCAGCAGAATGCATCAAATCCTGTAATTCTTTATTTTCAGCACAGTCTGGAATTAACATAATTTTCTGTTTAAGCAACCCAATAACATGCTGTTGATACTTTAACATATGAAACTGGCAGTTTAAAGCCCTAATGGCCAAGGTAGCAGAAGTGTAAACTTTCTTACCCCATCTATCCAGCACCCTGGAGTCTCTATAAGAGGGGGTAGGACTTTTATCAGTAGAAGCCTTAATGCCCTTGGGTCCCTGGGAAATAATCTCTGGATCCGCAATAGGATTTTTCAAAAGGAACTTGTGAGAATCAGGAACCCTAAATAAACAAAGAAAGTGGAAAAAGTGCCAAAAGTAAACTGATAACCAAAAATGTTTTTGAGAATTAGGAACCCTGTGATATCAGTCAGGTTTTCTGGGAGCAGGAGGCAAAGAATCAGGGGCCAAACTAGATTCTGAAAAGGCATCATCAACAATGTCTAGTACAGGAGGTATAGCTAAAGGCCTATGCTGAGGCAGGAGTAAGAAATCCCTAAGCCTCTTTTCTGAATCAGAAAAATCCTGGCTTTCCCACTGGAAATGCTCTCCTTAGAGTATGTAAGGTCTCACCAAAAGAGAAATCCTCTGGAGGGGAAGCAGAGGGAATAGAGTCCTCTGCATCAGAATCCTCATAAGTAGATAAGGGCAAATCCAGATCATCAGAAGAGTCAGAAAAATCGGAATCCTGGTCAGAAGATATATAAACAACTTCAGTCCTGGGTCTCTTAGAAGGGGGGAGGTTGGTTTCCCTTGATTAGAGTTATAAAATCTTCAGCCATTCTTATCATTTGTTTTTTAGGCATAGAGGCCTGAGCATGCGGCCTGGACGTCGGTTTCTAAGGCATGGTTCGAGATTTTGGCCTAAATGAAGAAGGAGGCGTTGGTTTAATACGCAAGTCCGTAGGCCTGAATACACCCCTCAGAAGCCGGTGCCTGCACAGCGGCTCCGGATCCATCCAAGGTAGAGACATCCTCAGGTTCCACAGTTGAAGCATCTCGCGGCATACCGGACTTCGAATGGGTCTCAGTAGAGGTCTGCGAGTCAGAAGTAGCGGGTATCAGGGGCTGCAAAAGTGCCTCACTGAGTACCTGCGAACTGGCGACTGGCTTAGGAGAAGTGTTGTCGGCAGCTTTGGACCTCGATGGCCTGTCTCTGTCTTTATCTTTGCGTTTTTTTTCGGAATCCCAGTAGTCGGATGGCTAACAAATGACATTTCTGGATAATTAAACCGAGAACAGAAATATTTAGAAGCGAAAATATACAGATGACGGACAGTGTGCTGATTAAATAAAGCACAAAACAGACAGCAAGGTACGTCGTGGTCACGGCCTAGGCAAGGAATACAGTACAAATGAAAATCTTTGTGAGGTATTTGCTTTCCACAAGTAATACAATTATTAACTTTTACTGACATCGGTAAGGAGCAAGAAAATGTTTCCCCAATGGGGTACTTGGCTTTAGTTGAAGACTTCGGTTCTGAAACTCGAAAATGAAAATTTCAGGAGTCAGCTGACCGGCACTTGCGAACTGCTTCTGTTTCGGGCACCGCATGGCAAGAAAGACTGATGTAATGGCGTCGCCTGCATGTTTAAAACCTCTGACGACCTGACATTATGGAAGAAGGGACAACAACCGACGCAGGACCCAAGACTTTGTTAATCAGGTCGACTGAGGGCTACTGCAAGCAGATAACCCAAATGTAATGACTGCAACAGTGAAACAAGAAGAACAATGTGAAACACACACACACACACACACACACACACACACAAAAAAAAACAGAATGCATACTCAAGCTGGCTAGATGGCAAAGGGATTTACTTGCCTGTGATGTTGGCAACATGGGATTAGTTGACAGCTACCTGGCCCACTTTGGATGGAGTGCATAGGGATCAAAGCAACATACCTACTCTCTGGTGGAAATAAGGGATCAATACAGAATACAGAAATCTTGACTATTTTCCCCAAGGTGTGGCACATGCAGTGGTGTAATGTGTACATGTCTGGTTTCCTCTCCATCTCCCCTGATGATAGCTTTGGCAGCTGTAGTTAATAACTGGTGGTCGTGGTCCAGAAAGCAAACCAGTTGGTCTAGAGGGGGAAATTGGGAGTCCAAAGAAGAGACACTGGCAGTAGCAGCACTGGGTCAATATCAAGAATATGGTTAGGGTAGTCTGTTTGGCTGACATATAACCCCACACAAATTCCATTGAGCAGAAGGTGGTGAATGGTGACAAACATGAGCACTGACAAAGCTACAGCTCCATTTGTGCAATAAAGTTTGTCACCCTTAGCAAAGAGTGTGTGACCTTGTCAATACAGACCTTTCAAAGAGTGAGGAAAGAATATTCATTTTAGCAAGGAGAAAAATGCATTAAGTCAGTAATAAATTGTATTATTCACAGCACAAGAAAAAGTTGTATTACGCACACATGTACACAATATTCAAATGAACAGGATACAACAAAATAACAGTTTTTACCAGCTGTACAGCAAACTACAAGAGTCAAACCATAAAGCTGCTGCCAGAGAAACAAATAAGGAATGATAACTGTACAGTCAAATCATAATTCATCAGGAGGATATGAAAAGCCAGAGTATGCACTGCAGTTGACCAAATGCATGTGCACAGGGGCATGTTTCCAAATGGGCAGTTCTCAGAAGACAACAAAAGCTACTGCTGAATGGAACTAAAACAGCAATTAAAACAATAGTAAAGCAAGACTTCTGGTGGCCCGAAATTACTACCAAACTTCCTTCCAGTCATTACAGTTGCTGGCTGGCAATATCCACAAGAGGCAGATGACCGAGCACAGCGTATTGAAAATAAAGTCTCCATAATGTTTGCAAAGTTGGAGAAAAATGCTCTGGGGAAAACTGAGTGTAAGAACCTCCCCCATCTATTCTTACCCACATCAAAATACAGATGACATAACACGAAAATTCTCTTACAGGACTTGTCATCATCATCAGAATCAGACTCTTCGCCATCGTCATCTGAATATCTCCTCCTTCTCCTCCTCCGTTTAATCCTCCTCCTGTGTAACCTTCGACTCCTCTTCATCGGCTTGACAAAGCGCCACCTTGGTCTTCGGGCATTATAATCACTGTCATCAGAAATGACATGGTCCTCACTGTCTTCACACTCTTCCGACACAACAAAATCATCTTGAGAGCTAAAGGAGCAAACGAAATGCATTTATTTAACTTAAATACAAGACTTACACAAGTCATAACTGTTTTCAGGAGCACTACCCCACATCTAATTCTTCTCTGATAATACCAATGTGCAAGTATCTTCAGCACCAATTCTGTCTTGCACATTTGAGCAAAAGCATGAGCAAAATGTAATTAATTAGTTAGCTAATTAATTAAATAAAATGGAGATCTTTATCATCTATTTTTCTACACTTTTTTTTTCTTTTTTACTGACCAGTGATTTGCTCTGTAATGAAATGGCAGCTAGAATTGTGACCCAATTCATTTTTATTTGAAGAGATGGAAAAGGAAACAAAATAAAAACATAGGAATACCATTGAACTGAAAAAAATACATCTCAAGGCTCAGCTTAAGTGATGAAATATAACTTTCAAAAGTCAAGTCATTCCAAAGCATGTGACATGAACCAAAACAGTTTTTGACCAATGGCAGTCAACAGAATACATGTCCACCCACTAAATGAATTTCTTAAACCACTTTTAAGAGCATGTTTTCAAGCAAAGCCAAGCACAGGACCCAGAAAGCACTGTTTTTATAAGGCATTAGATGCAGAACAGGTAATCAACTTCCATGGTTTGCAAGGTAATGTTTTGTATGAAGTATAACCTTTTCATCCTCAGACAGTTCTAAATGGCACTGAAAGATTTATTTAAATATGGAAAGAAATTAACTTCCTAGAAATCAGCCAACAATGAGAGATTACATGTTCTTACAATATCGGTTAATCAGTGCTATACTGACAACACTTAGAATACCTTCTGGGATACAGTTAAGAACTAAGCCAACAATGGAATGCAGAAAGGAGAGTCTACCAATAAGATGACTGCAACTAGGGGTACAGAAAACAGGGAAGAGGGGACAGGAATTACTGGGGAAAACTGGCAGAGGAACTAAGATATTGGGAACAAATAATTAGAGAGGGAAAGGTAACAGAATGGGAAGAGGCCAAGAACACATTTGGACTGCAGGCTAGAAACTTCCTTCTTTATCAGGGATTAAATATCAGCGTATAGGCAAACAGAAAAGGATAGGGGAATCCTAAGTGAAAGTCCAGCACTGGTAGAGTTTTTAGTTGAATGAAGAACAGAAGTTGCTGTTAAAAAATGGATAATTAGTAGGGCATATAAAAAATTAAATAACCACAGGAATCAATCAGAGGAGGTTAGAAAGACTGGAAATAGAGATTGGATATGTAATCCACAAAGAAACCATGGCAGAGTTATGTATGGCTTCCAATATGCAACAAGGTCTAGAGGATTTAAGATTTTTGCTTGGAAGTGTTTGCATAGGAACTGTTATACCCCAAGCAGTCTCCAAAGCATCTTTCCTCAGGTAGAAGACAAATGGAGGTGTGATGAGGAAGAAAGAGAACTGGGAACATACTTTGGGACTGTAATGAGTTAGAAGGCTTTAAAAATTCCCTGAAGACTACTCTGTTAGAAATACTAGGTGAGCAAATTGGTACAACTAAAGAAAAAAGAAGATATGTCTTACCATACCGTTCCATCTGTGTTGTTGATCTTCGTTCATTCATTACCGATGGGTTATCGGTTCTGTCCTCAGAACCGAGCTGGCCTTATACCAAGCTCGCATCAGCCAAAAACTCTTGAGCCAAGATCCTACCCAGAATGCTCTGCTCCCTGTTACCTCAGATCGAGTTTGCAAGTTGATAGACAAAAGTAGAGACTACCTCTGGTCATAACAGACCTACAATAAAGGAGTATATGAGATCAACCAGGAACCTCTGGAGGGGGACGGAGGTTGGGGAGTAATGAAGGAACGAAGATCAACAACACAGATGGAACGTTATGGTAAGACAACTTCTTTATCTGATGCTGTTAATTTTCGTTCATTCCTTACTGATGGGACAGAATCCCCAGCTACCTGTATCCCTGGGTAGCCTTCATGGAAGGACATTCCTAAGCACCATGGAGCCAAAAGAAGCTCTACCTCTGGAAGTCAAATCCAATTTCTAATGAAGGATAAAAGTATGAGGTTTGGCCCAAGTCGCAGCTGAGCGAATATCATTGAGAGAAGTCTTACCATGGAAAGCTGCTGACGTTGCCATAGACCTTGTAGAATGTGCTTTCATTCTGTAAGACAAGGTGATATTGCTCTTCTTGTAGACAAAAGAAATGCAATTTCTCAACCATGACACCAATGTAACTTTTGAGACAGGTTGACCTAGTTTTGGTCCAGAAAAGGGCAGAAATAGTTGGTCTGATTTATGGGTAGATTTTGTTCTGTCCAGATAAAATCGTATTTGCCTATGAACATTCAGGGAGTGCAGGCAATACTCTCCCTTGTTAGAATGATTAGGAAAAAAATACTGGGAGGTCAACAGACTGGTTGATAGACCGCTCTGACACCACTTTCGGTAAAAAGGAAGAATTAGTTCTCAGTGATGCTCTATCCTTATAGAAAATAAGGTAGGGACGTTTGATGCATAAGGCTTGAAGTTCTGACAAATGTCTGGCTGATGTGATTGCAACCAGAAACAAAGTTTTCCAAGACAGGTACTTTAAGTCACATGAAGACACTGGTTCAAAGGGGAGAGCTGTTAGAGCTTGTAGAACCAAGGCCACATCCCAAGGTTGCACTGGTTCTTTACATGGAGGTTTTAGGTGAAGAACACCCTTCAAGACAGTCTTACACAGTCTATGTGACATGAGTGAAGAATCCTGAAAACCAATGTGGAAATTTGGAATGGCAGCTAAATGAACACAAATAGAGGCCGACAACCCAGATTGGAAAAGATGTGATAAGTAATCTAAGACCACTAAAACTGGGGCTGACAAGGGGTCTAATTGTTTATTCACTGTCCATAATGAAAACCTTTTCCATTTAGTGAGATAGATTAGTCTGGTGGATGATTTATGAGATGCAATAAGAATACTGTGCACCGGGGATGAAAGGTTATCCTGCCTGGCAATCATAAGAAGTGAAGAAACCAAGCTGTCAGCTTCAGGGTTGTTAGATTGGGGTGAGTCAGACCCTGCGGATGAGAGATCAATGTTGGGGATGGATTGAGGATCCATGGTCGATCTAGCAGGTGAGGCCATAGGAAGGGGAACCAAACTTGTCAAGGCCAATATGGAGCAATGAGGATCACTTTGCTTTTCAACTGCCATGCATTCTTCAGAAATCGGGAGATGAGGGGGAGAGGAGGATAAGCATAAAGTAGACTCGAGGGCCAAGCGTGGACTAGAGCGTCTCTCTGCGACTGTCCTCGAGAGGGAATCAGGGCAAAACAGTTGCTGCACTTGTAGTTGATTGGGGAGGCGAATAGGTCGCAACAAGGCTGGCCCTAGCGGTTGAAAATTCTTGCCGCTATCACAGGGTTGAGGTAACACTCGTGAGGTTGTAGAATGCACCTGTTCAACTTGTCCGCTATCACGTTGGAGCTCCCGGGAATGTGCGTTGCAATTAGAAAGTGGTTGGAAGCTATCACCCATTGCCAGATTCTCAAGGCCTCTTGGCATAACGGATAAAATCTGGTGCCCCCTTGCTTGCTGATGTACCAGACCACTGACATGTTGTCTGCCTGGATGGCAGTAGTCCCCGACGGAAGGATGGAATGGAATGCTTGCAACGCTAGTAGCACCGCCCTCATTCCAGGACACTGACATGCAAAAGGGCCTCTGTCTCCAACCAGGTGCCTTGGACTGAGTTTCCCTGACATAGCCCACCCATCCCATCAGGGAGGCGTCCGTGGTCACCGTGGCTTTCGGCTGATGGGAGCTGAAGGGGCGAGACCATTGTTGGGGGTTTCGAGACATTCACCAGAGCAAATCTTGCTTGCATCTGAGTTACACTTATTTGAAAGGACAAACAATGTTGTAGAGGGTACCACTAAGTGAGGAGCAACCATTGGAGAAGTCTCATGTGGAATGTGGACAGAGGAACAATGGTGATTGAGGCTGCCACTGACCCCAAGAGTTAAAGTATGGATCGAGCAGAAGATTTGTGGGGACAGGGCAGCAGCTGAACCTGTTGTCTTATTCTTTGAAGTGTATGATCTGGAAGAGATGCTGTGCAATTTCTTGTGTCCAACAATACCCGATGAATTCTAAAGACTGTGCTGGGGTTGTATTGGACTACTCTCAGTTTATCGTGATTCCCAGGCGTTGTGCTGTGAGAAGGGTGTAGTCTAGGGCTTCTTCCAGTAGACACTTGGTGGGGGAGGTGAGGAGCCAGCTGTCTAGATATGGAAACACCTGGAATCCTTGAAGTCGCAGATGAGCAATGACCACTGCCATGCATTTGAACACTCTGGGGGCTGTAGAGAGACTGAAGGGCAGTACTCGAAATTGGTAGTGACTGGCTCCTATGCGGAAGCGGCGGTATCTTCTTGAGCACTTGTCCATTTTTATATGATAATACGCATCTTGAAGATCTAAAGAGCACATCCAATCGTCTTCTTCCAGAAGAGGAAAGATAGACTGAACCGTGACCATCTGGAATTTCTCAGCTTTTACAAATTTGTTCAGTGCGTCGAGATCCAGAATTGGTCTCCAGTCCCCTTTTTTGGCACCAAAAAGTACCTTGAGTAAAAACTGGATCCTATCTGGTCTGGGGGGACCGTTTGGATGACTCTTTTTGTAGCAGCTTTCGGATTTCATGTGCTGCTGCTTCCCTTTGACTGGGTGGAATGTTGGGCAAGTCCCTGGATGAGGTTGGACAGAGATGGAAAGGGATGCGATAGCCTCTGGATATTACCCGTTGTACCCAAGCATCGGTGGTTATGTTTCGTCAGGCAGTAGGGTACAAGGAAAAATTACCCCTGACCATTTCCAGAGGTGAGCAGTCGGGCTATGCTTCAGGAGCGCTGGTAGGGTTGCCCAGAGAAAATCTCTGGAACCCCGGTTTCGCAGACCTCCTCTGCCCTGAAAGGGGCATCTTCCACTGGAGTTTCCCCCTCTGCCTCTAGTGGAGAACTCGGCACATGCATCATGAAAAGAGACCTGTGATTTTCTGTGCCACATCTTCCTAATCCTGTCATTTCTGGAGTAGAATCGTTGAGGAGTAGAGTGTCTGACACCAACGGCAGATAGGGTCTTGCCATCTTGTTCGCATTTTGCCACGTATCTAACTTTAGGACCAAAGAAGCGGCCTCGATGGGGGCATTCAAAAAGGAAGCCTTAAAGAAATCTGCAAAAGCACGTCCGAGCATGTCGGCTCGTGACTATACCTGCGCCTGCCGCTCTAGCCACTCCTTCCATTGCGTGTTAAATAAGACACATGTAAGAATTGGATATGGATTCTAGGGTCGCTATCTGAGAAGCTATGCCGTCACGGACTTCATCAGAAACCGCTCCTGCCAAGGTTTCAGAGAGTTGGTTGATAAGATCCCCCTGGAGCCTTGTAAAGTGTGCCAGGTAGTTCAAGGACCTTACAGCGAAGGTCGATGAAGCAAACACACACTTCCCAAGTTTATCTATTGCCTGGGACTCCTTGTTGGGCAGATGGACAGTCTGCCTCTCTTCTGTCAAGTCTTTCTTGGTTGCCACCACCACCACCATGACATCTACTGGAAGACCTTTTGACCAATGGGGATGCTCAGGTGGGGGAGATGAAATCTTGTCAGGCCTCCGCGATATAGCTTCCAGGGTGTTAGGAGCCTTGCATGCACACTGGACGATGAGCTGGACAAGCTCATCGGCCGGCGAGGTAACCCAGGAGGGTAGGGGAAAGGGCACGAAAGGCCTGTAGGAATACGGATTCCTCTGAGGAAGGATTGAAGGACTTCCAGTCACCCCTCTGTCTTAGGATTTCGTGGATATCACCAAAGGACACCTCATCAGAGGGTGACCGTAGGGACCATTCCCAGTCATCAAAGTCCGTACCTTCGGTCAAAGACTCCTCAGTGGAGTCCATTTGCTTCCCCTTGCAAGAAACCTTGTGAGGTACTTCCTCAGTGGGGGAGTTCTGGGGAAGACTGCAAAGAGGGGGTCTCCTGAGGAGAAGAAACCTGAGGCCCTTGTGCCCGGTGGTTGTGGCTTGGGACAGTTGCGGCACAGAGGGGGGAGAGAACTCTGACACGGGGGGGGGGTTGGCCAGCGGAGAAGGGCGCCCTCTCCATGGCCTGGAAGGCCGTACCGTCCAAAGAGGGATGGGAGCCCAGAACAGAGCAAGACAACCTGAGAACAAGGGTCACATCCCACTCCAACGACCTGACCCCCAGCCCAGGAGTCTCAAGATGGTTGTGGAGCATAAGGGTGGGAGGATTCCTGGATGGTGCCATAGAAAAAAATCGACGTGGAACCAAGAATGCCCTCCCCCACGGCACAGCCACTAGCCTGAATAGAGCCCGATGCCCAGTGCACCCAGGGCCACAAGGATGACTCCGGCTCCAAAGTGAGGTTCACTACTGGGGTCGGAGGGAAGGAAGCTGCTGTCGGAGGAAGGGGCTTTGATGCCTGTGTGGAAGTCGAAGGAGGAGTGTACATTGGAGTCTGTGGAGAAATACGTTCACCTGAAAGAGGGAACATAGCTTTAGAAGGTTGAGAGAGATCAATGGCCACAAGCAACTGGTCGACAAGCTGCAACACATCTTGTTCAGACAGGCTCCTGTTCGACCTCATAGAGAAACCTGAAGGTGATTCTGGTCTTTCAACAAAAGGGCTATATTGGCTACCAACAAACGGATCCAAAGAAGTAGAGTACTTGGTCATTGCTAGTTCGAGTGGTGTACAGCCCGGAACCAAGGGTGTCTGCACAGAGGAGAATTGTGTCGAGGTAGTCTGCGCCGACGAAGGCTGTACCATAGAAATCGGAGGTGTCTGCACCATAAGGGGGAGTGTGGCAAGTGTCTGCACCAATGAGTACGGTGCCATCGAGGAAGGTTTCTGCACCAGTAGTAATGACGGTGTCGAAAAGGACTGCACCAAAGAGCATGTTGGTGCCAAAGGTGTCTGCACTGTAGAGAACAGCATCGTCAAACTCTGGGCCGAATGAGATTGCACCAACGGTGCTGAAGGAGACTGTACCTGCAAAGACGGCACCAGTAAAGGCTGCAACGAAACTGTCAGAGCCGTAAATGTCTGCACCGGGAATGCCAGTGCTGGTGGTGATAAGAGAGGACATAGCTGGAACATGAATCAACTGGGGCAGTGCCGAACCTGGAGCCGAAAGGGTCACAGATGGCAGTGCCAGACTGGAAATGTTTGCCTTTTTATGAGTAGACTCCCTGCGATCTCCAGAGGGAGATGAAGTGAGCGACCTCAAGGAGGAAGAACACCACCTCTTATGGGGTTTAACAGGAGATGGTGAGCCCTCCGACCCAGAGTCAGACTTACAGAAAGGAGTTTTAAATAGGCCTTTCAGGAATAACTTGTTTTTTCTGTCATTGAGAGTCCTGGTCAAAAAATTTCTAAAAATCCCACACGGGGGATCCACTGAGAGGTGGGAGACATTCAAGCAATAGAAACATAAATCATGGCCATCAGAAAGTGGTAACTTACGGCTGCAATCCTTACACTGTTTGTAACCAACACTACTTTTCTTGTCCAACATAATGATGTGGAGAAGAACGGCAGTACCAAAAAGTGTAGAAAAGCTACCCAGAAGGCTAAGAAGAGAGAAAGGAAGGATTACCAGTGATGGTAATGAAGAATTACATCAAAGGTAAGAAAAGGGAAAGAAAACCAAAGGGAGAGAGTAAGTTACGATAGGGTAGAAGTATAGAAATAGTAACTGACTGAAAACTTTTAAAGCACTAACAATACAGAAACGTTCAAAAAAGTATTCAATTAGCTGAGAGAGAATGGCTTGACACGGATGTACAGCAACCCGGCAAACAAGATCTGAGGTAACAGGGAGCAGAGCATTCTGGGTAGGATCTTGGCTCGAGAGTTTTTGGCTGATGCGAGCTTGGTATAAGGCCAGCTCGGTTCTGAGGATGGAACAGATAACACATCAGTAAGGAATGAACGAAGATTAACAACATCAGATTTATTTTTTTGAGCTGGGACACAGGACTTGAATTGCCTAGACACTGTTAGGCCTTGCTAAGTTTAATTTTGGTGGTGCTCAAAAAGCAATTACTAGAAAATGGAAATCAATGTCTAAAAGCAACCTCATTTGAAGTAGTGAACAGAGTAACAGGAGCAAACTACATAGAAAAATGGAAGTGTGGAAACAATACATGCATGACAACGTTTTGGAGAAGGAATGAGGTTCAAGGAAAGGCAGGAACTGAGTGAGCCATTATGTAATGCTGTATTAATGACTACAGAGAAGATTATATGTGATGTACAACGTTTGTAAGCGAGAATGTCAATATGGTTTGTTTTCATGTATACAACTGGATGATTGCCTATGTCATACGTGATAATTTAATAAAGATGATACTCAGCTGAACCCTTCTTCCTCATAAGGATATGCCACTAACTTCCTTAGCAGACAATCTCTACTTATCCGGCTCAAACTGGATGGATCCAATATGACTGCCTGGCTATTCAAGCCATGCCTAGAGATTCTTACTGTCCAGCTTCAAACTCATATATTGTTTGTAATGATGACAAACTAATATTTTTCAAAGGTACACCAATCCTGATGCTTAAATATAAACCCCTATGTCACAAGATGGGTCGCAAACTGGCTCAAAGACAGAACCCACAGAGTGAGAGTTGCTGGAGCCATGTCAGACTCGAAACCGGTCACAAGTGGCATCCCTCAGGGTTCTGTCCTGGGACCACTCTTGTTCGGTATATACTTTTCCGAGGTACAGGCAAACGTGGGAGGACTATGGCTCACCAAGTTAACAGACGACTGTAAACTGGGTGCCATAATCAACTCTCCAGCTGACACAAACATCCTTCAAAAAGGTCTCACAGAGACAGATAACTGATGCCAACACCATGGTTTAAAGCTAAATGCCAAAAAATGTATAGTCATACCCTTTGGCAAAAACAATGTGCCCACAAATTACCACATAGGCGGAAATCCATTAAGTACAGAGAAAGTTATTAGGGACCTGGGGACCCAAGTTGATAGCAATCTTTCCTTTGAAAACCACATTGCCAAAGTGGTTAGAAAGACCTTCTACATAGCCCACCTCATCACGAAGGGTTTCACATCCAGATCAAGAGAGGTAATCGTGCCCATTTATTCATCCCTCATCAAACCCATCAGAGAATACAATGCCCTTTTTGGGATGTACCTTACCCGACACCTGCAGCAATTAGAAAGACCCCAAAAGTATCTCACCAAGAGGATCAAGGGTCTCAAACAGATGCCATATGCTGCTCGGTTAAAAAAACTCCAGCTCTACTCAGTTGCATACCGCCTACTTCGAGGCGATCTATGCCTGACATGCAAAGCTATGTCAAATCCAGAATTAATGGACATGCTCCACCTCAGTAAATCTAAATCCCTTAGAGCCACACGCTCGAGGGACTTGAACCTCAGCATAGAAATAAATAGAACTTGCTGGAGGGACAGGTTCATAACCCAGAGGCTCCCTTCGCTCTGGAATAGAATTCCAGTTCATGTGAGGCAGAGCACCTCACTGAATCTCTTCAAGAAGAATCTCGATAGGTGGATGGGGGATCGTAGGTTTGTCCCAGGGATTACTCCCGTGTCACTATTACACAGAGGCACAGTAAACTAAACCTTAAAAAGGGCACAGTATACTCAAATCAAGGGGTGGCGTAAGCCATACAGAATCGGGCTAGGCTTATAATTGCCTCAGGGCAGATAGCCTAGTATGAACCTATGAACTTATGTACTCACCATAACATGGCATCTGTGCTGTCTATTTCATTCTTCCTCAACCTATGGGTTCAGATCCAACTTGGCTGTTCCAATAGCTTGCGGTAATCAAAAAACTCTCAAGCTTCTCCCTTACCCATAATGCACCATTTTTAAGTATCTCAGATTTTGTCTGCCACTATTCATATTATAGTAACCAGTTGCTCTCGAGCAGAAAAAGTGCATTTAATTGAATTTAAAACTTTTCGCTTCTAAATAGTTTTTCGGGTTTCTCTGTTTATCTTTCTAGTTTTAGCTTACTTCCCTTACCTAGCGTCTGCTTTCTTGCTGATAATTCCCTTTTCTTTTCATACAAAAGTACCTTTGAATACGATCATTAGTATTTCCTCCCTTTACACTTATTGCATTCCCCTATTACCATTGTTGGTATCCCCTTTTTTTAATCTTTTTTTCTCTTTAAAGAAAAACAAATAAATAAATAAATAAAAACAAGCTTACTATTCTTACATGTTTGGCTTAACTTGTCCTCGCCACAGTATGGCAGAAAAAGAAACAGGGCCAGCTGGCTTCAAAAAGTGTGGAAAGTGTCAGAGAAAAATGCTTTATTCTGATTCACATATTTTGTGTGTGTATCGTTTGGGATGCCATCATCTCCAAGAAGACTGCTCTATAAGCCATGCGCTCAACCACAGAGCTCTGGATGGACGCAAAAATAAATTGATTCTTAAAGATGATCTTCCATCAGCATTCAGTGAGGCTTCTCCCTCTGATAAACAAAAAAGGCAAGTCTTCATCATCTAGCCCTTCCTCTTCTTCCACAAAACATCTGAAAAAAAATCAAAGACAAGGCTTTTGTTGGCTTCGACTTCTACGTCGGATCGGCCAGTCAAAACACCCAAGCTTTCAGATCCTACAATTTCCTCAGATCCAAAAATAAGGACAAAGAAATATATGGAGCCATCCACTTCTTCAGATCAGACTTTGGACAAGTCTAAAGTTTCACTGGATCAGACAACAACTAATCTGGCATCAAGCCTGCCTGCTCCTTCTAGGATCTTCAGTTCCTACAATCGAAAGAATGTGGCCAAGCCAGATCTGAGGATTAGATCTGAGCCCATTCTTTGAGGAATGAATGAAAATGACATCATCAGATGTATATATTACCCCAATGAGAATAAATAGGCTCATGCCATAGATAATCTGAAGGGAGCCATGCACGGAATAAAACCTCTGTCCATTTGCATTATGAGGCAGCCCTGGGGTAAATGTTCCGTTTCCCATCCAAAGATTCAAGTTGTGCTTGAATATGGTCAGGGAAGAACACTGTTTTATGTGGACAGGAAGTCTGTTCCAGAGCAGCAGTATCCTCTGCAAGATATACCTGTCCCTCCAAACCATTCTGTTGATGTTTTAGAAAAGGTTAAGACACCTAGCCAGAGTACTTCCAATGCCATTTGACTTGCTGATGTGCAGCAAATCCTTCAATATTGGATTGGAGGATGCCTTGTATGCCAGACACAGGTCACCTTTTAACAGTCTGTAGGACACACAGTATAGTGACAGAGCTTTCAGTCAAGTCCATGTAATGCATGTTGTTTAGGCCTTGTATATTTTTAATAAGAATTTATTTAACTGATGACCAACTAAAATTTGACTTGCAGATACAACAGGCCATCACAAAAAACCCACCAAAATCTTGGACTACTTTATAGGAACAAAAAATTCCTCACTAGTGCCACTAGACGCACTCTTGCGCAGGCATTTCTCTTACCCGGTCTTCTATATGCTTCCCCCAACCCTTACCAATATCCAAACTACCTCAATGCAGAAACTGGAACAAACATGCAACAAAATTGTCAGACTTATTCTAAACCAACCACTCTCTTCACATCACTGCCTCTCACTAAAACTTCAGTGGCTGGAATTTCTGCACCTTCTCCTATAATCACAACTCCACACTACCTTTTCCATACTCAACAACCCTCTGCCTGCCCTGCTCTTGCCTCCCATGTTACTTCTCTACTCTATACCCCGGCCTCTCTGGAGTGCTGATCAGCAACCTCTCTGTTTATAAACCCCCAGAAAGTATCGGCAAACTACTTCACAAACACTCTGTCTCACTAAATTGGAACAAACTCCCTCTCCATATTAGATCCAACCTTTCCCGGTTTTAAAAAAGGAGCTTAAGTCCCACCTACTAAACTTGAAATGATGACGTTGCATTGACCGCACGTAGTCTTAGTCTTCCCCACTGTATAACCTGTTGCATCTCCTAACTTTCTTTGTTAGTAACTTCTGCTTAAACTAATCTCCTAAACCCTCAGCTCTACTACTATAGCACTGCTATAGCCCCTCCCATTCTCCACACTACCCCCCCCTCCCCACTTTCAATCAACGTCTATACATTGTCCTTCTTTTGAACAGCGATTATCCTTTTGTTTTTACTCTCATACGTAGTAAATTTTAGTCCACTACTATCAGTGCAACCCTTAATGTTCATAATTTTTTTCTTTTGTTTTTCTCTTTATAATTAATTTCATATGTGCAGTGTTTTTAATAGTTTTTGTCCTGTAGGTTTATCTTTGCTTATGTTTGCTGAGGCTCTTTCCCCTTGGGTCTCCACTGAAAATGGGTTGCTTCCTATCAATGCAATGCAACTAATTAATAATCTTTTCTTTTTTACAATTATTTTGTATTATGATTGTTATTTAATATTTCTATACTGTCACTTTATTTTTACTGGGGTACATCTCTATGGGCATTCCAGTTGCTGCATGTTATCTGAACAGATACATGTCAAAGGGAGAATTATACCCAATAACTGGCCTAATGAGAGCAGAGTTAAACTGGTGTTACACTTTTCCCTACTGCACACTGAGCTCCAGTGGTCAACATTTTTTTTTTGGCCTCACAGATGTACACAGCAGTTCCACTGTGCACACATCAGTGTCCTATTCTCTGACCATTTTTTCAAGGCAATTGGTTTGTGAACAAGCTCTGCTCCATTCAGCCACAATACACATGGCTGCTCTACTCCATTCCCACTCATCCCATGTCATCAGAGTGCATGCACTGTCAGCTAGATACCATTAATCCATGCAAACACAAATGTATGAATTTTGTGATAGACACTGAAGTAGATACAACAATACTTAAACTGGAAGACATTATAACTACCAGTAGGAAGAGCCTCAGCTTTTTGATTGAAAAATGAGGGCATAATTTGATACTAACAAATGCACATATCTTTGGAACCATAGGTGTTACTAAAAAGTGTAAATGGCAAACTCTTCAGCATACACTGTTTTTATTGTGGTGGTATTTCCTTAGGTTCGAGATCTTAAACTGGATTTTACAAATCACAGTAAACATGGAAACTATTGAGTTTGTAATATTTTTTAAACTTACAATAGGTTAGCAACCACTCAAGTTAGGCATGCTGTTAGTAGCATTTTATTCATCCAGCTGACAGCTTTCATGAAGTTAAGCAGTTCTGTCTGTGCTACTTGGTTATCAACACATTTAGAAAAACATGAAGTTTATTACAATATTATACCTTTTTATCTGCACTAGACACAGGCCAAATATCAATACAGCTGTGTTTGCCACTGTGTAAACTTTAAGATGAAATCTTAAAATGCTTTGTATGTAGCATGGTTTTGGAATTAAAGCAAATATGAACAAGCAATATTTGACACCTAGAGGTGTCAGTAGGATGGAACTGCAGAAACACCTGGAGGCAGCACTCGGCTGTAATGAGTATAAAGAATGCTTTGGTAGGCAACTTTGACAGAAAGAATAGTTGTGTAAAATCTTACCATAACCATAGATGTCCTTCTCTTCCATGTTGCAGTATTCTAAACCTTTGGGTTATTCTGTCTTGATACCTGAACGTCCGGCCAGTATAAAAAAGTTTCTAGTCACTGCAAGATATGTGGGAAGTCTGACGTTGCCCAAGGGAACATGGGCCATAAAAATGATGTCTGCATGTACAATACCTCAGTACTTCTTTGCACCAGTTGGACCCCAGTCCCAGGATAGCTGTATTAGTCCAGTGACATCCAAGAAGGGATAGTTTAGTGAAGAAGGGGGGAAGGAGGGAGGGGAGGAATACTGCAGCATGGAAGAGAAGGGAATCTATGGTTGTGGTAAGATTTTACACAACTAATTTATGTCCTTCTATTCTCATGCCGCAGCATTCCAAACCCTTGGGTGCCAAAGCTCAAAGGGAAGAAGAGGGTGAAGGCTTGGAACTGTTTTCTAGGAATCCATGCAGGACTGCCTGGGGAAATCCTGCCCTAGACTTGGAAATATGGTCCAATCAGTAATGTCTGGTAAAGATGTGGACAGAGGTCCATGTAGCTACTTCTAAAATGGAGACAGTGTCCAGCCCCTTAAAGAAGGCTCCAGATGAAGCCATAGCTCTAGTGGAATGAGCCTTAATCTTGGATCTTAAGGATTTCCCATGGTATGAGTAGCAGAAGGAAATTGCTCTGGAAATCCAGGCAGAAATTGTCTGCATTGTCGCTACTTTCCCCAGAGCCCTAGGATAAAAGGTGATAAAAACGGGTCTGATTTCCTGATGGACTTGGTTTTGTCAAGGTAAAATCAAGTTGTCTGTGAACAACAAGGGAGTGCAAGGCTCTCTCACTGTCATTATGTGGATGAGGGAAGAATGTGGGGGGATGAATAGCTTGATTTAAGGATAACTCATTGACAACTTTGGGCATGAAGGAAGGACTGGTCCTAAGGGTTACTTTGTCCTTGTGGAAAGTGAGAAAAGGGGAAATAGCCATGAGTGCCTGTAGTTCTGACACTCTTCTGGCTGATATCAAGGATACCAGGAGTACAGTTTTCCAAGTGCAGTGTTTCAGACAGGCTTTAGAAGCTGGTTCAAAAGGGGCCACCGTGAGCTTCTCTAAAACATAGTTCAGGTCCAATGGTGGTGGAATGGGTTTCCTGGGGGGCCTGAGATGCAGCAGTCCCTTTAGGAATAACTTTGCAGGCAATCGAGATGTCAAAGGGGAATCCAGAGGCAGACAAGCTGAAATAGCAGCAAGGTGGGTCTTAGCAGAGGAGTATGCCAACCCTGTCTGCAATTGTTCACACAGGTATGACAGTACCATGGGGACATCACCCTGAAAGCGGTCTAATAGTATTTGTAGAGACCACATGGAGAATCTTTTCCACTTAGACAAATAAGATCTCCTGCTATTAGGTTTCCTGGCCTCCTGCAGGACTGAGTGCATCCTCAGTGTAAAGGTGTCTGTAAGGAATCAAAATTCTATCACCCACAGCATAAGGTTCAAAGACTGTAGGTGAGGATGGATTAGGGATCCCTTGTCCTGTGTGAGAAGGTCCACTCTGTGGGGTAACTTGTGGTGATTTCCCCTGGCTAAATGCAAAAGGAGGGGGAACCAATACTGAATTGGCCAAAAGGGAGTCACCAACAAGATTTTTGGTTTGTCCTGCTAGATTTTCAGTAGAACTTTCTGAAGATGTGGGAAGGGGGAATGCATACAGAAACATCCCCTTCCAGGAGACTGAAAATGCGTCCGTTGCCCTTGCCATGGGACTAGGTAGCCTGGTGAAAAATAATGGAAGTTGTCTGTTCAGAGGGGAGGCACACAGATCTGAGGTGTACCCCACTTGTGAACTATGTCCAAGAACACATCACTGTGGAGTATCCATTCATGGGACTGTGACATGGACCTGATCAAAGTGTCTACCTGGGTGTTCTGATGTAAAGGGATACATACTGCCTGCAGAGTGACCCCCTGCTCAGTCTCAAGCTCCCACACATGAAGAGCTAGTCTGCATAGCAAGTAAGATTTTGCCCCCCCCCCCGTTTGTTCACATACCATAGAACTGTAGCGTTGTCTGTGAACAATTGTAGGGGGCGGCCCTGCTTCAGGGTATGTTGAAAGCTTTCAGGGCCTGTAGAATTGCTCTCATCTCCCTGATATAGATATGCACCTGTCTGATGGAGTCTGACCAAGTGCCTTGTACTCTTAAGAGAGCTCATGGCCACTCCCCATCCTAGATCTGAGGTGTCTGTGTACATCTCCTGAACTGGCAAGGGAGCCTGTAAGGGGGAGCCCTGGATTGAAAGTCACTCGATTCAACCACTAGAGGATCTCTTTCCCGAGACAAGAAGGAAAGGGATTTTGTACTCCAGGGGGTGTGAGTGCTGTGTCCATATAGACCTTGGGTACCATTGTAACTTTCTCATGTGGAGCCTTGCCAATGGAAACATAAGAATAGTCGATGCTGTATAACCAAGAAGTCTGATGTACTGCCTGGCAGTCAAGGCTGTGACTTGAAGGACAGAGTGCAGGTAGTGCTTTAAGCATTCCACCTTTTGAGGTGGCAAAAAGGCCATCATGACATCCGTTCTTATCCTGCACCCAATAAATAATTGGGTCTTGAGAGGGGCTCAGGTTGGACATTGGGTAGTTTATCTTGAAACCCAATGCTTGTAGGACAGAGATCACTGTTTGTAAATGGCACTGCAGGGATTCAGAACATTCTGTCTGGATCAGTAGGTCATCCAGGTAAGGGAATATTTGAATCCCTTGAGTCCTGCAGTAAGCAATCACTGGTGCCAAACACGTGAAGACCCTTGGTGCTGTAGAAAGTCCAAAGGGCAAAGCAGACAACTGAAAGTGTGAGGAGCCCACAGAGGAGTGCAAACATCTCCTGCAGTTGGGCCTCATGGGATGTGCAGGTAGGCATCCTTGATGTCCAAAGTGGCTAGGAATCCTTGAGGTAAAATCAAGGGGAAAAGGGACTGCAGAGTAAGCATTCGAAAGGTGGGCACTTGCAAGAAAAGATTGAGTTGGGACAGATTTTAAATCAGTCTTCAGGGACCATCCTTTCTTGGGACTAGGGAGAATCTTAAATAGAAAGTGCTGTGATCTAGGTCATGAAATAACCCTTTTCTATGATGGAAAAGACCCACCTGTCTGAGATAATGTTTTTCCAAACAGGGAGACAGTGAGACATCCTTAGGGATAGGGGAATGGTACCAGGAGGTTTGAGCAGTAATGGCAGGTAGTCACAGACTACCTGCCCTGTCCTGAAACTGAGGTTTCTGAGCCAAGGTCTAAGCATGTGTGGAAGGTGTTTGTTGCTTCCTGGTGTTCTTTCTGCTCCTGGAAAGAGGTGGAGGGGGCAGAATATTTTCTTATAAATTGTGTTTTGGAGGGGTAATTCCTGTGGAATTTGGGGATAGGGGAAAAACAGGTGCTTCAGGTCCTGTAGCTCCTTCCCCTTCTGTTCTAGAGTTTTGAATAACTCAGCCACCTTTGTCCCAAAGACGGCAGAGTTATCCAGAGGTGCATCCAATAGTTTTGCCCCAATGTCATCAGGTAAGGGCTGTAACCTTAACCAGGGATTTCTCAGGACAGAGGCAGATCCAGCAAATCTGGCAGAAGCTTCAGCAGCATCTAATAGAATGTCTTGTGAACTGAGAAGACAGCAAAAGGAAGCTGGATATTTGTGCCTTGACAGGAGAGTCACGGATCTCAGACAAAAGCTAGGTGGCCTGGCCTAACAGGGCTAGGGCATATTTTGACATATGAGTTTGGTAACTTACTGCCCCGAATGCCAGGGTAGCTGAGGTATAAACCTTTTTCCTGAAGTGCTCCCTGGCCTTACTGTCCTTATCAGTAGGGAGAATGAGGTGAAGGAAAGCAGTTTTCAAGGCTTATCAGCTAAAACTGATACAGTGCCAGGGTCTGCAACAGGGCATTTAATAAGAAATTTGGCATCCTCAGGGACCTTGCAGAATCTGTCAGGTGTTCGAGTGGCAGGGGGCTGTGAATCACAGTTCACAGAGGCAAGACTGGAGGGATGGCTGAAGGAGCAGATGTGTCCATTTGCAGAAGTTCATAATACGTTTTTTGTACCTCTGACATCTCAGTGGAATACCACTTGAACTTCATTTTGAAAATGGTCTCCCCAAAGGTGAGGTCCTCACCTGGAGAGTGTCTCTGCAGAATCCTCCTCTGGGGCAGCATAACCAAGAGGAGAAGGCAACTGAGACACACAGGAGACAGAGTCCTTTCAAGAGGAGTCAGAGGAATCCCCAGCTTTAGGTTGAGGAATATCTTGAGCGTGATGCCTTGGGCTAATTAATGGGGGAGTCAGTGGGGAGGATGAGGGCATAGCAGGCCTAAGAGCCATGAAAGCATTGAAGAGACTCTGAGAAAAGGCCTGCCAATCTGGATGGCTCTCTGCAAGAGGAGAAAAGTACAGTTGTGTACACTTACCATAAATGTAGATGTTAGAGTGTATTCACTGTTGCCTTCATTACATTTGGGTTATCTGCCTGCAGGTAGCCCTCAGCCGGCCTGAATATCAAAGTCTTGGATTCCTGCGTCGGATGCGGTCTCTTCTTCCATTACATCAGGTCGCCAGGGGTATAAAACATGCAGCCAACGCCATTACATCAGTTTTTTCTTGCCCCAGATGCCAGGTGCTCCCATAATGGAAAGCAATTATATGTTAGGTTACACCTCCAACAAAAAGCAAATACACCAGAAAGCTGAAATACACTAAACAAGAAGAAAAGTATAGCCAAGAGGTCAGGGGGCTGGAGGGAGGGTAACCAGAACTGCAACAGTAAATACACTAACATCTACAGTTATGGTAAGTGTACACAACTGTACTATGTTCTTCACGTTTCACTGTTGCAGTCATTACATTTGGGTAGATTCCCAAAGCTATGGTTGGGAGGAGGAATTTAGATAGCATTAGGACCAGCTATAAGGCCCTGCAAAACTGCAGTGGAGAGCCAGCTCTGGATTTAGAGAAAATTGGCAAATGACAATGCGTGGTGAAAGTATGTACAGAACTCCAGGTAGCAGCTTCTAGGATGTCCCTGGTAGGGACGCCTCTGAGAAAGGCTGTAGAGGTAGATGTAGCCCTGGTGGAGTGAGGTCTGATCCCCTGTGGGGATAGACTTTCCATGGTGTTTACAGCAGAAATTAATGCAATGGCCTATCCATTTAGAAATGGTTTGCTTTGAAATAGCTTTCCCCTCTGACCCCTGCAGCAAATGCCACCAGCAGTTGTTCAGATTTCCTTTGAGGTTTAGTCCTGTCCAAGTAGAATCTAAGTTGTCTGTGCACATCTAAGGAACACAGTATCCATTGCCCTTTGTTCTGTAGATTGGGAAAGAAGTTTGGCAAATGAATGGACTGATTAAGAGCCACACTGGATACCACCTTGGGGATGAAGGATGGACTGGTTCTGAGGGACACCCTTTCCGCATGAAAGATGATGAAAGGCTCCACTGCCATAAGGGCCTGTAATTCAAATACCCTTATAGCTGAAGTGATTGCTAAAAGAAAAACTGTTTTCCAAGAAAGAAATGTTAAGTCTGCAGTAGCAGCTGGCTCAAAAGGAGGAAGCATGAGTTTCTCCAAAACAAAGTTAAGGTCCCGGGCTGGGGTTGGAGCTCTCCTGGTTGGTCTTAAATTTTTGGCCCCTCTGTGGAACTGCTTGAGCAGTGGATGAGAGAAGATGGGGAGGTTCTGTGTTATAATGAGCTGAAATGGCTGAGGCGTGGATTTTAATGGAGGAAAAAGACAAGCCCTTGTGAAGCATCTCAGTTAAGTATTGGAAAATCTGAGGTAAATTGGGCGCTGCTGTGCTCATCTCTTGAGATTGGTTCCAGGCACAAAATCTTTTCCATTTTGCAGCATAAGATTTTCTAGTACTAGGCCTCCTTGCCTCTAAAATGATATCCATCACAGGTTTACTGAGGGATGGTAAAGGAGAGATTATGTAATTAGCCAGGCTGCAAGGTTCAGTGTTAGAAGCTGAGGGTGCAGAATCTGGTTCTCCTGCAAAGACAACAGTGAAGGAGTCCGAGGCAGGTGCCATAGGGGTAACCGTGACACACTGCGCAGGAGGGGTACTAGTGTTGGCGTGGCCAGTCTGGAGCAATCAAAATCATCCTTGGTTTGTCCTGTTTGACTTTTAGTAGTACTTTGGAGAGCAGTGGCAGAGAGGGGAAGGCATAGACTGATAGGTTTTTCCAGCTGAAGGACAGAGCATCCACTTTCCAGGCTTGTTTGTGGGGAGTCCTTGTGCAAAATTTGTCCAATTGATAGTTCTGGGGAGAGGCAAATAGGTCTATATCTGGGCTCCCCCATTTGCTTGTCAACATGTTGAAAATCCTTGGCTCCAGTTTCCACTCGTGTGGGTCCATGAGGTTTCTGCTTAGTCCATCTGCCAGTGCATTTAATTTTCCTGGCAGGAATTGAGCTTGTACGTGCACTTGGGAGCTCAAAGCTGTGTTCCACAATGCCATGGCGAGTCTGCAGATAGGGTAAGAATGTGTTCCCCCTGCTTGTTTATGTACCCCATAACAGTGGTGTTGTTTGTCTTTACCATTAGTTGTCCTGTGGTCCTTGAAGGCTGTCAAGAGCATTCTGTACAGCTAAAATTTCTTTTTGAGTGATATGCACGTGCATTTGATTTGGGTTCCATTTGCCCTGAATGCACTTCTCTGCCAGGTGAGCCCCCCATACATAGTCTGATGCATCTGTTGTTAGGGTTTGGGCAGCAGGGGGTGGTGTGAAAGGTAGTCCCTTGTTTTGGTGGCAGAGCACTGCCCACCAAAGGAACTCTAGGCGTAGGTAAGGTATGATAGGAATTACTGCTTCTAGAGCCTGAGAATGCTGACACCATATGCTTTTTAGATACCACTGTAGTTTCCTCATATGCAGTCTTGCATATGGAATTAGAAGAATGCAGGAGGCCATGAACCCCAAAAGGCTTGCAGTATTTATCTTGCAGATAAGCAGGGCTTTTGTGGCCACTTGTTTGAAGTAGGTTGTCAAATGAATTTGTTTCCCTGGCCTGAGGTAAGCCATCTGGGAAGCTGTATTCAAGCTTGCTCCCAGGAATATAATTTGTTGACAAGAGTACCAGGTGTGATTTATTTTTGTTTATGGTGTACCCCAGACAAGTTAGAACCCACTGTACAAAGGCTAGATGATTCAAAAGTATGTCCTGGCTTTCTGCCTGAATTAGACAATTGTCCAGGTATTGGTATATTTGAATATTTTTTTGCATGAAAAATGCAATAACTGGAGCTAGGCACTTTATGAATACCCTGGGCACAGTAGATAAGCCAAAGGGCAGTGCAGAGAACTGACAGTGCTTGTAGCCTGCTTTGAAGCATAGGTATCTTCTGCAAGATTCCCTGATTGGGATGTGCAGGTATGCTTCTTTTAAATCTAGTGTTGCCAACCAGGCAACTTTGCCTAGCATAGGAAGTAATTGGTGAAGAGTCAGCATCTTGAATTTTGGAATCTCCAAAAAGGTGTTTAGAGTAGACAGGTCCAGGATAGGACGCCATGAATGGTCTTTTCTGGGTACCAGGAAAAGTCTAGAGTAGAAACATTGTCCCTTTTCCTCTTCTGGTACCAGTTGAATAGCACCCATGCTTAAAATAGAACGTACTTGTTTTGGGGCCTCTGTCCACTGATTTGGGGGTAGGTCCGGCCACCTGCTTGGCGTTGGCAACGTGTGGAAGTGAAATCTGTATCCCTGGGACACTATATTTAAAACCCATTTGTCCTGGGTAATGCGTTCCCAGTTCTTTGCATGAAGAGCAATCTTTCCCCCCAAAGGGGCAGTCAGTTGATAAGTGCTAGGAAATTTTAAAAGGAAGTCATTGGGACAGTTTACTATAGGGGGGGTCAATTACTCCCAGATTTGGAAGTGGACGCCCCCCACTACTTAGTTCTGTGTGTCCGCTAGGACTGAAACCTGGGGTTTTTGCTGTGTCTGGGTTTGGCTTGAGAAGACCTGGAAGGGGCTGGAAAGGACCAATTCTTAGAGGGCCAGTGCCTACTAAATCTAGGAGGCTGAACTTGTAAGAAATCTTTAACAGTTTGCATTGATTTAGCTTTATCTTCCATCTTTTTAAGTACTTCCTCAGCCTTGTTGCCAAACAGACGGTCATGATTTAAGGGAGCATCCAACAGTTTAGCTTTAACATGATCAGGCAAAAATTGCTCCTTAAGCCAAGCATGCCTTCTGAGCACAGACCCAGTAACAGCAGCCCTGCAAGAGGCCTCTAAAGAATCAAAACCACATTGCAAAGTACATTTTCCAACTTGTTTGGCAGAATGCATTAAATCCTGTAATTCTTTATTTTCCACACAGTCTGGAATCATCATTTTCTGTTTAAGCGACCCAATAACACGTTGCTGATACTTTAACATAATTAACTGGCAGTTTAAAGCCCTAATGGCCAAGGTTGCAGAAGTATAAACCTTCTTACCCCATCTATCCAGCGCCTTGGAGTTTCTATCAGAAGGGGTAGAATTTTTAGCAGTAGAAACCTTAATGCCCTTGGGCCCCTGTGAAATAGTCTCTGGATCTGCAATAGGATTTTTAAAAAGGAACTTGTGTGACTCTGGGACCCTGTAGTATATCTGTCAGGTTTTCTGGGAGCAGAAGGCAAGGAATCAGGGGCCAAACTAGATTCCGAAAAAGCATCAACAACTATGTCTAGTAAAGGAGGAATAGCTAAAGGCCTATGCTGAGGTAGGAGTAAGAAATTCCCAAGCCTCTTTTTTGAATCAGAAAAATCCTGGCTTTCCCAGTGGAAATGCTCCCTTAAAGTATGTAAGGTTCCCCAAAAGAAAAATCCTCTGGAGGGGAAGCAGAGGGAATAGAGTCATCTGCATCAGAATCCTCATAAGTAGATAAGGGCAAATTCAGATCATCAGAAAAAAACAGAATCCTGGTCAGAAGATTCATAAACATAGAGTTATTAGATCTTCAGCCATTCTTATCATTTGTTTTCTAGGCATAGAGGCCTGAACATGTGGCCTGGGCGTTGGTTTTTTAGGCATGGTTCGAGATTTAGGCCTAAGTGAAGAAAGAGGCGTCGGTTTACTATGCAACTCCGCAGGCCTGAATACACACTCAAAAGCCGGTGCCTGCACAGTGGCTCCAGACCCATCCAAGGTAGAAACATCCGTGGGTTCCATAGTTGAAGCATCTCGTGGCATACCAGACTCCGAATGGGTCTCAGTAGAGGCCTGCAAATCAGAAAGTACAGTTTTGTACCTACCATAAATGTAGACGTTCGAGTGCCAATACAGCTGCAGTCATAACAGATGGGTTCTCCTGCCGTCAGGCGGGTCCTTGGTCGGCTGAATTCCAAAGTCTAGGTCTGGCGAAGGTTGTCGTCGCTTCTTCCCTGATGTCAGTGCGACAATGGTATAAAGGAACCAGCCGATGCCATTTTCTTCAGTTTTTCTTGCCGCAGATGTCAGGTGCCCCCAGAAAGAAGGCAATACATAAATTTGTGTAATAATGCAGTGTAAAATAATCAAAATACAGTAGTTGCAAGCAAATACATCATAAATGAATACCCCAATCAGGTTGTAAAAGGGTGTGTTAGCCTATAGGCCTGTTCCAAGAGGGGAAGGAGGGAGGGAAACCTGGACTGCAGCTGTATTAGCACTCGAACATCTACATTTATGGTAGGTACAAAACTGTACTATATTCATCGTGCATACAGCTGCAGTCATAACAGATGGGTAGAATCCCAAAGCTAAGTAAGGGGTGGTAGGCACTAGGTGGAACTAGGAGGAGTCAAAATGCCCTGCAAGACTGCAGTGGCAAAGCCTGCTCTAGATTTGGAGTATAATGGTAGGCTGTAGTGCTTGGAGAAGGTATGCACAGAACTCCAAGTGTCTGCTTCCAAAATATCCTTGGTAGGAACTCCTCTGCGAAAAGCTGCAGAGGTGGCTGCGGCCCTGGTGGAATGAGTTCTAATGCCTGTAGGTACAGTTTTGCCATGAAAGGAATAGCAAAAACGTATGCAGTGGGCTATCCATTTTGAGATTGTCTGTTTGGAAATTGGCTTTCCTTGAGCTCCTACTGCATAGGCCACAAAAAGCTGTTCTGATTTTCTGAAAGACTTTGTTCTGTCCAAATAATAACGCAGTTGCCTGTGGATGTCCAAGGAATGTAGTAATCTCTCCCCTTTGTTTTGAGGATTAGGATAAAAAGTAGGTAAATGTATGGCCTGATTTAAAGCTACCCTGGATACCACTTTAGGCATAAAGGATGGGTTGGTTCGTAAGGAAACTCTGTCCTGATGGAAGATGATGAAAGGCTGGACAGCCGTGAGAGCCTGTAGTTCTGAAACTCTGCGAGCTGAGGTGATAGCCAGAAGTAAAGCTGTTTTCCAGGACAAATATTGCAAATCTGATGAGGCAGCTGGCTCAAAGGGAGGCAAGGTCAGTTTTTCCAGAATGAAATTAAGATCCCAAGCAGGTATTGGTCGTTTCCTTGGAGGTCTTAAATTCTTAGCCCCTCTGAGGAACTGTATTAAGAGAGGGTGAGAGAATAAAGGTGGATCAGTGTTGTATTCTGCAGAAATGGCTGAGGCATGGATTTTGATGGAGGAGAAAGAAAGTCCACTGCTAAGCAGTTCAGCCAAATACTGTAGTATTTGAGGTAAATTCAGTTTTCCAGGATCCTGGCCCTTTTTCTCATTCCAGACACAAAAACGTTTCCATTTTGCGGAGTAAGCTTTTCTAGTTGATGGCCTTCTGGCCTCCAAAATGACATCCTGCACCTCCTTGGAGAGTAGGGCCTGTTGTGATGCTAAGGAATCTTCCATGCAGTTAGATTGAGTGTTTTTAGCTGGCTGTGAAGAGTTTTGAAGCTATGCTGAGTCAGAAGAAGAAGCATTAGAGGCAGGGTCCATCGTGGTGAATGCGTCAGGCTCCTCAGGAGTGGGTACCAGTGTTGCCTTGGCCAGTCCGGAGCAATGAGGATCATCTTTGGTCTGTCTGCTCTGGTCTTCAATAGAACTTTGGGCAGCAGAGGAAGAGGTGGGAAGGCATAAACTGTCATTGATGTCCAGCTGAAAGAGAGAGCGTCCACTTTCCAGGCCTTTGGATGGAAGATCCTTGAGCAGAATTTTGGCAATTGATGATTTTTGTGGGAGGCAAAGAGATCTATGTCGGGCCTTCCCCATTCTTGGATTATTTCTGTAAAAACTTTTGGATGCAATTTCCATTCATGTGGATCTGTCATATTCCTGCTTAGGTTGTCTGCCAGTGTGTTTTCCTTGCCTGGCAAGTACTGTGCTTGTAGTTCCATTTGTAAGTCCATGGCCATGTTCCAAAGTGACATGGCCAGTCTGCATAGGGGGTAAGAATGTGTTCCTCCCTGTTTATGTACCACATAACTGTGGTGTTGTCCGTTCTTATCAATAGTTGACCAGGTTGTAGAAGGTCCTTGAAAGCTATAATAGCATTTATTACTGCTAGCATTTCTTTTTGATTGATGTGAAGGTGCTTTCCTTTTTGGGACCATTTGCCCTGAATGCACCGATCTGTCATGTACGCCCCCCAGGCGTAGTCAGAGGCGTCTGTTGTGATGACTTGATTTGCTTGAGGCTTGCTGAAGGGAAGACCTGTGTTTGCTTGACATGCTTGAGCCCACCACAGAAATTCCTTTTGCAGACATGGAAGTAGTGGTATTATTGTTTCCAAACTGTGGCTGTGTTGAGACCATATGTTTTTCAAGTACCATTGTAGTTTCCTCATATGCAGCTTTGCACATGGGATTAGTAAGATGCAAGATGCCATGAATCCCATAACCTGCAGGATTTTCCTTGCAGTCAGCCTGGTGTAATTTGCTAGTGTTCTGAAGTATTGAATTAGTTGCCCCTGCTTCTCTGGCGTGAGGTAGGCCATCTGGGTGTTTATGTCCAAATTGGCACCCAGGAAAATTATCTTCCGAGAGGGTATCAGTCTTGATTTCTTTTTGTTGACTGTGTATCCCAGAGAGTTCAATAACATTATTACATAAGCCAGATGTTTCAGAAGAATGTGCTTGCTGTCCGCTTGGATCAGGCAGTCGTCTAAATAGGGGTATATTTGTATCCCTTGAAGTCTGCAGTAGGCAATTACTGATGCCAGGCATTTCATGAATACTCTGGGCGCAGTAGATAAGCCAAAGGGCAATGCAGAGAATTGATAATGGGTTGAACCTGCAAGAAATCTGAGGTACCTTCTGCAATTTTGTCTGATTGGGACGTGCAGGTATGCCTCCTTGAGGTCCAATGTTACCAGCCAAGACTCCTTGCCCAGCATGGGAAGAAGTTGCTGTAGAGTGAGCATCTTGAATAGTGGTACGAGTAGGAATGTGTTTAGGATGGATAGGTCCAAAATAGGTCTCCAATCTTTTCCCTTTCTTGGCACCAGAAATAGCCTGGAATAAAAACCTTGGTCTTGTTCGTGCGTAGGTACCTCTTGAATAGCTTTCATGTTTATGAGCTCTGTAATTTGCCTTTGTGCCTCTGCCCTTTGATTGTGTGGTGGATTTGGCATGCCTCTCATTTTTGGAAGGGTGTGAAAATGGAATTTGTAGCCTCTGTTTATAATGTCCAGGATCCATTTGTCCTTTGTGACAATATGCCAGTTTTTTGAAAATAATGCCAACTTTCCTCCTAAGGGGGCTGTCATTTGAGACCTGGTTGGCATGCAAAGGGGAAATTCATTGGGTTTGCTTTCTGAAAGATTGCGAGTTGTCCTCACCACCTCTTTGTGTAGGAGCTTGCCATTGTCTGCCTCTAAACGATCCTTGGGGGTTGTCCTCTGCCCCTCGGGCGCCTGGTATCTGCCTCTTTGGGGTCTGTCTGTGGCAGGAAAGGACCAGTTTTTGGAAGGCCAATTTCTACTAAAACGTGGGGGTTGAACCTGCAGAAATTCTTTCACAGTTTGCATTGATTTAGCCTTTTCCTCCATTTTCCTTAATACCTCCTCAGCATTAGCTCCAAATAATACATCCTTTTGAAGAGGGGCGTCTAGTAATTTAGCTTTGACATGATCAGGCTTGTTCCTTGAGCCAGGCATGCCTACGTATGACTGATCCTGTAATAGCAGCTCTACATGAGGCCTCTAGAGCATCAAAACCACATTGTAAGGTATGCTTACCCACTTGTTCTGCACTATGCATCAAATCCTGCAACTCCTTCAAGTCTGGTTGTTCAGGTTGTGACATTTTACTTTTTAATTGTGATAACAAAAACTGTTGGTATTTAAGCATATGAAACTGACAGTTTAAGGCCCTCATGCATAAGGTAGCCGAGGTATATACCTTTTCCCCCCACCTTTCTAAGGATCTGGAATCTCTCTCGGAAGGCAATGGATTTTTAGCAATGGAGGCCTTAACTCCCTTGGGGCCCTGTGAGATGGTTTCTGGGTCAGCAGCATGGCTTTTATATAGAAATTGGTGTGAGTCAGGAACCCTGTAGTACCTGTCAGGCTTAACCGGAGCTGGAGGTAGAGAGTCCGGTTTAAGGCAGGCCTCTGAGTAAACATCATCTAGGATGTCCAAGACAGGAGGTATAGCCAAAGGCCTGTGCTGAGGTAGCAATAGAAATTCCTTGAGCCTTTTCTTGGAATCTGAATAATCTTGGCCTTCCCAGTGGAAGTGTTCCCTTAAGGTATGCAAAGTTTCCCCAAATGAGTAATCTTCAGGGGGAGATACAGAAGGGATGGACTCCTCCGCATCAGAGTCTTCAAAGGGCAATAGGAGTGTTCCTGATCATCAGAGTGCTCTGAAATAATGGAGCCCTGATCAGAGGAGGGGGAATCTTCCTCCACTCTGGGCCTTTTGTCTGGTGGGGGCTGAGAACCTCTGATAGGAGTAATTAAATCCTCAGCCATTTTAAACATCTGTTTCTTAGGCATGGGGCCTGGAGATGGGCCCTGTGGAGCTGGTCTCTTAGAGTGCATGGTTGCTTTAGACTTTGTGAAAGCCTTGATGGAGAAAGAAGAGGAAGGTCTGAAGACACCTTGAGTGGAGGTGGACCTGTCCATATTCTGAGTTTCAACGCCAAAAGTGGCTTCGGTATCTGTAGTCGGGGTGTGGGCCGAGGAGCCTGTGACCTCGGGCACAGGAGACACCGTCAATGAAGTGTCGTCGGTAGTCAGGGGCTTTGTAGGCGCCTCGTTGCGAACCGGACCACGTGTAGTCGGCTTAGGTGTGGTGTTGGTAGAGGCCGCGGACCTCGTGTGTCGGTCATTGTCTTTGCGTTTTTTAGACAAAACCGGAGTCGGAGTATCCGACGACATAGTATAGTTAAATGCTTTCCCAAAAAAATGCTGGGTGAACTCCGCCCGACGCTTAATAGTGCGTTTGTTAAATGTAGCACAAAAGCGACAGACCGAGACGTCGTGGTCTGGGCCTAAACAAGGTATACAGAGGGAATGGAAATCCTTATGCTATATTTGCTTCCCACAAGAAATACAATTATTAACTTTGTCTGACATCGGTCTGAGACAAGAAAAGTTTCCCCAACGGGGTACTTAGCTTTTAAGAAGACTTTGGTTTCCAAATTTTTGTAATCTCAGGAGCTGGCTGACCGGCACTTGCGAACTGCTTCTGCTTCGGGCACCGCGCAGCAAGAAAGACTGAAGAAAATGGCGTCGGCTGGTTCCTTTATACCCCTGTCGCACTGACGTCAGGGAAGAAGCGATGACAACCGATGCCGGACCTAGACTTTGGAATTCGGCTGACCGAGGACCCGCCTGACGGCAGGAGAACCCATCTGTTATGACTGCAGCTGTATGCACGATGAACATGTAGCAGGTATCAGGGGCTGCAAAAGTGCCTGAGTACCGGCGAACTGGCGAATGGCTTAGGAGAAGCCTCTTCGGCAGTTTTGGACCTCGGCGACCTGTCTTTGTCTCTATCTTTGCGTTTTTTTGGAATCCCGGTAGTCGGATGGCTAACTGACGACATTTTAGGATAATTAAACAGAGAACCGAAATGTTTAGAGACAAAAATATACTGACGACGGACAGTGCATTGATTAAATAAAGCACAAAACCGACAGCAAGGTACGTCGTGGTCAGGGCCCAGGCAAGGAATACAGTACGAATGAAAATCTTTATGAGGTATTTGCTTTCCACAAGTAATGCAATTAACTTTTACTGACATCGGTAAGGAGCAAGAAAAAGTTTCCCCAACGGGGTACTTAGCTTTAGTTGAAGACTTCAGTTCTGAAACTCGAAAATGAAAATCTCAGGAGTCGGCCAACCGGCACTTGTGAACTGCTTCTGCTTCGGGCACCGCACGGCAAGAAAGACTGGTGTAATAGTGTCGGCTGTATGTTTTATACCCCTGACGACCTGATGTCTTGGAAGAAGGGACAGCAACCGACGCAGGACCCAAGACTTTGTTAATCAGGCCGACTGAGGGCTACCTGCAAGCAGATAACCCAAATGTAATGACTGCAACAATGAAACATGAAGAACATCAGTATTTTTTCCACTTTTCAGCATAGGATTTTCAAGTACTAGGCCTTCTTGCCTCCAGAATAACATCTAGCACTTGCTTACTGAGGGATGTTATTGGAGAGCTCAAGGAATTAGCCAGGCTGCAAGGTTCAGGGTTTGAAGTTGAGGGTGCAGAATCTGGCCCTCCTGCTGGGACAGCAGGGAAGGGGTCTGAGGCAGATTCCATGGTTCCAGCAGTGACATACTGTGCAAGAGGGGATAGCAGTGCTGGCGTGGCCAGTCTGTTGCAATCAGTATTGTCCTTGGTTTGTCCTGTTTGATCTTTAGCAGAACTTTCGAGACGAGAAGCAGAGGGGGAAAGGCATACACTGAGAGGCTTTCCCAGGTGAAGTACAGGGCATCCACTTTCCAAGCTTGACTATGGGAAGTCCTTGTGCAGAATTTGTCCAATTGGTAGTTCTGAGAGGAGGCAAACGGGTCTATCTCTGGATTCTCCCATTTGTTTCTCAAAAAGTTGAATATCTTTGGTTCCAGTTTCCACTTGTGTGGGACCATGAGATTTCTGCTTAGGTCGTCTGCCAGTAAATTTAGCTTACCTGGCAGCAATTGAGCTTGTAGGTGCACTTGGTAGCTCAAGGCTGTTTTCCACAGAGCCATGGCTAGTCTGCAAAGAGTGTACGAGTGGGTTCCCCCCTGCTTGCTTATGTACCACATAACAGTGGTGTTGTGTGTCTTTACCAATAATTGTCCTGGAAGAATGTGGTCCTTGAAGGCTGTCAGGGAATTCTGTACAGCTAACATTTCTTTTTGACTGATATGCAGGTGCATTTGACTCTGGTTCCATTTGTCCTGAATGCACTGCCCTGCCAAGTGAGCCCCCCCATGCATAGTCTGATGAGTCTGTTGTTAGGGTTTGGGTGGTAGGGGGTAGAGTGAACGGGAGCCCCTTGTTGTGGAAGCAGGCCTCTGTCCACCAAAGGAACACTGTCTTTATGCAAGGAATGATAGGAATCATTGATTCCAGGTCCTGAGAATGCTGACACCATAGGCTTTTTAGATACCATTGTAGTTTCCTCATATGCAGTCTTGCATACGGAATTAGTAGAATGCAAGAGGCCATGAAACCCAGGGCTTGCAGGATTTTCCTTGCAGATAGCTGGGTCTTTGTGGCCAGCAGTTTGAAGTAGGCTATCAAATAAACTTGTTTCTCTGGTGTGAGGTAAGCCATTTGGGAAGTTGTGTTCAAGCTTGCTGCCAGGAATACAATTTGTTGGCAGGGTACTAGATGAGATTTCTTTTTGTTTATGGTGCACCCCAGTGAGGTTAGAAGTTTCTTTACAAATGCCAGATGTTTTAGTAGCATGTCCTGGCTTTCTACCTGAATTAAACAATCGTCCAGATATGGGTATATTTGAATATTTCTTTGCCTGCAAAATGCAATGACTGGAGCTAGACACTTTGTGAATACCCTGGGCGCAGTAGATAAGCCAAAGGAAGTGTGCATGGAGCCTGCTCTGAAGCGTAGGTATTTCCTTCAAGATTCCCTTATTGGAATGTGCAGGTAAGCTTCCATTAAGTCTAAGGTTGCCAACCAGACATCTCTGCCAAGCATAAGAAGCAGCTGTTGAAGTGTTAGCATTTTGAATTTTGGTATTACCAGAAAGGTGTTTAGAATAGAGTGGTTCAGGCTAGGATGCCAGGAGCTGATAGTTAAACAGAGTACCAAAATAATTTGCTGCAAAAAGAAACAGACGACGAATAGTCCAGGGGTTGAATAAGGCATAAAACCGACAATGAGGGACATTGTGGTCTGGGCCTAAGCAAGGAATGCAGTATGAATGAAAATCTTTCTGAGGTGTTTGCTTTCCACAGGTATGGCAATTGTTAACGTTTACTAACATTGGTTAAGAGCAAGAAAAAGGATCCCCAAATGGGGTACTTACCTTTTTTGAAGACTTCGGTTCTGAAACTTGAAAACAAAAATTTCAGGAGTCGGCTGACCGGCACTTGCGAACTGCTTCTGCTTCAGGCACCGCACGGCAAGAAAGACTGATGTAATGGTGTTGGTTGCATGTTTTATACCCCTGACGACCTGACGTCATAAAAGAAGAGACGTCATCCGACGTAGGAATCCAAGACTTTGATATTCAGGCCGGCCGAGGGCTACCTGCAGGCAGATAACCCAAATGAAATGACTGCAACAGTGAAACACGAAGAACATCATGTTTTCTCTTCTGTTTTTTTTTTCAGGGAAGGCCTAAAGGGTGTAGGGCCCAAGCCAGGCCTAGGTACACTCGATTCTGTTAGCAGTGGAAGGACCCGTCTGGACGGACGGTACAAGCCGAGGTTCCCCCTCATCATCGGTAGCCAACATCTGCGTTACCTCTACAGACATGCCTTCTACTCTGGGCTCTGCAGCTTCCTCAACAGTATCCACTATACCTATATCAGCAGTTTCTGAACATTCCTCCAGGCTAACATCGGCCACAGGAGGGACGTCGGGTGGAGGAGGTGGAGCAACGGAGTCTGGCCTAACAACTCTGGCCTTTTTCTTAGGGGCCTCGACAGGCTGACTGGATGACCCCTCCACAGCTAATGCTAAGTGTTTAAGATGCTGACTCACCAAATAAATGTTGAGGGTGTGCAGATGACTGCGTAGGGTCTTAGGGACGAAGGCCTGACAGATTGCGCAGGTCTTGTGGTCATGTGTAGGTCCTAAACAAAAAAGACAAAGCTCATGGGCATCCTTATGGGGGATCTGACGACCGCACCTACACTTTCTCTTCCTGAATGACATGAACCTACATGGGCATGCAGTGACCTAAAAGAACAAAACGTCCCGAGCGGGGTACTTATCTTTGAAAAAGACGATCCGACGGATGGTATGGCAGGAACTGCTGATGTTCGACTGGTGGCAGAGAAGTTCTGAGGTAGGGTACGTGCAGACGTCCTTTTCATGGTCCACATTCCCTTAATGAAAGTCAGACATCCCATGTACCTTGCAGTGACTAGAAGCTTTTGTATACTGGCCAGACGTTCGGGTAGCAAGACAGGATAACACAAGGGTTTGGAATACTGCAACATGAGAACAGAAGGACATCATACAGTACAGTTGTGTAAGAGTTTACCATAACATTAGATGCCCTACTGATTGCTGCTGCAGTATTCCTTTTTTTTTTTAAAGACAGGTTTATTGTTTTAACATACAAGAGAAATATCATAACAATTTTATACAAGTAATTAAAAATAGATATGATTATAACATTCAACAAAACAACTAAAGTATTTACAAAGACATCCACTACAATCAGATCAATTAATTAAACTAAAATACCATGCTATTGAAATTAGGATTTTTTTAACAAATTTTGTAAATTATCCCATACAATATAATAAGATGTTTTTCTAGTTGTTCTTGACCTAATTGTGTTTATTTCCATATGGCACACTATATTCATAACATTTTTAAATTCATTGAACGAAAGAGGTGTATCTGAAATCCAATTTCTGGTTATTATTTTCCTAGCCACTGCTAGAATAGACCATAACAAGGGAAGCTTAACCTTTTAACACTTTGAGGTACAGGTGTGTTGAATAATATAAGAGATTTAGAAATAATGAAATTATCTGTAAAAAGAGCCTGCAAAAATTCATTAATTGACTTCCAGTATTCTTTCAATTTTATACAGTCATAAAACATACGAGCCCAGTCAGCATTAATTTCTACATTACATCTCTTACATAGATTATCTTTATTATTTATTTTATTCATCATCAAAGGTGTATAAAAAGATCTATGTAAAAATTTCCATGTATAAAGTCTCCAGACAATGGAAGACATAGTTCTATAGGCAGATTCCAATATATATTGTTTATCTTGTTGATTTGGTGGGTCCCCATTAATAGAAGTGAAATAATTCCAGTATGTATCTACACTGTAAAAAAATTCTTGTCTGATAATTTTATGTATGTATGAAAGTTTACCTTTATCAGAAACTTTATGTTGTAAATTTAATACCAAGTAATCAATCAGTGTTGGAATAGATTCTTTAACTGTTATAGACATTAGAGCTATTTTATTAATGAGATGTTGTCTAAAGGTCTGAACCTCTAACCAGCAAGTTTCTCTTAGATCAAATTCTTGTTTTAAGAAATCTAGATTTTTAACTATCAGATATCAACTGATACCAGTACTTTAGATCATTATCTATAGCTAAATGAGTTCCTTCAGAAGTAGATGACAAAAGCATACTCTGAGTATACATTATAGGGAATATAATAAAATTCCATTCCCTATACTTAGGGTGCATGAATATAAAGTTACGATAGCTAATAATAATCATGAAGTGCATACTAATTAGCTCCCAATAATCTTTCCATTTTGCGACATATGACTGATCTATTAATAAAGTAATAACTTTTACAATAGAAGAGATAGTATATAAATTAAAGTCTGGAAAAGAAATACCCCCTTGAGACCAGCCATTAGTATGTTTCTTTAATGCAATCCTAGGTCTATTAGGTGCCCATAGGAAATTTAACATTAGTGTATTCAGTTTCTTGATAATTATTTTTGTAGGTGGAAGTATTATTGATTGTATTAAGTATAAAATCTTGGGGAATATTATCATTTTAATAATTGTAAGTCTCTCCTCCATAGAAAAAACATATTATTCCAGGTATTAAAAAGATTTTGTATATTAAGAAAACAGGTATTATAATTATTATATATAACAGATTTAATATCTTTAGATAGTATTATACCTAAATAAGTTATCTGACCTGAATTGGGTACATATTTAGTAAAATCACTAATGAGAATATTTTTTCGTGTATATATAGGTAGTATTTTAGTTTTTCTTCATTGAATATTAAACCAGAAATACTTTTAAAATTCATCATTTTATCAAATAGAGACTGCATAGAAGAATTAGATCCTGCTGATGTAATTAGAACATCATCTGCAAAAGTTGAATTTTGGATGTTGTATTTTCATCTATTTCAAAACCCTCTATGTCAGTACTGTTTCTGATCAAATTAGCCCAAGGCTCCATTACTAAAGTGAATAATAGTGGAGAAAGTGGACATCCTTGTTTTGTACCTTTAAAATGGGTATTTTTGTGAAACATATGTTCCTACCTTAATATAAGCCAATGTTCCTTTGTATAAATGCTCAATTAGATTTACAAATGCATCTGAGAAGTTTGTGCACTTCAGTAAGTTAAACAGATAGTCCCAACTTACTGAATCAAATGCTGAACTTATATCAAGACTAATAAGTGTTAAATCTTTCTTTTTCCTATTTGCAAAATCAATTAATGTTAAAGTTCTTCTTATATTATCAAAAGTATTTCTATTTACAATGAAGCCTGTCTGATCTATATCTATAATGCTGGGGATGATTGTCTTCAATCTATCAGCAAAAATACTCATAAACATTTTATAATCAACATTAAGTAATGAGATGGGCGATATGAAGGAGATCTAGTTGGATCTTTATTAGGTTTTAAAATTGGTGAAATAAATGTATATTGCCAAGATGGGGGGGGGTTATTAACTCAGTTTGGGCCAAAATAAAAACCTTACGTATTAATGAATATGTACTTTTAGAAAGGATTTTATATATCTCTGGTATAATACCATCATTACCCGGTGCTTTGTTTGATTTAAGCTTATTTATTTGTGTAATAACCTCTGTATATGAAATACTTTTGTCCAATAGTTTAATCTGTTGTTTATTAAGCTTTTTATTCATGTTTGTGGTTATAAACTCCTTTATTTTATCTTTAGGTTCCATGTTAATGTTATTATGGTTAATTTTGTGAAAGTGATTTCTAAATTCATCTAGTATTTCTGGTATACTAGAAACATTCTTCTTTTCCTTAGAGAAAAGATTTCTTTGATATGGTTTTGTTTATTTAACCTTTTTGTTTTATTTTTAAGTCTATGTAAGTATTTGGGGCTTATTGAATAAGACAAAACTTGTATTTCTCTAAAGTTATTTTAACTTTATGAGTTAAAATTTCTTTGTATTTCTCATTTAGTTTGTTTATTTCTTCAATAACTTTCTTGTCCATAATATTTTCTTTATTATTATGTTTATAAGAGTCTAATTTACTTTGAATATCTAACAATTCCTTATCCCAAGATTTCCTTTTATTATTATACCATCTGATACTTTGTCCATATAGATATGATTTTAAGGCATCCCAAACATAGACAATGGAGACTTCAGGAGTATTATTTATGTCTAAAAATGTTTTACTTCTGAAAGTATATATTCTTTATAGTCTTTTAGTTGAGTTAAGTATGCTGGTATCCTTTTGATCTGAACATTATGAGTATTTTTATCATGAATTCAAAAACAATTGAATTATGATCAGATATAGGACATGAAATGATTTTGGAATTAATTAAATCTGTTACCATCTGGTTAGAAATAAAGACCCTATCTATTTTTGAATAAGTTTTGTATCTGTTAGAAAAAAGGTGTATGGTAATGATTTTGAATCTATCTGATTATTAATATCATTCAAATGATAAGAATTAGCAAAATCATTTAAATGTTTTGCATTAGATGTAATTCTTCTTTTTCCTATAGTGGTAGTATCACTTTCATGTAGTATACAATTAAAGTCACCAGCTAAAATAATATCTCCTATAGAGAATGATATGATCTTATCAAGATGATGTTTCACTGTATTAATACCAATTCCAGGTATTAAATATACATTAATTAAAGTGTAAGTCTTCCCATTAATTTGTATTGTAACCATACAAAACATTCCTTTGTCATCCTGATAAGACTTAATGGTTTTAGGAATGGGCATACTTTTATTCCATAAAATAGCCACTCCTCTTTTTTTCTGAGTGTGCTCTGAACTAACCAATACTGTATATTTGTTTGTGGCTAGTTTATCAATATATTTTTTCAAGAGATGAGTTTCTTGCAGGAAGACTAAGTTGGCCTTATGTAAATTAATGTATCTTATTAGGCTTGCCCTTTTACACGGATTATTCAATCCATTAATGTTTAAAGAAATTCCTTTTAAAGATGTCATTTGACATTTTTAAAACTTAAGAATCTTATGATCAAAATAACAAATAACAACATAAGTAATGTTACATCTCCTCCTTTAGGTGTACCTTTAAATATAGCTGTATTTATTGAATCTCTTATGGGATTTTGTATAGGATTCAATTTTGTTTGTAGTGACAATGAGTGTACAAAATATATTGTGGATGTCAAAACTATATACATATAACAATGAACAAGTGAAAATAATGTAAGGATTAAACCTTGCATCCAGCCTGGAGTTAAAAACTCCAACTTAGAGTAGTATTTACCACTCAAGTTAACCCCCTAACCTAAGCAGCAGTGCCTCAGCTACCACCTTATCAATTTAATACTGGTTATATTTAACTTAAATTAACAGCTTTCAATTCAATTATCTAGCAAGACAAGACTACACATTTGATAAAACAGCATCATATAAACTAAAATAAACTTTTTTTTTTTTAAACTATTCATACTACTATATACATCTATGTAATATAATACACTTGTATTCAAATAGCATTCAAATAATCTTGATATTAGGAACCAAGAGGAGAGAGAGAAATAAAAGACGTGAAAGAGGGAGAGAGAGTGAAAGAAAGAGAGAGAGAAAAAAAAAAGGAAGGCATATTTACATATTAATTTATTCAAAGTATGTAAAATAAGTTCTAACATTCATTTAAATCAAAAACTTTGGCTAATATGGTTCAGACATTACATATATTAAGATGCATCTATTTTCTGTCATGTAAATGCAGTCAACAGCTTCAAAAAAAAACCCTTGAATTGCTTGTATATGAGCATTTTACTCATACTCATTATTGTCAATAAAATAAAATATTATATTTATAGAAATTGTTATAAATCATACTGCATAGTTATGCAAATTCTCAGAAACACTTGCATTATTGTAAAAAAAGCCATCTGTATTTTGTATGTCTATACTACTGCTTTAAAATATATCACATGACAATTTCTTCCAGAATAGAGTTATAAAGTTATTTATGCTTGTCAATCAGATGAATTAAATGAGTTATAGTAATGTATATGTTTGGAACATAAGTTTTTAACACAGATTAGTATGCTGCAGTCAAGTAGATTTTCAAAAACACTTGAATAAATGTTTCATTTTCTATGCCTTCTAAAATAAGACATTTACTTACTACAAGAAACTGCATCATTTAAAATTATTATAACTGACATATTTTATGAATTATAACATATATATTTAAATAATTATATAAAATAACTCACATTTAAATGTTAAAGAGTTCATTTTCCTTCACATAGTTGCATTTGCATCAGTTCTACTTCCTGGTAGAGTGTTCTTCCTGAATCTGTGATGTGTCAGTGTGATATCTGGGTGAAAGGTCAAATTGACTGCTTTCAGCTTCTCTGTGAGAATTCTGAGAGTTGAAGCTTTTGAAACAACTCGAGGACACTGTTCATGAGGCAGCCCACATCCCAGATTGTCTCCCTTAACATTTTGGCGGGAAACTTGTTAAAAACTAGTGACAAACATTCATTTAGCAGTGTAAATGCATCTAAACATGACAAAACCTTTGCGATGTATTTTACAGGTTATTACAGTCTCTATGTAAGTGAAATTAAGCCCAAAGTTATTAATAAGTAATAAAACTCAATATTTTTGTCCCAACTCAATTTTTATGCAAATCTTATTATTTACTGTGTCTATATGATCAAAGCATTTCTATATATTAATATGAAAAAAAAAATAAAGAGAAATAATAAAGAAAATAAAAAGAGAGTAGAAAATAAAAGAGTGTAAAGCAGAAATAAAAAAAATGTAAGAGAAAGCTATAAGAAGTATATACAATGGAATATTACTTACTGTTTATATTAATAGAGTTAAAAATAAAACATATTATTTACTATTATTTAGTTCTAATTATTATTAGTTAAAGCATGACAGATTATTTACAAACAAGCATAAGCAGTATAATCAAGAAAGTATAATTAGGAATAGCATTTGAAGAACATATAAACTTTTACAAGGAATAAATATGTTATTATTCCATTTATCATATTTTCATTACTCTTCTCTCCCTGCCCTCCCCACCCTTTACCCACTACATAATCTAAATAGAATGTCATTGTTTAAACAAAGAAAGAAGAAAAGGAGAAAAAAAGAAAAAAATGTATCAAATTACTGACCTTACTTCTCTTTTCAGAAAGAGAAACAAATTGAATAATAGCTTGTTATTAATTCCTCAGATATTTTGACTGGTTATGAAACAAAACATTTCTTTGCACACAGAGAATAACTTTGATTAAATCTTTTTCAGAATGTTTGTGGCTTTCTGGAAATGCAGGAACTATATTTAAAATGATTAATAATGAAGTAAAATGATGAGAGAAAGAAAAAAAACATAGAACAAATCATTTGTTTTTAGTCTCTTCTTCTTCTCTGAAGTCTTCCACGAAGTTTCAGTTGCCAGTCTCTTTAATGAAGGACTAGCCCATTCCATTTCCTCTATTTTATCCAAAATCTTATTTTTTTGATAAACAGTAAAGCAGAGTCTAAGTCATCAAAAATTTTAGGACCATCAGGAAGGAAGATTTTAGGCTTGGCAGGAAACAGAAGGTATGTTTTAAACTGTGCTTTTTAAGCTCCCTTATTAGTGGCAGAAAAACTTTTCTTTTAGCTATTACCAAGGAAGAATAGTCATTGTCAAAGCACAGTTGTCTCATTACTCTTAACAGGAGCTTTAGCCCAAGCAGATTTAAGAACCATCTCTTTATCAAAAGATGATAGAAATCTAACTATAACTGATCTAGGATAGTTTTTGTTAGAGTTAGTATTAGCTATAGATCTATGTGCTCTTTCGATACCAAAAGAGAATGCTTCTGGTAAGTCTAAAGTTTTAGGGAGCCATGTTGTTAAAAAAGAAGTAATATTGTTACCTTCAATATTTTCTGGCAGTCCAAAAATCCTAATGTTATTGCGCCTAGATCTATTTTCCAGGTCATCCAGCTTTGTTTGTAAATGTGTATTTTGTTTCAGCAGAAACTCAATGTTGATTTCCTCTTCTTGGATTCTATTTTCCATGTCATTCACAGCTTCTTCTATGCCTGTCATCTGGATCTTCTGTTGTTGCAGGTCTATATGCAACAAGTCTATTTGTTTTGTAGTTTTTTCTATGAAAGTTTCTATTTTAGTATCCATTTTATCCATCTTAGCAGTAAGTTGCTGGATTATAGTTATCAGAGACTGAAGTTCTTTCTTGATGCTGGAGTCTTGAGAACTTGTCTTACTGGAACTCATTTCAGACTGATAAACTGACAGGAAAATTTCCAAAGTGATTTCTGACAGGAATATTGTTAAAATTTCCTTTCTTTTTTAGATATAGTTCAAGAACTGTATAAAACAAACATATTTAGAAAGAAAATTACTTCAAAAATTAATTTTTTAAGTAATTAATTCCTGTCAGTGTAATGGAATTGGTGGAGCTGAAGAAATCTGCTACTATCCTGTGTTCATCCTTGGCCACACCCCCCTGCTGCAGTATTCCTAATGAATGGGTTATTACTGCTGATGTCCATCTGGGGTACAAAAGCTATACCTTCCCAGGATCATATATCTGCTATGGGGCCTCAGGTCATAAGCGTACAGGTATACAGATGAATGTATGAGTGTGAACCCTCAGATTACCTCCAAGCCAGTGGTCTGAAGATTCCTGAGCAAAAGACTAGTCATTTAGGACGGGGAAAGCATGATGTGGTAAGGAAGCCTCCTCAGCTCTAGGGTGCTGCCCACTGAATAGGAACAGAGGGAGAAGAAATAGAGATGGCAGTAGAAAATGAATGCAGCAGGGAAGGAGGGTGAGAAAGAATACTGCAACAGTGATCAGTAGGGTATACACTGTTATGGTACATTCTTACACAATTGTACTACGCCCTGACTAAAATCATTGTTGCAGTATTCCTAACATTTTTTGTTTTTTGGATTTTGCGGTATTCCTAACCAATGAGTAATTCCCAGAGGTGAAGACAATGCAAGGGTGGTTGGTTAACAAGCAGCAGAACTGTCCAGGAGAATAGAAAGGACTGACCTAGTGAAAGCAGCTGAATACACTGAAAAGGCATCAATCCTTTAGTGTTTAGTGAAGGCTTGTACAGAAGATCAGGTGGCAGCTACCAGTATGGCCTAAGTATCCATCCCTTTGTAGAAAGCCCCAGAGGATGCTACTGCCCTAGTCAAATTAACTTGAGTGCATGAGGCCAAGGACTTGACATGAAGAGAATAACAAAGTCCCATCCCATTTTCCTTACATGCTACAGGCCCCACTCCATGACTGAAGAAACTCATAACACATATTTAAGCTTACTGGAAATTCTCACCATCCAATCCAATAAAGGATGACTTTTTTCAAGATATCTGGATATAAAGAGAGTCAGCCATCACTATGATCTCAGTATTTTCTTACCCATTACAGGTCTCTAAGGTCAAGGACCTAAGCTCAGAAACTCCAGGGTAAGTACGGAGGAGGAGGACTGAACAATCTGGAATTAGAGGGAGGAATAATCACCTCAGTCTCATGGGGCAAGAGGAAAAGGAGGGAGGTAAAGAATACCGCAACGGTAAAAACAACTGAACATCTGTATTTACGGTAAGTGTACAAAACTGTATTATGCTATTCATATTTAACTGCTGCAGTCATAATTAATGTGATGACTTCCAAATTTGGGGGGAGGGTGGATGGAAAGTTTATGGACAGGAAAGGATACCCTGCAAGATGGCACTAGCAACAACCTCTCTGGACTTGGAGAAGGTTGGAAGGTGATAATGTTTGGAGAAGGTATGCACAGAGGACCAAGTAGTGGCTTCCAAAATGTTCTTATTGGCCACCCCTTTAAGAAAGACTGCAGATGTAGCAGTAGCCCTAGTGAAGTGTGACCTCACAGGGTCTGGTGGTTTCTCTCCATGACGGCTGCAGCAAAACAAGATACAGCAGGAGATCCATTTGCTGATTTTTGTTTACAAAGTGGTCTCCCCTCAGCTACAAGGAAAGGCCACAAAAAGCCGGCCATACTTCCGGACATTCTTTCTTCTGTCCAAGTAGTAATACAGTTGCCTATGCACATCCAAAGCATAGAGGATTCTGTCCCCCTTGTTTTGAGGGTTAGGAAAGAAGAGAAGCAAGTGGATTGTCTGGTTTAGAGAGACCTCTGTAACCACTTTAAGCATAAAAGAAGGGGTGGTCCTTAGAGAGACACTGTCAAGGTGGAAGGTGAAACGTTTCACACACACAAGGGCCTGCAGCTCTGAAACCCTTCTAGCTGAAGTAATGGCTAGCAGGAAGGTGGTTTTCCAGGTCAGGAATCTGATGTCTGTGGAGGCAGCTGGCTTGAAAGGTGGGAAGGTGAGCTTCTCCAGAATGAAACTAAGATCCCATAGCAGATCAAGAGGTTTTCATGGGTGGTTTAATACGGATAAAGGGATAACTGTTCTCAGGAAATGTTTAACGGGGATGGGAGAAGAGAGGAGAGGAGAGTGGAGGTTGAGTAGACAGATAAGCTGAAATGCCGAAGTGTGAAGTTTAACACAGGAATAAGAAAATACTGTCAAATGTCCTTACAAGTATGAAAGCATCAGGAGCATCTGAGCTTGATGTCCCTTTTGTCTGGACCATATAGTAAAACTCTTCCATTTGTCAGAGTAACATTTTCTTGTGCTAGGTCTCCTGGCTTGTTTTAGAATGTACAGGACCCGTTTGTTGAGAGGTATCTCACTCCTGGGAGTCCAGGCATCATCCAAGCTGTCAATTTGAGTGTGTTAAGGTAGGGGTGTATGACGGTGTCCTTGTTCTGAATTAACAGGTCTATTCAATGGGGCAGCAATCATGGATCCTTCTTGCTTAAACTGAGTATTAGAGTACATCAGTGCTGTTTGGCCAATCTGGGGCTATTAGAATGACCCATGGCCCCTTCTTCCTTTACCTTCAGCAGTGCCCTGGGGAGCAAGGGTACTGGTGGAAAGGCATAGAGGAAGAGGCCTGTTGAAGGGAAGGAGAAGGCATCTGTCTTCCAAGTTGATCTTATTTTGGCTCTTGAACAAAACTTTTTAAAGTGACCATTTTCTTTGGTAGAAAAAGGTCCAACTCTGGCACACCCCATGCTTTGGCTATACTAAGACAAACTTCCTGATGCAGATTGCCAGTCATGAGGGTCTGACAGGCTTCTGCTTAGGTGATCCACCGTTTGATTGGTTTCTCCTAGTAGGTACTGTACCATGAGGTGCAGACCTAGGGAGTTTACAGTTTCCCAAAGGTCCATGACTAGGTGAAAAAGAGGGTAGGAGTGAGCCCCCCCCAAACTGTTTATAAACTACATAACCACTGTCTGTTTTTACTTAGAGTACTTGTGGTTTCCAATGGTCCTTGCAGGAAATCAGGCCTTTTTGGTCTGCCATCCGTTCTTTTAGGTTGACATGTTTGTTCTTCAACTAGGAGTCCCATCTGCCCTAAATCTTTAAGTTGTTGTAATGGGCCCCCAAAACTATTTCTGAAGCATCCGTGGTCAGAGTGTGGCCCAGAGGGATAAACTTGAAGAGAAGGTTGAGGGAGCATGTTTGGGCCCGCCAAACAAACACTTTCCTGAGACAAGGGAGAAGCTTCACCCTGAAGCTGAGGGATGTTGGCACCACCCATTTCTGTGGTACCACTGCAGCTTCCTCATATGTAGTCTGGCCAGGGGGACCAGCCGTGGCTCGTGCGATAAGTACTGTGATCTACTGTGTGCGATTACATAAGTGTGGGGTTCTAATCTCACTCCAGGCCAGAGTGTGTGTGTGTGTGTGTGTGTGTGTGTGTGTGTGTGTGTGTGTGTGTGTGTGTGAGTGTGAGAGTGTGTGTGTGTACGCAAATGGCCATGTAACCCAAAGCTCTGAAGGACTCTCTGACAATGAGGTAAGTTCCTCAGAAGGAGCTTTTGGAAATATAAGAAAAGAAGTTATAAAGCTAAACTTGTCAGGAGGAAGGAAAGCCCTCTGAAGACATGATTCCAGCAAAGCCCCCAGAAACACAATGCCGACTTTTGAGTATTGATGATGAGCCCCAGTGAAGCCAGGATCTCTTCATGTAAGTTTTTCCTAGACCTATTGCTTGAATGAGGCAGTCATCAAAGTAGTGGTAAATATGAATGCCCTTTGAACCACAGAAAGCTATCACTGGGGCTAGGCATTTTAAACTCTGGATGCAGTAGACAAGCCAAAGGGCAAAGCACAGGAAGTACAGTTGTGTACACTTACCATAAATGTAGATGTTCGAGTGTATTCACTGTTGCAGTCATCACATCTGGGTTTATCTCTGCCAGGGTAGCCCTCGGCCGGCCCAAATACCAGAGACTTAGTATTTCTGCGTCAGTTGCTGTCGCTTGAGGACTGACATAAGGTCATCAGTGGTATAAAGTAAGGCAGCAGACTACATTACATCAGTTTTTCTTGCCCTAACCTGTCAGGAGCTCCCAAAGTAGGCGATCAGGTTCTGGTGGAAGAACCCCACCAGTGGAAAATAAAATCAACATGTCCCTTGTACGGAAAGGAGAACAACAAGGAAGAATGGTAAAGTACAGCTGTGTACACTTACCTTAATTGTAGATGTTCGAGTGTATTCACTGCTGTAGTCATCACACTTGGGTTATCTGCCTACAGGTAGCCCTCAGTCGGCCTGAATACCAGAGTCTTGGGATTTCTGCATCGGATGGTGTTGCCTCTTCCGTGATGTCAGGACGCCAGGGGTACAAAACATGCAGCAGATGCCATTACATCAGTTTTTCTTGCCCCAGATGTCAGGAGCTCCCAAAATAGGAAGCAATTACATGGTGTGGAACACCTCCACTAAAAGGTAAATACCACAGCCATAAGATATGGCCAAAAAGAGGATAGGTAGAAAGTGTAGAAAAGTCAGGGGGCTGGAGGGAGGGAGGGTAACCAGGAATGCAACAGTGAATACACTCTAACATCTACATTTATGGTAAGTGTACACAAATGTACACTGTTCTTCATGTTTCACTGTTGCAGTTATCACACTTGGGTAGATTCCCAAAGCTGAGTAAGGGTGGAGGCAGTCAAGAAGTGTTAGGGCTGACTAGCAGGCCTTGTAAGACTGCTGTGGCAAATCCAGCTCTGGATTGAGAAAGGACAGGTAAGTAGTAATGCTTGGTGAAGGTGTGTACATAACTCCAGGATGCAGCTTCCAGGATGTCTCTGGTAGGGACTCCCCTGAAAAATGCTGTAGAAGTTGAGGTAACCCTAGTGGAATGAGTTCTGATCCCCTGTGGGGTAGGTTTTTCCATGGTGTTTGAAGCAGAGATGGATGCAGTGTGCTATCCATTTGGAAATGGTTTGCTTTGAAATGGCCTTGTCCTCTGCCCCTGTAGCAAAGCTGACTAGCAGCTGGTCAGATTTTCTGAAAGGCTTAGTCCTGTCTTGGTAGAACCTGAGCTGTCTGTACATGTCCAAGGAATGCAGGATCCTCTTTTCCCTTTATTCTGGGTATTTGGGAAAAAGGTTGGTAAATGGATGGATTGGTTTAAGGCTCCACTGGATACCGCCTTGGGCATAAATGATGGTTTAGTCCTGATCCTGATGGAGACTCTGTTAGCCTGGAAAATAATGAAGGGTTCCATAGCCATTAGTGCCTGTAGCTCAGACACTCTTCTTGCTGAAGTTACGTCTAGAAGTAAGGCTGTTTTCCAAAAGGAATTTTAATTCTGCTGAAGCAGCAGGTTCAAAAGGGGAAGCGTGAGCTTCTCTAGTACAAAGAAAAGGTCCCAGGCAGGGGTGGGAGCTCTCCTCGGGGGTCTTAAATTGTTAGCTCCTTATAGGAACTGTTTGAGCAGAGGGTGAGAAATGAGAGGTAGCTCCGTATTGTAATGAGCTGAGATGGCCGAGGCACGAATCTTAATTGATGAGAAGAAAAGGCCTTTGTGGAGCAGCTCTGCTAGGTAATCCAGAATTTGATGTAAGGAGGGCACGGTTGTGCCCTTTCCTAGAGAATGGCTCCAAGAACATATCTTTTCCCCTTTCCTGAATAGGATTTCCTACTACTAGGCCTTCTGGCCTCCAGAATGACGTCCAGCACCTGTTTGCTGAGGGTTACTGGTGTTGTGTTCAGGGAAGAAGCCAGGCTGCCAGGTTCAGTGTTTGCAGCTGAGGATGCAAAATCTGTCCCTCCTGCTGGGACAACAGGAAGGGGGTCTGATGTAGGTGCCAGGGTGGCACTGCTGTCAGACTGCATAGGAGTGGGTACCAGTGCTGGTGTGGCCAGTCTGGTGCAATAAGGACTGTCCTTGGTCTGTCCTGCTTGATCTTGAGTAGTACTTTTGAGAGGAGGGGCAGAGGAAGAAAGACATAAAATGAGAGCTTTTCCCATGTAAAGGATAGGGCATACACTGGCCATGCTTGGCTGTAGAGACTTCTGGAGCAAAGTTTGCTCAATTGGTGGTTTTGGGGGGAAGCAGAGGTCCACCTCTGGTGTCCCCCACCTGTTGATTAGAAGTTAGAATGAGTTGAGTTCCAGTTTCCACTCGTGTGGGTGAGGTAGCTTTCTGCTCAAGTCGTCTGCCAGTGTATTTTGTTTGCCTGGCAGGAATTGAGCTTGCAGGTGCACTTAGTTGCTCAAGCCTGAGTTCAACAGGGCCACAGCTAACCTGCAGAGTGGGTAGTAATGAGTTCCCCCCTGCTTATGTACCACAACAGTGGTGATGTTCTTCGTGTTTCACTGTTGCAGTCATTACATTTGGGTAATCTGTTGGCAGGTTGCCCTCAGTTGGCCTGAATAACAAAGTCTTGGGTCCTGCATTGGTTGCTGTCTCCTCTTCCATGACGTCAGGTCATCAGGGGTATGAAACATGCAGCCGACGCCATTTTATTCAGTCATTTTTGCTGTGCGGTGCTCGAAGCAGAAGCAGTTTGCAAGTGCCGGTCAGCAGACTCCTGAAATTTTCGCATTCGAGTTTAAGAACCAAAGTCTTCAACTAAAGTTAAGTACCCAGTTAGGGAAACCTTTTCTTGCTCCTTACCAATGTCAGTAAAAGTTAATAATTGTATTACTTGTGGGAAGCAAATACCTCATACGGATTTTCATTCGTACTGTATTCCTTGCCTAGGCCCAGATCATAACGTGCCTTGCTGTCGGTTTTGTGCTAGATTTAACCAATGCACTATTAAGCTCTGGTATATTTTTTGCTTCAAAATATTTTGGATCCAGATTTAATTACCCTGAAATGTCGTCAGTTAGCAATCCGACTACCGGAGTTCACAAAAAAACGCAAAGAAAAAGACAGAGACAGACTGTTGAAGTCCAAAACAGACGACAAAGCTTCTCCTAAGCCAGTCACTGGCACTCAGTGAGGCACTTTCGCAGCCCCTGATACCCATTACTTTTGAGTCGCAGGCCTCTACTGAGACCCATGTGGAGTCCGGTACGCCACAAGATTCTCAGATTATTGAACCCAAGGATGTCTCTCCCTTGGATGGGTCTGGAGCCGCTGAGCAGGCACCGGCTTCTGAGGGTGTTTTCAGGCCTCAACATTTCTATATATAACCAATGCCAGCATCAAAAACAAGATCAAAATCATCTTCTAAGTCTAAAAAAACCGATGCATGAGCCACGTGCTCAGGCCCCTATGCCTAAAAAACAGATGATCAGAATGGCTGAGGACTTAATTACCCTGATCAGGGGTTCCCAAACGCCCCCCCCCCCCCTGCTAAGAGGCCTAGGCAAGACAATGATTATGAATCTTCAGATCAGGTTGCTATTTCTTCTGATTCCTCTTCTGATCAGGAATTTTCTATACCAACCTATGAGGATTCAGATGCAGAAGAATCCATTCCATCTGCATCTCCTCCTGAGGATTATTCTTTTCGAGAAACCTTACATACTTTAAGGGAACATTTTCATTGGGAGAGTCAGGATTTCTCTGAATCAAAAAAGAGGCTTAGGGATTTCTTTTCTACCTCAGCATAGGCCTTTGGCTATCCCTCCTGTATTAAACATGTTGAAGATGTATTTTCGGAATCAAGCATGGCTCCTAATTCCCTGCCTCTGGCTCCTAGTAAGCCAGACAGATATTACAGGGTTCCTGACTCCCACAAATTTCTATTCAACAATCCTGCTGCTGATCCTGAAACTATCTCACAGGGTCCCCCAAGGGTGTAAAGGCCTCTACAGCCAAAAATCCTACCCCCTCTGATAGAGATTCCAGAGCGCTGGATAGATGAGGAAAGAAGGTTTATACGTCTGCAACCTTGGCAATTAGAGCCTTAAACTGCCAGTTTCATATGCTTAAATATCAACAGCATGTTATGGGCTTATTGAAACAGAAAATGATGTTGATTTCTGATTGTGTGGAAAATAAAGAATTACAAGAATTATTGCATGCAGCATAACAGGTTGGAAAGCATACTTTGCAATGTGGTTTTGATTCCTTGGAGGCCTCTTGCAGGGCCGCAGTTACTGATCTGTGATTAGAAGGCATGCCTGGCTCAAGGAGCAAAATCTGCCTGATCATGTTAAAGCTAAATTGTTGGATGCCCCTTTACAGCATGATACTCTGTTTAGTAATAAGGCATAAGAGGTTTTAAAGAAAATGGAAGACAAAGCTAAATCTATGCAAACTGTAAAAGATTTCTTACAAGTGCAGCCACCCAGATTCAGTAGGCACTGGCCTACTAAAAATTGGTCCTTTCCTGTGTCCAACAGAGCCTCTCAAGACAAATCCAGGCGCTCAAAAGGCTCCAGATACCTATCACAGGGTTCTTACAGGTCAAAGCAATGGGGTGCCTCCACCTCCAAATCTGGAGGAAACAAAGCACACCCTTACAGTAAACAGTCTCAATGACTTCCCTCTACCTTCACCAAGCACTTATCTTTTGGCAGCCCCCTTGGGGGGAAAATTAACACTTCATGCTCAAATTTGGCAGTTAATTACCCAGGACAAGTGGGTATTAAACAGAGTATCCCAGGGGTACAGATTTCATTTCCATACTTTGCCAATTCCAAATGGTTGGCCAGATCTGCCACAAAATCAATGGGCAGAGGCCCAGAAACAAGTTAAGACCCTCATGGATATGGGGGCTATTAAACCAGTACCAGAACAGGAAAAAGGGCAAGGTTTTTATTCAAGACTGTTCCTGGTACCCACAAAAGACAATGGCTGGCATCCAATACTGGACTTGTCGATTATGAACACGTTCCTGGACATTCCAAAATTCAAAATGCTGACTTTACAACAGCTATTGCCTATGCTGGGCAGAAACGCTTGGTTAGCGACTCTAGACTTAAAAGAGGCATACCTGCATATCCCACTAAGGGAATCGTGCACAAGATACCTCCACTTCAAGGCAGGTTTTATGCATTACCAATTCTCTGCACTTCCCTTTGGCTTATCTACTGCGCCCAGGGTCTTGACAAAGTGCCTGGCACCAGTAATTGCATTTTGCAGACAAAGAAGCATACAAATGTATCCTTACCTGGAGGACTGTCTCATTCAAGCAGAGAACAAGGACATTCTTCTTCAACATCTGGTGTTTGTAAAAAGGCTGCTAACATGCCTAGGATACACAATAAATGAAAATAAATCACAACTGGTACCCTCTCAAAAAATTACATTCCTGGGTGCAAGCTTGAATACAACTGCCCAGATGGCTTACCTTATGCCAGACAAACAAAGGCAACTGCCAACATACTTCAAACAGATGGCAACAAAAACCCAGTTATCTGCAAGACAAATTCTGCAGGCTTTGGGGTTCATGGCATCCTGCATTCTACTAATTCCATATGCAAGACTGCATATGAGGAAACTTCACTGGTACCTAAAAAGTTTATGGAGTCAACATTGTCACAGTCTGGGAACTGATTCCTCTCATTCCCTGCCTACAACAGGAGTTTCTTTGGTGGGCAGAGACATTTCACCAAAACAAGGGACTGTCATTCACTCTACCCCCTGCCAACCAAACCCTAACTACAGACACATCAGACTATGCTTGGAGGGGTCCACCTGGCGGGAAGATGCATTCAGGGCATATGGACCCCAAAACAAATGCATCTACATGTCAACCAGAAAGGGATGCTAGCTGTTCAAAATGCCCCGACAGCCTTCAAAGACTTACTTCATCCAGGACAACTACTGATAAAGACGGACAACACCACGATTATGTGGTACATAAACAAGCAGGGGGGGGGGTGCACATTCCTACCCCCTTTGCAGATTAGCCATGGCATTGTAGAACACAGCCTTGACTTACCAAGTACATCTTCAAGCTCAGTTCCTGCCAGGAAAGCAAAACACTCTGGCAGACGACCTAAGCAGAAATCTTATGGACTCGCACAAGTGGAAACCGGATCCACAAATCTTCAGCATGGTAGCACAGAAATGGGGGAGCCCAGACATAGATCTATTTGCCTCTCCCCAAAATTATCAACTGGACAAATTTTGCACAAGGACGTATCACAGACAAGCATGGAAAGTGGATGCCCTATCTTTCAGTTGGGAAAACCTATCAGTCTATGCCTTTCCCCCTCTGCCTCTCCTCTCTAAGGTTTTACTAAAGGTCAGACAGGAAAAAACAAAAATGATCCTAATTGCTCCGGACTGGCCTCGCCAGCACTGGTACCCAATTCTAAGGAATATATCTCAACTCCTTCCTTGGTACTTGCTTCAAATATCTCATTTATGCCTCAGCAGAACAATCAAATTCTGCATACTCAGCTCCAAACTCAGAACCTTGCAGCATGGCTGATCATGTAATTATTCAAACACCTCTCAGTAAATCTGTGATGGATGTCATTTTGGAAGCCAGAAGGCCTAGCACTAGAAAATCTTATGCTGATAAGTGGAAGAGATTCTGTGCTTGGAACAAAGCACAAGGAACTGACACAGCAAATCCAAATATCCCTCAGATGTTACAATACTTGACTGAGATGCTTGATAAGGGCCTATCATTTTCTTCAATAAAAATCCATGCCTCTGCCATCTTGGCTCATTACAACACGGAGCCTCCCATCTTTTCTCATCCTCTGCTAAAACAGTATCTTAGAGGGGCCAAAAATTTAAGGCCTCCCAGAAGATCACCAACTCCTGCATGGGACCTCAATTTTGTGCTGGAAAAACTCACCCTGCCTCCTTTTGAACCAGCAGCTACTGCGGATATAAATTTTTTATCTTGGAAAACAGCTTTCCTTTTGGCAATCACTTCAGCAAGGAAGGTTTCAGAACTACAGGCTCTCATGGCGCGTGGAGCCTTTTATTGCATTTTACCCGGATAGGGTGTCCATCAGGACTAATCTTTCCTTTATGCCTAAGGTGGTATCCAGTGTGGCTTTGAACCAAACTATACAACTGCCAACGTTTTACCCAAATCTGCAGAACAAGGGGGAGCGGATTCTGCATTCATTGCACGTTCACCGACAACTAAGATTCTACTTAAACAGAATCAAATCTCTAAGAAAGTCTGAGCAACTACCGGTGGCATTTGCTTCAGGATCAGAAGGGAAGGCTATATCAAAGCAGACTATTTCTAAGTGGATAAGACACTGCATTCGTTTCTGCTACTTGCATCATGGTAAACCTGTGCCCAAGGGAATCAGGCCACATTCCACCAGGGCTGCCTCTAACCTCAGCAGCCCTTCTCAGAGGAGTTCCAACCAAAGACATTCTAGAAGCTTCTACTTGGAGCTCTGTTCATACCTTCACAAAGCATTATCATTTGCCTCACTTCTCCAAATCCAGGGCAGGCTTTGCCACTGCAGTTCTGCAGGGCCTTATAGACGCTCCTAATGCTATTTAGTTCCATCCTCCCATCCATTGCTTTGGGATTCTACCCAAATGTAATGAATACAACAGTGAAGCACGAAGAACATAGTACAGTTGTGTAAACTTACCATAAATGTAGATGTTCGAGTGTATTCACTGTTGCAGTCTGGGTTACCCACCCGCCATCTCCCCTTTTCTATAACTTCTCTTTCCTTCACTATATTCTAAAGCTTTTGTGGTGTATTTGCTTTTAGATGAAGGTAAGGTTTATGTTGCTAAAAGTGCATTTACATATGCTGCTGTTTAATTATATTATTTATACATATATATATATATATATATATATATATATATATATATATATATATATATATATATATATATATATATCTATATATATTTTGCTCCCCATTTGGGGGGCACCTGACATCTGAGGCAAGAAAAACTGAATAAAATGGCGTCGGACGCATATTTTATACTCCTGACGACCTGACGTCATGGAAGAGGAGACAGCAACTGACGCAGGACCCAAGACTTTGTTATTCAGGCCGACTGAGGGCAACCTGCCAGCAGATTACCCAAATGTAATGACTGCAACAGTCAATACACTCGAACATCTACATTTATGGTAAGTGTACACAACTGCACATTTTATGTCTTAATCAAGAGTTGTCCTGAAAGGCAAAGGTATTTGAAGGCTGTCAGAGCATTCTGTACAGCTAAAGTACAGTTTTGTACCGACCATAAATGTAGATGTTCGAGTGTTCACACTGCTGCAGTCATTACACTTGGGTTATCCTGCCGTCAGGCGGTCCTGCAGTCGGCCAGAGTTCCAAGGTCTTGGTCCGGCGTCGGTTGCTGTCGCTTCTTCCCTGACGTCAGTAAGATAAGATGCATCCGACGCCATTTTCTTCAGTTTTTCTTGCCCCAGATGTCAGGTGCCCCAAAGTAGATAGGCAATACATATTGCTAATAACAAGTATACTTATAAAATAAAAACAATACCTTCAGTTACAAGCAAATACACCACATAGGTTTTATAGGATAGAAAGGTATAGATAAGTCCAGCTATTTCAGAGTGGATGGAGGGAGGGTAACCTGGACTGCAGCAGTGTGAACACTCGAACATCTACATTTATGGTAGGTACAAAACGGTACTATGTTCATCGTGTTACACTGCTGCAGTCATTACACTTGGGTAGAATCCCAAAGCTAAGGTTGGGTGGCTGGTCTGTAAAGAGTTAGGATTGGCTATGAGGCCCTGCAGAACTGCAGTGGCAAATCCTGCTCTGGATTTAGAGTAAAGAGGCAGGTGGTAATGCTTGGTAAAGGTGTGCACTGAACTCCAAGCTGAAGCCTCCAAAATTTCCTTCGTAGGTACTCCTCTGAGAAAGGCTGTTGAAGTGGCTGTAGCCCTGGTGGAATGTGGCCGAATGTTATTTGGGACTGATTTTCCATGCTGTGTGTAGCAGTAACGAATACAGTGTCCTATCCATTTGGATACAGTCTGCTTTGAGATAGCCTTGCCCTGTGATCCTGCAGCATATGCTAAAACTGTTGCTCAGTTTTCCTGAAAACTTTTGTTTTGTCCAAGTAGAAGCGTAGCTGCCTGTGCATGTCCAAAGAATGCAGAAGTTTCTCCCCTTTATTCTGGGGGTTTGGATAAAAAGTTGGCAAATGGATGGTTTGGTTAACAGCCACACTAGATACCACCTTTGGCATAAAGGTAGGGTTTTGTCCTTAAAGAAACCCTGTCCTGATGAAAAATTATAAAAGGTTCCACTGCCATTAATGCCTGTAGCTCTGAGACTCTTCGTGCTGAAGTTACTGCCAGGAGCAGAGCTGTTTCCATGATAAAAATTTTAGATCGGCTGTATTGGCTGGCTCAAAAGGTGGCAGGGTCAGTTTTTCCAAAACGAAATTGAGGTCCCAAGTTGGTGTTGGTGCTCTCCGGGGCGGTAATATGTTTTTAGCTCGTCTGAGGTACTGCTTTAGCAAGGGATGAGAGAATAAAGGAGGATCCGTGTTGTAATGTGCTAAAATGGCAGAGGTGTGGATCTTAATTGATGAGAAGGATAGGCCTCTGTCCAGCATCTCAGTTAAGTATTGTAAAATCTTAGGAATGTTTGGAACAAGAGGGTCAAGGCTTTGAGCCTGGTTCCAGGCGCAGAATCTCTTCCATTTTTCTGAGTAAGCTTTCCTGGTGCTAGGCCTCCTGGCCTCCAAAATGACATCCATAACCGCTTTAGAGAAAGGTGCTGCCTGTTTGACTAATGAATCTGCCATGCAGCCAGGTTTAGGGTTTTGATCTGACCATGCAGAATCTGATTGTTTTGTTGAGTCAGAAGGTGTGGAATGTGAGGCAAAATCCATGGAGGGCCTTGAGCTAAGTTCCTTAAGATAGGGTACCATGCTGGCGTGGCCAGTCTGGAACAATCAGGATCATCTGTGGTTTCTCTTGTCTGGCTTTTCGGAGTACCTTTGAAAGGAGAGGCAGTGGCGGGGAAGGCATAAACTTTTAGGTTTTTCCAGCTGAACAAAAGAGCATCCACTTTCCATGCTTGTTTGTGATACGTCCTTGTGCAGAATTTTTGTAGTTGGCAATTCAGTGGGGAGGCAAAAAGATCTGTCTGGGCATCCCCATTTTTGCGTTACCATGCTGAAGATTTGTGGATTCAATTTCCATTCGTGAGGGTCCATGATATTTCTGCTTAGATTGTCTGCCAGAGTATTTTTCTTTCTTGGCAGGAATTGTGCTTGCAGGGGAACTTGATACGTTAGAGCTGTGTTCCACAAGGTCATGGCTTGCCTGCATAGGGGATAAGAATGAGTGCCCCCTTGCTTGTTTATGTACCACATTACTGTGGTGTTGTCTGTCTTTAGTAACAGTTGTCCTGGATGCAGAAGGTCCTTGAAAGCTGTTAGGGCATTTTGAACAGCCAACATCTCTTTTTGATTGATGTGAAGATGCATCTGGTCTGTGGTCCACTTGCCCTGAATGCATTTTCCTGCCATGTGTGCTCCCCAGGAGTAATCCGAAGCATCTGTTGTTAGAGTTTGCCTGGCTGTGGGTTGGGTAAAAGGCTGACCCTTGTTTAGGTGACATGCCTGTGCCCACCATCGAAACTCCTGTTGTAGACAGGGAATCATTGGAATTACTGCTTCTAAACTGTGAGAGTGTTGCGTCCAAACACTTTTTAGGTACCACTGTAATTTCCTCATATGCAGTCTGGCATATGGTATTAGTAGTATGCAGGATGCCATGAATCCTAGGGCCTGCAGAATTTTTCTTGCAGTGGGATGGGAGGTTTTTGCCAGTAATTGAAAATACTGAGTTAGTTGAACTTGTTTGTCTGGCGTGAGGTAAGCCATCTGGGCCGTTGCATTTAAGCTGGCACCCAGGAATATAATCTGTTGTGAAGGCACTAGTTTTGACTTCTTTTCGTTTACTGTGTACCCTAGAGAAGTTAGCAACCTTTTCACAAATGCCAGATGCTGTAGAAGAATGTCCTTGGTCTCTGCTTGAATGAGGCAGTCGTCCAGATATGGATATATTTGAATTCCTTTTTGTCTGCAAAAAGCAATTACTGGTGCCAGGCACTTTGTGAAGACCCTGGGCGCAGTAGATAAGCCAAAGGGCAGTGCAGAGGATTGATAGTGCATTGTACCAGCTTTGAATCTGAGGTATCTTCTGCAATGTTGTCTGATAGGGACACGCGGGTATGCCTCTTTGAGGTTCAGAGTAACAAGCCAAGCCTTCTTGCCCAGCATGGGTAGAAGCTGCTGTAATGTCAACATTTTGAATTTCGGAATATCCAGGTAAGTATTTAGAATTGAAAGGTCCAGTATGGGCCTCCAGGCTCTGTCCTTTCTGGGGACCAGGAAGAGTCTTGAGTAAAATCCTTGTCCTTGTTCTTGTTGTGGTACTTTCTGAATAGCTCTCATGTCCATGGAGCTGAAATTGTTTTTGTGCCTCTGCCCACTGATTTTGTGGCAGGTCTGGCATTCTTTTTAGCTTTGGTAAAATATGAAAGTGGAACCTGTAACCTTGAGACACAATATTCAGAACCCATTTTTCTTGGGTGATTGTTTGCCAGTTTTGAGAAAAAAGTGCTAGCTTTCCCCCAAGGGGGCTTCCAAAAGGGACGTGCGTGGCGTACGAAGGGGAAAGTCATTGTGACGGTTTCCTGTAAGGATGAGACTTGTCCTCTCCTCCTTTTGGGGTTGAGGTGCTCCACTATCATTGTCTGTTTGAGGCTTGGGGTTGAGATCTGCCTCTTGGGCATCTGTATCTGCCTCTCTGTGGCCTGTCTGACACTGGAAAGGACCAATTTTTTGTTGGCCAATTTCTGCTAAATCAAAGTGGCTGTACCTGTAAGAAATCCATGACTGTTTGCATAGATTTAGCTTTATCCTCCATTTTCTTTAACACTTCTTCTGCCTTAACACCAAACAAGGTATCATGCTGTAAAGGAGCATCCAATAATTTTGCCTTAACATGATCAGGTAAACTCTGTTCTTTTAACCAAGAATGCCTTCGAATCACAGAACCTACAACTGCGGCTCTACAAGAGGCCGCTAAAGAATGAAAACCACATTGCAGAGTATGTTTTCCCACCTGTTCAACTGCATGCAATAAATCCTGCATTTCTTTACAATCAGGAGCTTCTGAGCTTTCAAGCATTTTCTGTTTTAACTGAGCCATTAAATATTGTTGGTATTTAAGCATGTGAAACTGGCAATTTAAAGCTCTTACTGCTAAAGTTGCAGAAGTGTATACTTTCTTCCCCCATCTATCCAAAGTTCTGGAATCTCTGTCAGAGGGTACTGGATTTTTTTGCAATGGAAGCCTTAACCCCTTTTGGACCCTGGAAAATAGTTTCTGGATCAGCCGAAGGGTTTTTATAAAGAAACTTGAGTCAGGGACTCTGTAGTACCTATCTGGCTTGGCTGGTGCAGAGGGCAAGGAATCGGGAGATAAGTTGGATTCAGAGAACACATCATCCACAATATCTAGCACAGGCGGAATAGTCAGGGGCCTGTGCTGAGGCAATAAAAGGAAATCCCTGTGCCTTTTCTTGGATTCTGAGTAATCCTGACTTTCCCAAAGGAAATGCTCCCTCATGGTATGTAAAGTTTCCCCAAAAGAATAATCCTCAGGAGGAGAGGCTGAAGGGATAGATTCCTCAGCATCAGAGTCGTCATGGGGGGTAGAGAGTATCCCTGGTCTGAAGAGGAATCAGAGGAAATGGAAACCTGATCAGAGGAATCATAGTCTGTATCCTGCCTAGGCCTTTTCTCAGGAGGGGGATGGGAACCCCTGATTAGAGTAATGAGGTCTTCGGCCATTTTAAGCATCTGTTTCTTAGGCATGGAGGACTATCCAGGAGAATGCTGTACTTGTTTCTTTGTCTTTAATGGTACCTTTGTCTTGGCCGTTGTTTTAATGGTAAGTTGTGAAGGTCTGAAAACACCCTCAGAAGCCGATGCCTGCTCAGCGGCTCCGGACCCAACTGAGGGATTAGTTTCCGTAGGCCCAATACCTTGAGTTTCCAGAGGCCTAGATGTCTCCACGTGGGAGTCGGAGGCGGCCTGTGGCTCTGAGGTAGTGGGCGTCAGGGGCTGCAAAAGCGCCTCACTGAGAACTGGCGACTGGCCTAGAAGAGGTTTCGTCATCGGTTTTGGACCTCCGATGCCTGTCTTTATCCTTGTCTTTGCGTTTTTTCGGTATTGAGCTCGTCGACTGATCCGACGGCATGGTATAATTGAACCTTCGGCCAAAGTAGTGCAAAGCAAAATCAAAACATCTTTTTATAGTGCGTTTGTTGAATTTAACACAAAACCGACAACTAGTGACGTCGTGATCAGGGCCCAGGCATGGAATACAGTAAGAGTGGAACTCCTTATGAGGTATTTGCTTTCCACAAGAAATACAATTATTAACTTTTTCTGACATCGGTCTGAGGCAAGAAAAAGGTTTCCCCAATGGGGTACTTAGCTTTATTGAAGACTTCGGATCTGAAATTCGACTTCGAAAATCTCAGGAGTCGGCAGACCAGCACTTGCGAACTGCTTCTGTTTCGGGCACCGCGCGGCAAGAACGACTGAAGAAAATGGCGTCGGATGCATCTTATATACCCCTGGCGCACTGACGTCAGGGAAGAAACGACAGCAACCGACGCCGGACCAAGACTTTGGAACTCTGGCCGACTGTGGGACCGCCTGATGGCAGGATAACCCAAGTGTGATGACTGCAGCAGTGTAACACGATGAACATCCATTTGTTAAACACAATACAATTTCATAATGAAAACAGACTTAGGATGAGCAATATTAAATTTCCCTGCCTTTGAAACCCACATTCATTCAAAATGAATCTGGCCAGTGGCAGATTATGTGCATTTTTGGGCTGCTTTCAAACCATGGGCCCCCTGCATGAATTTTTAGAACCATGCATAAATGCACATATTTTTTGACTCACCTTCTTGTCTGTCTTAAATCATATTCCATGTTTAATACAGAACCACTTGTTAGTGTGTGTTTTAAATTTGTAGTTTTGAACATTTTTCCAGTAAGCAGTAAAACAAAAGATATGAGCCAATAAAAAAAACTACCCATTTCAGAACATTTCAACCATAAAAGGCCTCTGAAACTGTTGTCATTAAAATCCACCAGTATCAGTCAATATGCACAAACTCTACAGAAGTAAAAGTTGTTCAATGTGGAATTGTTCAAAGGAAACTAATGAAGACGTTGCTGACAAACAAGTTTGCATTTCAGTGCTTCATCTACAAATGCAGTGCCTGTTGCCATTGAAGAATAAATTGTCTAGGTTACATAAAAAAAATGGTGTGCTGGTGAGATATGTGTAATAGGGAATGTCTAGCAAACAGACAACAGCTTCATAGTTACTAGGCATCACATCCAGAGGAGGACACACAGCAGTGCGGCACTCCTCCCCTAATATTGCATAGGAATGTCACTAACCAATATACCTCATGAGGGGGCAAAACCCACAGCCTTCTGCTCCAAAGGCAAACATGTTATCTGTTGCACCACTGACACTGAATGTAACAACTACGAATGCCTGCAATCCTCACTGATTTACAAAAACAAACAAATGGAAATAATTAGATTAAATGAGACCTGTCAGGAGTTTTAAGGCACCTGCTTGCCAATAATTAAGGTTCAGGGTTTTACTTTAACAAAGTCACTTAACTAGACAGTCCCCTAATTGATTCATCACACACACACACACACACACACACACACACACACACACACACACACACACACACACACGCACACACACACACACACACCTGCTCTGTTAGCTTACTGCACATCTCCCTTCCAATTGCACTCACTGAAATGGCTACTGAGGTGGCCCTGTTTGCTCTCTGCATATAGGATGCTCTTATGCCCTAAATCTTCCATGGTTTCATGCTTGGTCCTAAATCTCACATGGTTTCTTACTTGACTGCTCAGATTTCCTAAATTAAAATCTCCTGCAGTTTCTAAACACGAAATGTTAGGACACTGTCCTAATGCTAAGGTTTCTGGGGCTTGCTGTGTTTTACAGAAGTCTTTCACAAGTTCCTAAAGCCCTGATGTTTATGGAAGCCTTACAGGAGTCTCCTGCAAGGTCATACAGCCCTGATGTTTACAGAATTCTCCCACAAGGTGATTAGGCTTATTTAAGGAAGATCTTTTTTAGACATGGGCCTCCCCTAAACAACATGGGCCCTAGGCAGCTGCCTATGTTGTCTAGCACTTCATCTGGCTCTGGTGGCACCCATGTTACCTTTAAGGTAAACCTAGATAATTGGACTGTCAAGCCTCATTCTCCTCCAGTATTTCTTGCACTGTCTTTCTTGATACTGGATGGCACATTTTCATAAGGTTTACTGGCCAGGCTTGCAATGGTCTGTAGATTAACTACCTAGCACTTGCTTACAAAACTATTTTTTCATAAATCTGCAACACAATATATTTTACATTTTTTGTACCTTGTATCATTTATGAGATACTGGAAATCATATGGTATGTTTTCAATGGATTATTTTAGAAAAAAATTCTCAAGAAGTAAACACATTCTTGGCTTAGAAGACTTAAAGAAGCAAGGGATTAACTAGCCTCCGACTGTTAAGGACTGCATGAGTTAACGATCCTTTAATGTGACTTCACAGGTTACTCAGTTCTGGTTGTCTGCCTAATCAGGAAAAAAAACACACAGTGAACAGTCTAAAAGCTTTGAAGTCCCACTTCTACAATGTAAGCCAGGTTTATTTGCCCTGGAAAGAATAGCAGTTTCAAAATCGACTGAGTGACTAACTGCATGACTTGTGTCGCAGCTACAAAGTCCGGATTATATCACTTCTACTACTTTTCAAATATGCTTACTTTATTAAGAACCCTGATGTTAAAGTTGCCATTTTAAATGCTGGGTCCATGACAAAACAGGGATAAAGTCCTATGACGTGCTCAACTAGGGACCAACCAGCAACCAAGAAGCTAGAGAAGCCAATGAGGAAAAGTGATAAAAGAATGGTGAATACACACTCGCTCATCACGAGAAAGGCAGTAGTCCATCCTACTACGAAGCCAGCACCTACTGACTGGAAAGACAGAGGTATATGGCATACAAGGCTGGAGTGTGAGCCTGGCTATGCCAAGTTATGTCCATGTGATCGCCTTAAAGAGGCATGTGCAACAATATGCATGTCCAAAGTGGAAGGCAAAACTGGTCCTAGAGGCTAGGAACATGCAACTCTGCAACTAGGGGAAGGATTAAGACAAGAAGAAAATTGGATGACAGCCTCCCTCAACAGGTTCTCGCCCATGAAAAACAAATGGGACATTTGAGCCACAGCAAAGCTGATGACTTGACAGGCAAGGGGGAGGACAACAAGTCACCACTTTAATACCCTTAGTTTTCATTTAGTAAAGTCTTAAGATTCAGCTGAATAGGATGATGAAAGTTGCCATTTTTATTAGGACCTTGTTTCTGCTTTTGCTACATGAATGGGACATTAAGATAAGCTTAAGATACAGAATACAGGGCTGTACTGAATTTACACAACCTTCTATTAATTTCATTTAACTTCAGATTGACTGGCAAGTTCATTTTTCAATGGCTTTTTAGGGTAACATTTAAATCAGTCAGCACTAAAGATGACTTGCATGGCAGTATAAAAACAAATTTAGAGAAACAGAGAAGGAAGCAATAAACTGCTTGAGGAATAGGAAGAATGAGGACATTGTAAACAAGTCTACAACATATACAACCATTTTACATATGTTGCTGCTTGTTTTTATTTTTATTTATTTTTTTAACATTTGTTTACCAGGAAAGTCTGACTTAGAACAAAGCCAATTTTTAGCAGAGGTCCAAGGAGAAACGCTCCAGACGCATGTCTTTGTAACATGGTAGGAAACTGGAGCACCCGGTTAACCCACACAAATGCAGGGAGGACATGCAGACTCTGCACAAAAGGCCCTACAGACGAGAATCGAACCGGAGAACCTCTTGCTGTGAGGAGACAGTGCTACCTTTGCAACACTATGCCATCTGTTGTTTCCTCTTGTTTGAGGCTATAAGCTACTGGGGCAGATTACTGTGTTAGTGTTCTACAAGGAAGAAAATAACAGCTGAGAGGAGCATCCTGTGCTATTATTACTGCAGGACAGGAAAAAAATGTTAGCTGTGTAGTACTTCAGTTATAATACGTGTGTGAAGAAAACGGTGAATTGAGTACAGCATGACTGACAGATACAGTAGGATGTTTAGGATAATTATGACAGAGAGAGAGGTGCAGAAATGTATTAATAATTGTGCCATGCTAGGATGCTGTCATACTTTGGAAGTGCTTCGTGTAGAAACTGGATGGATGGATGGAGGCAACTTAGGAACGGATGTAAGAAGTCAGGTCAAGATTAAGCAAGGAGTGGGACTAAAGAAATAAGAAAAGTTAACTTGCTATCTAAATGTGAGGGTTAGGCAATATTACTTATGTCAAGCTAGGAGAAAATTAAATGGGGCTAAGCAACAGGTGGGCAGGTGAACAGTAAGCCCTTCAAGGTGCTTGCAGAAGGCTAACAAAGAACAAGTAATAGGCAATGCAACTTGCACTAGTGCATGTACTGTTTCTCAAATACTGATCAACTTGACAAGCCACATCACCAAAAAACTTCAAACTTTGCCTGAGGTTATGCAACCTTGAGGAATGTTACATTAACTACGGTTTTGTAGATAATAAAGGCTCCTTTGCAAGGGTGGGTTTAGGATTTACCAGTCAACATCACTAGGGCCTAAGAAATAAGCTTATAAAAATGTTTTCACCTAAACAATCTGTTAAATCGATCACAAGTCAATGGGCCATACCCACAACCCTTGCACTAGTATCATATTATGCTATTGGCCAGTCACATATTTAGAGTGTAAAGCAGAAAAGAACTCCAGGAGAAAACTCTCCAAAGTCAGGGCCCCAGCGGACAAGAAAATCCAGGGTAGCAACATAAGGTTCATAGGTAGGTACTAGGCTATCGGTCCAAGGGCCTACGCAAGCCTAGCCAACAAGGTTCCCTGGCTTACACCACCCAAGAAAGTTATTTCCCTGTGCCACTGACGAGCAGAGACACAGAAGTGATCCCCCGGGTGTATTTCCTATTTCCCATCCAATCATCAAGATTTTTCTTGAAGAGTGCTAATGAAGAACTTTGCTTGACATAGATGGGTAGCCTGTTCCAGAGTATGGGAAGTCTCTGGGATAGGAATCGATCCCCCCAGCATGTCCTGTTTATTGTGGTGACAAGATAGCATGTAGCTCGGAGGGATTGGGATTTCTTTAGGTGTAGCATGTCCAACAGCTCTGGGTTTGACATAGCTTTATATGCTAGGCAGAGATCACCTCTGAGTAGGTGATATGCTACAGAGTAAAGCTGGAGTTTTTTGAGGCGGTCAGTGTAGGGCATTTGTTTGAGTCCAGTAATCCTCTTTGTGAGGTACTTCTGTGGCCTTTCCAGCTGCTGCAGATGTCTTGTGAGGTACATTCCAAAAGGGGCGTTGTACTCTACAATGGGTCTAATGAGTGATGAGTAGAGGGTAACGATGACCTTTTTTTCTGGATGAGAACCCTTTTATGATGAGGTGTGCCACGTAGAAGGACTTCCTGACTACTGTGGCGATGTGACTATCAAAGGAGAGACTACTGTCCACCTGGGTCCCAAGGTCTCTCATCACGCATTCGGTGTGAAGTAGATTGCTGCCTATGTGGTAATTCATGGGTACAGAGTTTTTACCAAAGGGGATGACACTGCACTTTTTGGCATTGAGCTTGAGGCCATGGCTCTGACATCAGGCATCTGTCTCAGAGAGGCCCTTCTGTAGGATGTTGACATCATTTGGGGACTTGACTATGGCTCCTAGTTTGCAGTCATCTGCGAACTTCGCTAGCCAGAGGCCTTCTGTGTTAGCCTGTACTTCAGAGAAGTAAATACCAAACAGGAGCGGTCCCAGGATGGAACCCTGTGGTACTCCACTCGTCACTGGTTTGAGGTCAGATTTGGAGTCTGCAACTTTTACAGTATGGGTTCCGTCAGCGAGCCAGTGGGCAACCCATCTTGTGACGTAAGGATTTATGCCTAGTTTATTGAGTTTAGCTATAATTCCAGAATGGGGGATGGTGTCGAAAGCCTTGGCGAGGTCAAGATAGGCTGTGTGAACCACTTTACCCTCATCTACGGCTTTGATGACTGCCTCAAAGAAGTCGATCAAGTACAGGAGGCATGATCTGCCTTTCACAAACCCGAACTGGGTGGGATCCAGAGTTTGGAGGTTACCAATGTCTTTGTTTATGAGTTCCATGATGATACATTCCATGGCTTTGCAGACCAGGCTCGTCAGGCTAATAGGTCTATAGTTCCTGGGATCAGTGGTGGCTCCCTCTTTGTGGAGTGGGATAACTGTTGCTGTGCGCCATTTAGTGGGCACAAAGCCTGATGCGAGGCTATTATTGAACATGGTGCTTAATTGGGGAGCCAGTTCATTCTGAAGTTTGTGTAAAACGCAGCCTGGGATGTTGTCTGGTCTCATGGATGCTGTGTTTTTGGCTTTAGAGAGTACAGCTTTCACCTGCGTAGTTGTGATTACAGGGATTCTGCATTCGTCCTGTATAGATATGGGCCCTTTAAGGGGTGGGGGGTGGGGGTAAAGTTAGCACTGAACCCATCTGCCAGGATGTTGGCAATATCAGTTGGTTCTGTAATTTTCATGCCTTTGTGCTGCAACTCAGAGCAGATCTGGGTGTTGCCATTGAGATTCTTGACATAGCTATAGAATGTTTTGTGGTTGTCCTTGGAATTAGTGACAATTTTATTTTCGTATCCAGCTTTGGAGGATCTTATAAGGGATCTCAGCTTCTTACTGAGGCTGACCAGGGAGCTCCTCCACTCATGGGATTTTACTCTCTTTTTGCAACAGTTTCTTCCTTCTGTTGTACAGTTTGTTTATGGCAGGGGACCACAGATTGGCTTCCTTTTTTTGGAGGACAGTGTCTTGGTTCTGTCTGGGATAGCATGATCCATGCACTCATATAAGTGCTTATAGAGTGCATTTGTATAGGATTCAGCAGTTGTAACTGTATTGTCCATCTGCATGGGTGTCATGAAGTTCACTACTTCTGTCTTAAGAAGCATGAAGTTGGCTTTGGAGAAATTTCTTACTGTGGTTTCCTTAATGGGGGGTGGGGGTGGGATGTGGATATCAAGGGTGATTAGCTTATGGTCGGATCAAACCAACGAGGAGCTGACTTCAGGTGTGGAACACCGGTCACTCACGTTGGTAATGACTAGGTCTAGGATATTGTTGCCCCTGGTGGGGGTGTGGATAAGTTGATCTAGGGCATTGGAGTTTATGAATTCCAGAAAGCGTTGCGCTAAGGAGTTAGTACATGAGTAGTTTTCCCAGTTAATGGTGGGGTAGTTGAAGTCGCCCATTGTTAGGGTGTTTGGTTGAACCATAATATTTTCCAGTACAGCAAGAAAAGAGGAGTGGGAATCTTTGGGCATGGTGGGGGATCTGTAGCAAGCTACAATTTGGATTGCAGTTTTGCCAAGAGTTAGTTGCACTTGGATAACCTCGGATGCATTATGCTGAGCAACTAGCCTGGAGGTGTGGATATGTTTAATGACTATGGACACACCCCCACCTTTGGTGTTTCGGTCCAGGTTAGATGGCCGAAAAGTGTGGTATGAGTTATAGCCTGGTAGTGCAGGGGTGCTCTCTGGAGCCTTGAACCAGGTCTCAGTCACTGCACAGATATCGATGTTCTCCATTTTAAGGAGTGCCTCAAGTGAGTGCATTTTGAAATTTAGACTTTTAGCATTGAGTAGCATTACCCTCCGTTTTTGCTTGCCTGTTTCTGTTATGGTGGTGAATTTGTTACTTGAACCCTGCCTAAAAAAAAGGCACTATAGGGGCAGCAAGAGCCTTAGCCAGTATCCGGAATCCTAGGGGCAACAGGTGCAGGCCATCTGTGGCAAACATCGTGGTCTGTTGACCATGTCATCCCAAGCAGACAGATACTGGATCCCCTTTGAATGACACCAGAAGCTTAGCCAATTGTTGAAATCAATCATTTTGTCCTTGTACTGCGGTATCATTCTGGGCGATGGCAGAATGCTACTCGGGGCTAGGATCATACCTGCCTGGGCTACAAGATCGCAGAGCTCTTCCATGTCTCTTTTCATGTAGTCCAGGGAGGTATGCCTCAGGTCATTCACACCAACATGGACAATGACAGACTCATATTTGTACTTGTTGTGGAGTGACCTGAGTGCGTGGGTTATGTGGTGGATCTTGGCACCCGACAGGCAGCTGACAGTAACCTTCTCCTTGTTTAGCCCGGTGAGTGTGATATCAGTGTGCCTGACTATAGAGTCACCTATGACTAGTGTGTTGGGTATGTTGTTTTGCCTTATTAGCTGTGTTTGAGTGGCACACTGAATCTGTGGGCTATGTGTCATTTGGGTTGTGTTGGGGGATGGAGGTTTCTTGTGTTTCTGCTTTGGAGGTCTCTGTTGCTTAGGCAGATTATTACTGAGAGCCTCCGCAAATGTTTTTGAGTTTCTATGTGTGGATTTTGGTGGTGTAGCCGTAGTGAGACTATGTGATGAGTGTGGTGTGGTGCAAATGTTTACCTTCTCCTCATGACTGTTAGGTTCAGTCTTGGTTGGTGAGAGCTTTACCTCCAGTTTGGCTAGATAAGTGCATCTCTCACAGGTTGTAGTGTTGGGTGGTAGGAGGAGAGGGTTGTCTGTGTACATGAGGCAATTTCTACATTGCCTCAAGATGCCCAGATTCATCAGATAGACAGGGGAGAACACTGGAAGCTGACCCTTGGACATGCCTGAATAAAAAACTATTTTCCTCTAGATAAGTGAGGAAAGTGAGTACAAGGGCTGTTTTTCTCAACGCCAGTGAGAAAAGTAAGTACAAAAACTGTTTTCGTTTAGGTAATGAGGAAGATTGAGTGCTATAGTAATTAGTAGCTTATTTACTGCTTACAAGTTCTGAACAAGTGCTGAGTATGAATAAGCAAATTTAAGTGCTAAAACAAAGAATCTGTATCTGCACTAGACGAGTTACAGGACAGAAACAAGTGCAAATGCAGGCTTTCAAATCAGAAAGTTCAGAGAGATGGAAGATTGCCCAAACGGCCAATAATTACAAATTCTGGGCCAGAACCACTCTATGTGGTAGACAGGTTACTTAATGCTTACCTCTCCCCCACTGATAAGCTAGAAGGCTTCCCTCCAACACAGAAAGGCTTGGGGGGCTCAGAAGCTTACAAACAGTCCTGGATACAGCAAATCTGTATCTGGAACACTAGTTACAGGAAAGGTAGGAAACAGGCTTAGTTTTTATTTTTTTTTTTTTTAAACTGTTAAGCCACAGCCCTGCACAAAATGTATCCATGAGTGGAAGGAACCAAATGTACTTGGGAAACTTATGAATTATATTTTAAAAATTACTCCTCTAAACAAAACAAACATAACAAAAAGGTTCTGACTTGTTTATGATGTAATTTATGGCTTGTTTTCATGCTGGCCTAATTTTCATTTGTTCTTCGCTTTACTTAAGTCTATGAATACTGCTAAATGGTATAATAAAGCTGATTTATGGAAATAAAGTTATGACTCAGTACTACTAAACGGTCAGGTGACTGAATATATTACAAACATATCTAACACTGTATACCAAAATCTTTACATTTTGAATTGCAGGCACTAGCCACAGTGTCAATAGGATGAAAAGCAAGCAGCAGGTAAACATTTAACAGTCAGAAAACAGCCACCCTCCAGACAGACAGACAGGGCTTGAGAACTGAATAGAGCTATGCAAGCAGAAACGATTAGTGTGTTCCAAGTGTTACTCTCTCAAGAGCACCCAGTCAAAGTAAGACTTGTAGTTTTATATGAGTGACATGAAAGCTACCAATTATCACAGACAAAAAGAAAATAAAGTGCATTTCTAGCAAGAGACACCCTGACTCTTGCATACCTTTCACTGATCTTGAATTCATCTTCACTCTCATCATCATCGAAGCTGCTGTCACTATCTAGGTCATTTAGTCGCCTCCTCTTTTTGCGGCATGCAGCAGCTCTTTGAGGCCGCCGGCTTTCTTGTCTTTCTTCACCTTCTTGTTGTAAGATAGCAGACATGTCTTTTCCACGATGCCCTATGATGTTAGACATATCTTTGCCTTTGCCACCACCTATATATGTAAAAAAGAAAGAAAAGCACTAAAAACGTATACTTAAGAACATTACAATAAAGTCGGTTAGCAGGCCAGCTTAGTTAAGAAAACACAAGTCTGCCATAAAAAGGCATCTAATACTTCATAATAAAAAGAATGATGCTGTGCTGAATACAGTAATGATGTAGCATACATAACAGAATTTAAAATTACACAATACTAGCTGCAAATTGTCAATGTTTGTGGGGAGAGGCAAGCCCTAAAAAAGTACTCCCTACGCCATTACCACCAATACACATCAATGACATGGTTACATAACCTCGTTGGGGGGGGGGGGTGGTTATGAACCCAAAACCTGAGTATGGCAGTTGTCTTTGAAATCTAATTATTGATTTGGAATAACACTGTGTGTGGGAAAGTGGGGGTCATGCCCACTACATAAACACTTGTACTGAAATAATACAGATTACACAAACACAATAAGTACAAAAAGGAGAGAACAATAGGGACACAATAAACTTTTAAAAACAAACTAAATACAAGTTGAAACAGAAAGTCTACATAAACAGAATGCAATCAGAATAAAAGTACAACTATGTACTAACAAGCTAGTGACCAGGCTGTGCGCAAAAAGCAAGGCTAGTATGGATAGTAGTACTAGTAGATGTTTAGATGAAGTTATGTGATGTGGCATGAGACATTTGCAATAGGCTTGTTAACATAGGAAGGCTTTCAACTGGGGTTCTAAATTTGGTGCAAGTGAAGAGGTATTTTAAGGTGGGTGGGAGCCCTTATCAGAGTTTGGGAACTACATGACAAACTGTGGTTAGTATGATGAAGTTCTGCAGAAAGTACAGTTGTGTACACTTACCATAAATGTAGATGCTCGAGTGTATTCACTGTTGCAGTCATCACATTTGGGTTATCTACTTGCAGTAGCCCTCAGTCGGCCTAATTATCAAAGTCTTGGGTCCTGCGTTGGTTGCTGTCTCATCTTCTGTGACGTCAGGTAGGCAGGGGTACAAAGCATGCAGCCGACGCCGTTACATCAGTTTTTCTTGCCCCAGATGTCAGGTGCCCCCCTTAAGGGGAAGCAATTATATGTATATATATATATATATATATATATATATATATATATATATATATATATATATTATATATATATATTACATATATATATTACACATATATATATATACACAGATCCATAGGTCTTTACATCCATCTCAGAGCATTTCAGACAAGACAGGCTACAAGAGTTCCAATGAAATGAACAAATCGGTCAGCAAAACTCTTTGCAGGGCAGCAACAGTGAGCTCAAAAAGGGACTACACATACAACACACTAGTCCTCTGTGAAAGTTTTCAGAACTGGGGTTACCTCACAGAACCACAGCTTCCCAACAGCAGTCCAAAGCTGGAGTAAGAACTGTGGAAGAATGGCCAGCAGACAACTTTTTGAGTTATTTAGTCATCAGTGGTGAACAAGAGACTGAGAGGTGTATAAAGGTCACCCCCCCCCCCCCCCAAGTAGCAAGGAGACCTCTTTCTCTCCTGGAGATGGATAATCCTAGAACAGGAAGGGAAGGAAAAACAGAATCATAAAGACTCTCTCCTCTGTAACAGGTCACTGACCAGGTCCTACAAAGGCTGTTTGAAGAGTACTTCCTCAAAGGGCGGAGCTATGCAGTATCCTGTTCTGAAGGTCTACCTTTAAGGAGGACAACTCAGCCACATTCATTCACAGACACATTCTGGACCTGTGGCCCTAGCTACAGCAACAGCATAATCAAAATTACATCAGGAGCCACAAAAGATGCCTTACAAACCAAAAGGCATCATGAAGAACAGCGATAAGCCCAGACTCAGGGAGGTCAATACGTTTATCTTAAGTGTTCCTTACTAAGTGGGAATGGAACAGAGACAGGTGATATAATCACTTGAGGGTCCTCAACCCCAGTATGGCACAGGAGTAAATTACTTTGCCAAACCTGTCCAAAACTCTAAATTACTCCTCTGACAGTAAGGTAGAAAAATGTTGCCTTCGCTGGGATCTACGCTAGATGCACGAGATCATGGCGGAATTAACACTGGGATCATTAGTGAGTAGCTCTACCCATTAACTTGGAAGCTTGAAGCGATCACCTGCCCTGATGAGGGCTGAATGGGCAATGAAACTGTCCCATGCTGTCTTTTGATGGCATTCATACTGACAGGCTATGGGAAAGTAGGATGCAATAAACTAAGGGCTTCTTCCTCAAAAACATAGGGGCTTCAAGCCAACACTATCTGCTCCTCTTAAGGCTGACAGCATTTCCAGTGGGTTGCTCATCTGATGGTCAAGTGGACTGGAGAGGACCCACTGTCCTCATTTGTCCAACAGATACAAGCCCTGAGATCATCAGACTCATCAATGAAGTTGTACTGCAACATGACAACATGCCCTTCCAAGATGGTTAATAACCAATGCAGGAGTTGGGGAATTAGAAGCTGGGGCTGAATCACATGTCAGCTAATGGAAGCACACACTGGAGAGATGTCTGCAATATACCTGGGTACACACTTCTAAAGTTCCAGTGCTGCACCTCCTGTGCACACTTCTCAACCCTCCACCCAAACAAATGTTCACTTTATATACAGGTACTAAGATGCAATGCCCTGGCATAAGGCGACCTAGCAAGCCCTTCTCATTTAGAATCTGCTGGACTAAAGGGCTTAGTGGCTGTTTCAGGAGAGTTTTAAGTCTCAACTATCAATGATCTGCGACTGGATGACTCAAAAGACTGCACCCTTGGATAAGGATGTATGATCGTAAGTTCCAGACAATCATCCAGAGGCATGGTGGGGGCAAGAAATAAAAGTTATATACTTACTATAATGAAAGATCCTGCTGATGTTGTCTGTTTACTGTAACACATGCACTAGTTACTCTGCAGGTTCCTTTGTCTAGGCAACATTCATAGGTTCATAGGAGGTTACTAGGCTACTGGTCCTAAGGCCTTTACAAGCCTAACAATGTAAACCCCACCCAAGTATCCTAGTTGACCACAGTTAAATTTGCAGAGCGATACTATGATCAGCACAGAGTGCCCCTGTCCATGAGGGCCATAGGTACCACCCCCCAGGGTGTATTTGCATTTCTCCATCCAATTTTCATGGTTGCGCTTAATGTCATTGAGGAGGTCTGTTTCACATGAATTGGGAATTCCAGAGGAGCAGCAATCTCTAGGAGACATAAGTGTCTCTTATGCAAGTTCTGTTAAATGTCGCAGGCCAGGTTGAGATCTCTGGAGCAAGTGACTCTTGCCCCATTTGATTTGCAGATTTCAGCATTTCCATTAGGGCAGGGTCAGACACTGCTCAGCAGCTTGTATGATACACAGTACAGTGATAGGGCTTTCAGTCTTTCCATGCAAGTCATCTCTTGGAGGCCCTGAATTCTCTTGGTTAGAAACCTCTTTGGTCTCTCCAACTGCTGCAAGTTGTCAAGTGATGTACACAGAGAAGGCAGCACTGTACTCAATCAGTGGTCTGATAAGAGCTGAGTACAGTGGATTACTCACTTCCCTGGTCTTGGATGCGATGCCCTTACTTACAAGATGGGCAGTGTAAAAGGCTTTCCTTACTACTGTGGACACATGGTGATCGAAGTTTAGATTGCCATCAATCTGCATTCCCAAGTCAGGCACCACTGTGTTTGAGCTTACAGGGGTGTTTGTCTAGATCTTAACTAGTAGGAGCTACTTCTTTGCCAAAGGGGATAATGAGGCATTTTTTGCGTTTACTTTCAGTCCATGGCCCTGGCACCAATCATATGTGTTAGTCTTTTCTGATGTCATTAGGAGACTGCGCCCCAGTTTACAGTAGTCTGCAAACTTAGTAAGCCACAGACCATCAACTTTTGAATGGATTTCAGAAAAATAAATTTCAAATAGTAGAGGGCCCAGTACAGATCCTTGTGGTACACCACTGGTAAAGTGGTCTACTGATGGAGGTGGAGTCCCCAACTTTAACAGACTATGTTCTACCTGTGAGCCAGTTTGCTATCCATCTAGTGATGTACGGGTTGATAGCCAGCTCAGAGAGTTTCTCAATAATCTCTGAGTGGGGAATTCTATCAAACACCTTAGCCAGTTCAGTTCACCAGATTTAATAAGCAATATCTACCCCTTGATGAAACCAAACTGAGTTGGGCCAAAAGTTTAAAGGTTGCCTATGTGCTGGTTGGTAAGGTCCATAATGATTCTTTCCATGGCCTTGCAGTTAAGGCTGGTCAAGCTAATGGGTGTGTAGCTCCTAGAGTCAGATGATGGACCCACTTAGTGCGAGGGGATTACTGTTGTTTGCTGCTCCTCTGGAACAAAATCAGTGCTCAGGCTACAGTTAAAGATACAGTGCGAGGGGATTACTGTTGTTTGCTGCTCCTCTGGAACAAAATCAGTGCTCAGGCTACAGTTAAAGATACAACTCAGTGGTTCCACTATGTTTTTTTTAGATTGTTTAGTATGCAGCCTGGGATCATACAGGCCGTATTTTTGGCCTTGGAGAGCACTTGAACGATCTGTTCTTTGGAGACAAATGGTAGTGAACAGGTATCAAGGAATGTTATGGGGTATGGCTGATGGGGACAGGGAGGTGAAACTGTTGTCAAATCAGTTAGCCAGCAGGTTGGCAATTTCTTCAGGTTCTGTGTAAGTGGTGCTGTCCACTATAAGTTTGGCAAACAACTGGGTATTTCCCTTTTGAGGTTTCAGATGCAGTTAAATAATGCCTTATGATTGTCTCTAGCTAGGGATGCCAGCCTAGTCTTGTAACTTGCTTTAGAGGACTTTAAAGGTTTCTGATTTGCTTGTTTAGGCTGTGTAGGGTAGTCTTCCTTTGCGGAGTATGTTCCTTCTTGTTTTTAAGATATCAGTGTCTTTCTTTTGTTATATAACTTATTTATACTTGCAGTCCACCAAGGTGGCTTTTTGTGAAAGGACCTGGTTTTAGTCCTTTCAGGTACTGCCGAGTCAATATATTTGCTTAAGTGGCTACACAGGGCATTTGTGTACTTCTCTGTATAGGAGTCATTGTTGGCTGTGTTAGAAGGGGCTTTGAAACCACTAATACCATCGCTTAGGAGGTGACAGTATGCTTTGGAGAAACTGTTCTATTTTTTTGCTCCTGTGGGGGGTGTCAGGTCTGATTTTTACTTCAAATGAGACAGATTTAAGGTCTGACTTAACTAGGGAGGGCTACACACTGGGAGTAGTGCAGTAGCCCCCAAGTTGGTAAGTACTAGGTCTAGGACATTTGAGCCCCTTGTTGGGGTGCAGCCTAACATTTAACATCCAGAAAGTGCTTTCAAAGCATATGCTGCAAAACCACGAGATTCAGAAACAGCTTCTTTCCACCAGCCATCAGGTTATTGAACTCGAAGAACAGTACACTTCACAATGGACATTAAGGCAGTAATCCAACAATACTAAAAAGTCTCTATAGTGCAATATGTAACAAGGTTTTACCCGCGCCCAGACAGCAAAGTCAGCAGTAATCAAACTGAACTGTCTTACTGTGAAATATAAAGGCAGGCAATCAATCGCTGAAGTGCAATTTTTCCAGTGAAAATAAGCTAATAACCTAGCAGTGAGTGACCATCTATTAAATCAGTGCAATAATGCAAGTATTTATCACTGCTGTGTTTGCCGTCTGTGTCTATAGAATTTTGTGTATTATCTTCATGTTAAATGTAGTCTATGTATTGTATGCACATTGAGTCCGAAGAAACTTAATTTTGCTCAGTTCGCACTTGTGTGAATCGAAATGACAAAGTTTACTTTGACTTTAACTGTTCCAGTGCATCTGAGTTAAAGTCCAGGAACCTCAGCATGGCTGCGTTTTTGCTTGTGTATGCCACCCAATTGATGGATGGGTAGATGAAGTCTCTCATGACCAAGGTATCTGGGTGTATACTGAGCGATTCAAGCAAGTCCAGGTAGGAGGTGTATTTATCCTGGTTCATGGTGGGGACCTGTTGTGAGCTATGATGTGGTATGGTGTTTTGCCTAACATTATTTGGACCTGGAGTAGTTCAAGAGTTGTACTGCTTCTCCAGTTACAAGGTGTATTTGGATTAATGAAAATGGCTACACCTCTACCTTTGGTTCATTGACTCTCATTTTGGGGTATGAATGTATGGAATGCATTGTAGCTCTGCACAGCCGGAGGTACTCTCTACAGCCTTGAACCAAGTCTCAGTGACTGCACAGATGTCAGCATCTTCCAAGGTGAGGAGTGCTTCCACAGATTGCAGCTTACTGTTTAGGCTCCTGTCATTAAGCAGCATGACCTTGAGTTTCTCTCCAAGTATTTTTCTACGTTGGAAGTTTTTTTGTTTTAACACAGCCTAAAAAGGTTCTGTGGGGGAGGCAAGTGTCTGCCAATATCCTAAAGCCTTGAGGAGACAGGTAAAGGCCATCTCTGGCAAAGCATTGGGGTCTGTTGACCATGTCTTCCCCAGCTGACAGATATTGGATACTCTTGGGAGTGACACCAGAAGCTAAGCCAATTGTTAAAATCTATTTTTTTGTCTGTACTGTGGCATCATCCTAAGTGAATGTAGAGTTTTGCTTAGGGCTAAGGACATACCTGCCTTCACACACAGTCTGAGAGCTCTAACTTCTCTCACTTCATACAGTCCAGAGAGGTACATCTCAAGTCATTCAATCCAACATTTACTATAATGGTAACTGCTGCTGAGTGACTTGAGTGAGTGCATGACTTGGCAGATCCTAGCAGCTGATTGTGACCTTCTCCTTGTCCAGCATGGAGAGAGGGACATCTGTGTGTCTCACTACTGAATCACCTAGAACTACAAAATGTGGTTTTAAAAGTGTTTTGCCTTAGGGGCTTGACTGCTGAGACATTGTTATACATGTTATGTGTACTGGTGGATTCTGTTCGTGTACCACTATTTGAGGGTTGTTTACGTTTAAGAGTTCTCTGCGCTTCTGGTAAGCTCTTTGTAAGTTTATGGGTCTTGACTATCTTATGTAAGAGGAGAGGTGTGTGAGGTGACAACCTTTTTGATGTCTTTATTATGCGAGATGACTGATTCAAGTTTCATGGTATAGTGACATCTCTCACATACTGTATTTGTTTGCTTTAGGGGCAAGTGGTTGTCAGTATACATGAAGCAATTGCTACATTACCTCTAGACGTCCATGTCAATCAAGCTTGCTGCAAAATGTTAGGATACTGTCCACAGCAGCAAGCAATTCCTGGTGTGTGCGAGGGCAAAATATCACACATTGCTCTGGGATTAGCAAGGGAACTAAACACTATATAGTATTAGCAAAGAAAGTAGGCTGACGCTTGATGGTGCATAGCTGAGCTGCCTGCAGTGCACAACCAAGTTGCACAAGGAGCAGCAGTGTGCAACCGAGTTATCCGAACAGCAGCAGGGCAGGCTGAAAGGGTTTCACTGAGTGGTGTTTAGTGGAAAAAATGTGATTCTAGGTGTTTTTAAATACACAAGGCACAGCTATCTCCTGCTGTGCGGTGCGCAACTATGAGCAAATGCGATGCTTAAATACAAATGAAGTACACAAAGTGCAGAATGAATTAGTCAGCAGAAAAAACAGTACAAAATGAAGCAACACTTCAGAAAAAAACAGTACACAAGTGCAAAAAACAGGCTTAAAGTCTACTTATTTTTTGAAGATTTCAGTGGATGCCCTGAAGTCTCCTAGATGAACTTCAGATCTCGGGCTAAGAACGCTAAACTTGGAGCAGCTCCAGTAAACCTCTTTCATTTCCTGTATGTTTGAGCTCTTCCTCCCTTCTCATGCTGCACTCCTCCTTTCTCTGGATTGAATGCGGCCATTGTAATCTACACAAGAAGAAAGGAGTATCCTACAATGATAGACATCCCTGACAGCCTCTGGCTAACCTCCGGACTGATGCTTAAACAGTAATTTGGTAGGTGCGCAGGTATAGTACTGTTACTGGACAACGGATAAACATTACCTACTGTTATGACAAGTACACAACTTTTGTATCCTAATCGATCCAGTCTGTACGCTGTAGCATGTGGGCAGATTTGTCAGCAGAAGAGGATGGGCAGTAAAAAAAACAATATGCCTACAAGATGGTGACATCAAATTTTGCCCTGGATCTTGACAAGATAGAGCTTATAATACTTAGCTAAGGTATACAGAGAAGTCCATGTTGCTGCTGTTGAAGTCATCCACTGACAAATTCTTGGAAAAGGCTACTGAGGTTGCAACAGACATTGTAAAATGACCTTTTAGTTTGAATGGTAAGGTTTTAGTACTAGAATAGCAAAAGGTGATGCAATTAGATAACCACCTGACCATGAGACTTTTGTCACTCTCTTGCCTCGTCCATTAGAAGCAAAGGAAACAAAATGATGATTATCTTAGTCTTAAAATCCTTAATACAGTCTGTACACATAAATGGGAGTTACCTGTGAACATCTTGACAATGTAACAAACCCACCCACACTGGAGTAGTGAGAAAAGAATTCTGGGAGATTAACAGCTTGACTAAGACCGAGATCTGTCATTGCCTTTGGCAAGAATGCTGGGTAAATACCACTCTATCTTTGTGAAATATGGTCTTCCAAGAAAGGGTGTCTACTTCAGAAATGCTTCTTAGAGAGATTTACAGCAACTAAAATAGAGTCTAAGACAGACACTTAAGATCCACTTTAGCAGCATGTTTAAGATGCTCCCTACAGGAAATAGTGAGGTCCCAATAAGGAGATGGATCTTTGTAAAGAAACCTTGATCAGAAAATCCCTCTTAAAATGCTTTACAAACATGCTGACAAGGTCAATGATGACTGGTTGAGACCTTGCCGATAAATGAAGATGGCTGCAAGATGAACTTTGTCTGTATAAAAACTGCAGCCCCGATCAAACAAATGTATTAAAAACCGAGGACTGATGCTACTGGAGCAATGACTATGTCTCGTTCTTGTTGGGTACCCCATGACAGAAAAACCTGCCTTTGGATGTTTTTCTGCTAGAGGGTTTTTGTGATACCAAGAGTAAACTGGACCATCCTGAGAAGGTATTCTACTTCCCTGGTCATTATAGGAAGTGGAGAAACCATGTGATTAGCATGTCCAGATATTGGTGTTGATAGGAGCCTTGGATGATGCTCTTGAAAGCCAAGACTCCTTTTATCAAGTGAGGTCACAGCAGAGGAAACCAAACCTGTTGCGGCCAAAAGGGGCTATTAGAATTACTTTGGCTCTACAGAGTATGGCTTTCTGAAAGAATTTCTTTATATGGCATACAGGAGAAAATGTACAAAGACCCAGAGCTCCCCGTGAGAGTCCCTCTTTTAGGAAGGGATTAGAGAAATGTTGCTACATTTGGTGCTGGAAGGTGAAGCTAAGAGACTGCAATAAGTTTGCAAAAGCATATTTGTCATAAACATACTTACAAAGACTCATGTGGCATTAGAAGGCATCTGTCAAAGGCCTGACAGAGTAAGGCGGTATAGAGTAATAAAAAAGAAATGCAAATGCATATTTTAAGAAAACTGAAGTAAGAATACTGGTCACTAATCAATACTATGAAGAAAATTAGTGACTTCTGTCATAAAACAGGAATTTAAACAATTTAGAAGATGACCAACGAGATACAGAGATTTGTGTATTGCCCGAAGTGGCAATGAGATCTGAAGAAGGAATTAGTACATCATAGGAACAGGAATGGATGAACTTGGGCTTGCGGAAGATTAGACATTGCTGAGAGAAAGGTGACTGTGGTGACCAGTCCAGATATTACAGTATGTGGAGTGGATCAACTAAAATTCTCTGGATACTGTCCTACTCCCCTTACTTTCACTGAAGCTGAAGAAAGGTTCAGGCTTGAGCACTTACAAACCAAGGTAAGCTTTTCACTTGTAGAAAACCGGATGCCCAGTTGGACACCAGACTTGATATAAAGCAGGGTCGGGTCTCAACCTGTTTGCGTTGACCTTTCGGTGATGCTTCGGTTTATGCCTGGGACTAGTGATGGCCACCATTTTCTTGGAAGTAGTATGCCATCAGCTTTTCAGTTCTTTGCCTTTGAAGAAGGGGGTCAAAGCTTTAATACTTACAGCAGATGTCAATGTCATTTTCTTTCCTGAAATGATACATGCAAGTGCTGGTCTTGGCTTACACGATATAGCAGACACATGGACACTTATTGTGTTGTTAATGTTAAGGTAAACACACACAGGACTTCACCAGAGAAACAAAGGAGCAATATCTGAACTGTGAAATGGCAAAAGATAGTGAGCTCTGGGGTGTATGCACTTCTGCAGCCACAGTGTTGATACTTTGCGTGCAACAGTATAAAAACCTACAAAAATGTGCGAACTTCATCAATTCTATGCCAGATTCTGATCAGTGAAGATGATGTCCCCGACTGAAGACATGTTAAAGAGGGTCCTCAATGTTAAATAAAACAAATACAATGTTCCAGGTTACTAAAACTGAAAAAAAATGGGCATGTCTTAACAATTTGGAAGCAATTTTTTAAATTATTTTTGAGAGGAACGGCTGAGCTGAAAATGGACGGTTCTTTTTGGGGAGAGATTTTAGGTGTTTGGCTATGTGCCTAAACAGCACACCACACATGGTGACACTTCACGGATTTGATCTGGCAACATGTACTACAACAAAACGTAGCTCTCAGATATTCCTTGACTTTAGGGGAAATCCCTGAATTTGCCTCAGAATGTTACTCCGTTCAAGATATATATACTGCTACATGCAGTTTCATTTATTTATTATCTTGTCTAGTCAACATTCTAGATATGTATGGATATCAGAGTTAAATAAATTAATAAAATAATGAATATCAGTCTTTAAAATAATAAAATTTATGTTCTTACCTTCGCAGATGACCTTTAAAAAGACCCTTCTTGACAGATACTTTGTGCGGATTCACCTTTTCCACTACACTTCAAAATCCTGGCAGAACCAGTGTTCAGGGTTATCTCCGTGCCCATTCTGACAGATGCTGCAATGTAACTCATTGTATTCATGATCACACTCCTCCTCCTCTGATCTCCCTTATTCACACCTCTTTTATCTAGTAAGCACCTTCTTGCAAATCAAGAAAGAGCAAAGATTTGCCACCTACACTACTAGCAAATAACGCACACTATTATGAACTTACCCAAATTAAAGAGGACTCCAACAACTGAGGCTACAGGAAGGAGGGTATTCCTGACCTATCAAAGCTCCTCCTGTAAATCAACTGATATGAACCGGTTATAAGCTACATCAAGGATGTTCTCTGATGGTTCTTCTGTTGGGATGAATCCCAAACAGCCACCAGGGTGGAAAGAGCCAAAGGACCATAAAAGCAAAAAGACCAGAGGAGTCCTACAGTACTGCTTGACCACAGGTGGATTACCTGTCAGACTCACTGTTGAGAAAATGATGCTTTTGCTGAAGATGTGCAATCCAGTAACAGCAACACAGGCATCTATAATGGAGATTATCACAAAGCAGGCACTGGACAGGGAATTTGGTGGCAGGGGGTTCTGAACAGAGCATCAGCTAGTTTGTCATCTGATAGCAAAAGTCAATGCAGCTGGCAATCCATCTGGAAAGTGGGTACTTGGCAAGTGAAAGCCCTTTTCTCCCTGGTGCAAAGGATCTGAATGGGATAAAGGATTAGAATAGCTAACCCAGTCTTCCTGAATGTTGCCAGTGTACTTCCAGGCTGTGGACAGCTCCTGCTCTCTGTTCATATGTGGTCACTACTGCAGTTATAACTGCAGGACAAGTCCAACTTCCAGCCTGACTTTTCAGTGCAGAGCCCTGATCAAAATTGCCTTTTCTCAGATGTCTCCTCATATTTGTATACAGGTTGGGTCGGCCCATGCCATCTTCAGTTCCTTCCTGCCTACAAGCTGAACACAGCCATGCATATATTAGGATCTGCTGGCCAAATTATGCCTATGTCAGGGTCTCTTGATCTGGCTTAATGCAAGGGTGTAGTCTGTGACGCAGAATTCAAACTGTCCTTTAGGAACATGATGAAAGGAATGAAGTGTTGAAAGATAGAAGAATGACGGAGAGGATGGAGTACATGCGCACCCATTCCTATTACGGTCGAATTGCAGTAGATACAGCCTACAGAAAGCCTCAGAGACCGACGACTGGTGTCAGAACCATGGCCTTAAGCTCAATGCCAAAAATGTGTCGTCATCCCCTCTGGGAAAAACCCGGTTCCCATGAATTACCACATAGATGGTAGTCCACTGAACACAGAAGGCGTTATAAGAGATCTGGGAACATAGGTTGACAGCAACCTCTCTTTTGACTACCACATTGCCACTGTAGTCAGAAAGTCCTTCTGTGTGGCACAACTCATTACCAAGGGTTTTGCATCCAAGAAGAAAGAGGTCATTGTCTCCCTCTACTCTTCCCCTCATTAGGCCAATCATAGAGTACAACGCCCTATTTGGCATGTACCTCACTAGATACCTACAACTGGAGAGGCCACAAAAATACCTCACAAAGAGGATCTTAAGCCTTAAACATTTGTCCTATATGGACAGACTCAAAAAACTTCCAACTGTTCTCTGTCTCACATCGCCTACTTAGGGGCGATCTCTGCTTGACTTACAAAGCCAGTCTGACCCAGCTCTGTTAGAAATGCTACATCTAAAGAAATTCCACTTCCTCCGCACTACATGCTCCAGAGACCTCAACCTCATTACCACAATCAACAGAACAAGCTGGAGGGACAGGTTCATAACCCAGAGACTGCCCATGCTATGGAATAGACTTCCCATACATGTCAAGCGGAGCACCTCACTGGCCCTCTTCAAGAGAAATCTTGATGAGTGGATGGGAAATAGAAAAAAGGTTGGGTGGCACAATGCCAGGGTAATACTATGGACAAGGCTTGTAAAGGCTCCAGGGCCATTAGCCTGGTACACACATATGAACCTATGAGAGGAAGAAGGGAGGGAACCATGACTGCAACACTAACCACATTTAAACTTCTCCAATTACAGTAAGTTGCCAGCAGAACTACAGTGTTCTTTAGGGGTTACTGTTAAAGTAACTTTTAGGGAAGATTCACAAAGCTTATCCAACCCAGGGTGGTGTCTGGTCAACAGTTGGCACAACTGGAACATGCCTTTAAGGAAATATACATCCAAATCCAGCCTTACTCTTACAGGTCACATTGAGCCTGTACTGTCTAGAGAAGGTATGAATAAAATGCTTCTAGAATGCTGTACGTACCAACTCCTTTAAGAAAGGCAGTAGTAGCACCTCACCTTGCAGGATGGGTGCTGATCTTTTTCCTGTAATATACTGCCATGTGTTTTATATCACAGGATGCTACAACCTACAGGCTACATTCAGACACATCCTTACTGTCACTCCTCTTGGTGTTTACACAGCAAACAGCTGATCTGACTTCCTAAGAGACTTGGTTCTGTTTAGGTTGTATGTGCAAGGAGTGCAGGATTCTTTCCTCCTTATTACAGGAAATGGGGAAGAACACCAACAGCTACACAGCTTGGTTCAAAACTACCTCGATTACTTTTGGCATAAAAAGTATTAGTCTGCAGGGTCACCTTATCTCTTCAGAACTGCAGGAAAAGCTTCTTGCACATGGGGGGGCTTGTGATTTAGTGAATTCTAGCAGAGATGTAAACTCAGAACAGTCATCAAGGCAAGGAATTTCAGAGATCCTTCAGCTGTTGCTTCAAAAGTTAAGGTCAGCTTTTCTAACACAAAACTGAGGTCCCAGGCTGGGGATATTCACCTTGTGGGAGGCTCAGGTGGCTTATGCCCTATAAAATTGCTTCACTGGGGACATGGACATTAATGTGGTGATCAAAAGAAAGACATGATGAAATAGCTAAACTATGTACCTTCACTCAAGCACAGACTAGACCTGAAAAGAAAAGCTCAAATACTGGAGAGCCCCTCCCAGGTTAATCAACTGCTACGGATGATGATTCCTCATATGGCATCAGAGGAAGAATCTTCTATTTAGCTAAATAAGATTAGCTCATATATTTTTTTGCATGCACTCAGAGAAAAGGTGACCAAAGGTTAGCAAGGTCATATCTTTTAAAATGCTGTTCTAAGGATGGACAATCTGTGGTATATAACCAGACTTCGGCAATGTATCAAGAGGATTACATGCTGAGGGAACAGTACTCATTTTTCCCTTACCATCTGAATCATGTGGGAGAATCAAAGCTGATTGGGCCAACACAGTTGTGTACACTTACCATAAATGTAGCTGTTCGAGTGTATTCACTGTTGCAGTCATCACATTTGGGTTATCCCTGCCAGGGTAGTTCTAGGCCAGCCCGAATACCAGAGATTTAGTATTTCTGTGTTGGTTGCTGTCACTTGAGGACTGATGTCAGGTCGTCAGTAGTATAAAGTAAGGTAGCCGATGCCATTACATCAGTTTTTCTTGCCCTAAACTGTCAGGAGCCCCCAAGTAGGAGGCCAGGTTCAGGTGGAAGAACCCCAACAAGTGGAAAATAAATACCAGTATGTCCCTTGTAAAGAAAGGAGAAGAATAAGGAAGAAAGGTAACAAAAAGAAAAAGGGGGAAGGAGGGAGGGAAACCAGGACGGCAACAGTGAAGACATTCAAACATCTACATTTATGGTAAGTGTACACAACTGTACTGTTCTTCGTGTTTCACTGTTGCACTCATCATATTTGGGTTGATTCCCAAAGCTGAGGAAATGGGTGGAGGCAGTCAAGGAAACTAGGGGCTGGCTAGGATGCCCTGCAAGAGTAGAGGCAAACCCTGCCCTGGTTTTGGAGGAGAGGGGTAGGTGGTAATGCTTGCTAAAAGTGTGAACAGATGTCCAGGTGGCAGCCTCCAGGATGTCCCTGGTGGGGACTCCTCTGAGGAAAGCTGCAGAGTTTGAGGCTGCTTTGGTGTAGTGTGTCCTGGCCCCCTTGAGGGGAGGCTTTCCATGCTGTTTGTAGCAGAAATGGATGCAGTATGCTATTCATTTGGAAATGATTTGTTTGGAGATGGCTTTGCCTTCTGCCCCTGTAGCAAAGCTAACCAGCAATTGATCAGACTTTCTGAAGGATTTAGTCTTGTCTAGATAGAATCTGAGCTGTCTGTGCACATCTAGAGAGTGAAGAATCCTTTCCCCCATGTTCTGGGGATTAGGAAAAAAGGTGGGCAAATGAATGGATTGGTTGAGAGCCACACTGGATACGACCTTAGGCATGAAGGATGGGTTAGTTCTGAGGGATACCCTGTCTGCATGGAAGATAATGAAGGGTGCCACAGCCATGAGTGCTTGCGGCTCAGAGACTCTTCTGGCTGAAGTAATGGCCAGAAGGAATGCTGTCTTCCAGGAGAGAAATGTTAGCTCTGCAGAAGAAGCTGGTTCGAAAGTGGGCAGGGTGAGCTTTTCCAATACAAAGTTAAGGTCCTAAGCTGGTGTTGGTGCTCTTCTGGGTGGCTTCAAGTTGCTAGCCCCTCTTAGGAACTGTTTGATCAAAGGGTGCGAGTAAAGGGATTGCTCAGTTTGAAAATGAGCAGAAATAGTAGAGGCATGAATTTTTATAGAGGAGAAAGAGAGGCCACTGTGTAGTAGGTCAGCTAAGTAAATCCAGGATGAGAGGGAGGGAGGGCCATGCCATATTGGCTCCCTTTGCCTGGATCCAGGTGCAGAACCTTTTCCATTCAACAGCATACGACCTTCTGGTGCTAGGGCGTCTGGCCTCATGGAAAACATCCAGAACTTGTTGACTGAGGTTGGCAGATTGGTTCGAGGTTAGGGAATAACTCAAGCTGCCAAAAGTACAGTTGTGTACACTAACCATAAATGAAGATGTTCGAGTGTATTCACTGTTGCAGTCATTACATTTGGGGTAATCTGCTGGCAGGTTGCCCTCAGTCGGCCTGAATAACAAAGTCTCGGGTCCTGCGTCGGTTGCTGTCTCCTATTCCATGGTGTCAGGGGTATAAAACATGCAGCCAACACCATTTTATTCAGTTTTTCTTGCCCCAGATGTCAGGTGCCCCCTCCCCAAATGGGGGGCAAAAAAAAAAAAATTATATATATATATATATATATATATATATATATATATATATATTTATATATATATATATATATATTTATATATATATATATGTGTATAAATGCACTTTTAGCAACATAAACTTTACCTTCATCTAAAAGCAAATACACCACAAAGGCTTTAGTGTACAGTGAAGGAAAGAAAAGGTACAGAAAGGGGGATGGTGGGAGGGTAACCCGGACTGCAACAGTGAATACACTCGAACATCTAAATTTATGGTAAGTGCACACAACTGTACTATGTTCTTCATGTTTCACTGTTTCAGTCATTACATTTGGGTAGAATCCCAAAGCTATGGATGGGAGGATGGAACTAAACAGCATTAGAAACGGCTATAAGGCCTTGCAGAACTGCAGTGGCAAAGCCTGCCCTGGATTTGGAGAAGAGAAGCAAATGATAATGCCTTGTGAAGGTATGAACAGAGCTCCAAGTAGCAGCTTCTAGAATGTCTTTGGTTGGAACCCCTCTGAGAAAAGCTGCTGAAGTAGAGGCAGCCCTGGTGGAATGTGATCTGATCCCCTTGGGCACAGGTTTACCATGGTGCAAGTAGCAGAAACGAATGCAGTGGCTTATCTACTTAGAAATAGTCTTCTTTGATACAGCCTTCCCCTCTGGCCCTGCAACAAATACTACCAGTAGTTCCTCAAACTTTCTTAGAGATTTGGTCCTGTTTAAGTAGAATCTTAGTTGTCTGTGTACGTCCAATGAATGCAGAATCCGCTCCCCCTTGTTCTGCGGATTTGGGTAAAATGTTGGCAGGTGAATGGTCTGGTTAAGAGCCACACTAGACACCACTTTAGGCATAAAAGAAGGATTGGTCCTGACGGACACCCTGTCCGGGTAAAATGTAATAAAAGGCTCCACTGCCATGAGAGCTTGTAGTTCTGAAACCCTTCTTGCTGAAGTGACTGCCAAGAGAAAGGCTGGTCAGTCCGGAGCAACTAGGATAATTTTTGGCTTTTCCTGTCTGATTTTTAGTAAGACCTTGGAGAGAAGAGGCAGAGGGAGAAAGGCATAGACTGATAGGTTTTTTCAGCTGAAGAACAGGGCATTCACTTTCCATGTTTTGTGATTTCTTGTGCATAATTTGTCCAACTGATAATTTTGGGGAGAGGCAAACGGATCTACGTCTGGGCTCCCACATTTCTGTGTTAACATGCTGAAGCTTTGTGGATCCAGTTTCCATTCGTGCGGGTCCATAAGATTTCTGCTTAGGTCGTCTGCCAGAGTATTTTGTTTTCCTGGCGGGAACTGAGCTTGAAGATGTATTTGGTAAGTCAAGGCTGTGTTCCACAAGGCCATGGCTAGTCTGCAAAGGGGGTAGGGATGTGTACCCCCCCTGCTTGTTTATGTACCACATAACTGTGGTGTTGCCCATCTTTACCAGTAGTTGTCCTGGATGAAGTAAGTCCTTGAAGGCTGTCACAGCATTTTGAACAGCTAGCATCTCTTTCTGGTTGATATGCAGATGCATTTGGTTTGGGCTCAGTTTGCCCTGAATTCATCACCCCCCGCCAAGTGGGTCCCCCAAGCACAGTCTGATGCGTCTTTAGTTAGGGTTTGGGTGGCAGGGGGTAGAGTGAATGACAGTCCCTTGTTTTGGTGACATGCATCTGCCTACCAAAGAAACCCCTGTTGTAAGCAGGGAATGAGAGGGGTCATTGTTTCCAGACTGTGACAATGTTGACTCCATAAACTTTTTAGGTACCATTGAAGTTTCCTCATATGCAGTCTCGCATATGGAATTAGTAGAATGCAGGATACCATGAACCCTAAAGCCTGCAGAATTTGTCTTCCAGATAACTGGGTTTTTGTACCCTAGGCATGCCAGAAGCCTTTTTAGAAATGCCAGATGTTGAAGAAGAGTGTCCTTGTCCTCTGCTTGAATGAGACAGTCGTCCAGATAAGGATAAATTTGTATGCTTCTTTGTCTGCAGAATGCAATTACTGGTGCCAGGCACTTTGTAAAGACCCTGGGCGCAGTAGATAAGCCAAAGGGCAGTGCAGAGAATTGGTAATGCAAAAAAATATGCTTAGAAGCGGAGGTATCTTCTGCATGATTTCCTTATTGGAATATGCAGGTATGCCTCTCTTAAGTCTAGAGTTACTAACCAAGCATTCCTGCCTAGCATAGGCAGTAGCTGCTGTAAAGTCAGCATTTTGAATTTTGGAATGTCCAGGAATGTGTTCAACATTGATAAGTCCAGTATTGGACGCCATGAATTGTCTTTTCTTGGTACCAGGAAAAGTCATGAATAAAAACCTTGTCCTTTTTCCCTTTCTGGTACCGGTTGAATAGCCTCCATATCAATGAGGGACATGACTTGTTTCTGGGCCTCTGCCCATTAATTTTGCGGCAGATCTGGCCATCAGTTTGGAATTGGCAAAGTATGGAAATGAAATCTGTACCCCTGGGATACTATGTTTAATACCCACTTGTCCTGGGTAATTAACTGCCAATTTTGAGCATGAAGTGCTAGTTTTCCCCCCAAGGGGGATGTCAAAAGGCAAGTGCTTGGTGATGGTAGAGGAATGTCATTGAGACTGCTTACTGTAGGGTTGTTCTTTGTTTCCTCCAGTTTTGGAGGTGGAGGCACCCCACTGCTTTGACCTATAAGAACCCTGTGACTGTTATCTGGAGCCTTTTGAGAGCCTGGATTTGCCTTGAGGGGCTCCGTTGGACACAGGAAAGGACCAATTTTTAGTAGGTCAGTGTCTACTGAACCTGGGTGGTTGCACTTGCAAGAAATCTTTTACAGTTTGCATAAATTTATCTTCATCTTCCATTTTCTTTAAAACCTCTTCTGCCTTATTACCAAACAGAGTATCATGCTGCAAACGGGCATCCAACAATTTAGTTGTAACATGATCAGGCAGATTTTGCTCCTTGAGCCAAGGCATGCCTTCTAAATCACAGATCCAGTAACGGTGGCCCTACAAGAGGCCTCCAAGGAATCAAAACCACATTGCAAAGTATGCTTTCCAACCTGTTCTGCTGAATGCAATAATTCCTGTAACTCTATTTTCCACACAATCAGAAATCAACACCATTTTCTGTTTCAGTAAGCCCATAACATGCTGTTGATATTTAAGCATATGAAACTGGCAGTTTAAGGCCCTGATTGCCAAGGTTGCAGACGGGTAAAAGTACAGTTGCGTACACGTACCATAAATGTAGATGTTCGAGTGTATTCACTGTTGCAGTCATTACATTATCCTGCTGGCAGGTTGCCCTCAGTCGGCCTGAATTCCAAAGTCTTGGGTCCTGCGTCGGTTGCTGTCGCCTCTTCCCTGACGTCAGGGGTATAAAACATGCAGCCAACGCCATTTTATTCAGTTTTTCTTGCCCCAGATGTCAGGTGCCCCCAAAAGGGTAGGCTAAAAGTATGTAAATAAAACATACATGCACCAAAATAAGCTTTACCTTCATCTATAAGCAAATACACCGCCCAGGTTGTATAGATTAGAGAAGTAAAGATAAGTTCCAGCAAAAATAAGGGGGATGGCGGGGAGGGTAACCTGGACTGTAACAGTGAATACACTTGAACATCTACATTTATGGTAATAAGTGTACACAACTGTACTATGTTCTTCGTGTTTCACTGTTGCAGTCATTACATTTGGGTTGAGTCCCAAAGCTATGGTTGGGGGGCTAGAGCTAAACAGCATTAGGAGCGGCTATGAGGCCCTGCAAAACTGCAGTGGCAAGGCCTGCCCTGGATTTAGAGTAAAGAGGCAGATTGTAATGTTTTGTAAAGGTATGCACTGAACTCCAAGTAGCAGCCTCTAAAATGTCTTTAGTTGGTACTCCCCTGAGAAAGGCTGCAGAAGTGGCTGCAGCTCTGGTTGAATGTGGCCTAATGCTCTTAGGCACTGGTTTGCCATGCTGTGAGTAGCAGAATCGAATGCAGTGACCTATCCATTTTGAAATAGTCTGCTTGGAGATAGCCTTTCCTTGTGATGCTGTGGCATATGCCACTAGTAATTGTTCTATCTTTCTGAAAACTTTAGTTTTGTCCAAGTAGAATCTAAGTTGTCTGTGTACGTCCAAAGAATGCAGAATTTTCTCCCACTTGTTCTGTGGATTTGGATAAAAAATTGGCAAATGAACTGCTTGGTTAAGGGCTACACTGGATACCACCTTAGGCATAAATGTAGGGTTTGTTCTCAGAGAGACCCTGTCTGGATAAAAAATGATAAAGGGTTCCACAGCCATGACAGCCTGTAGCTCTGAAACGCATTTTGCAGAAGTTACTGCTAGGAGCAGAGCTGTTTTCCAAGATAAGAACTTTATATCCGCAGTAGCAGCTGGCTCAAAACGAGGTAAGGTGAGTTTTCCCAAGACATAATTGAGGTCCCATGTAGGTATTGGCATTCTCCTTGGAGGCCTTAAGTTTTTGGCTCCTCTGAGGTACTGCCTTAATAAAGGATGAGAAAAGAGTGGTGGCTCTGTATTGTAATGAGCCGAAATGGCGAAGGCATTGATTTTAACTCATGAAAAAGATACGCCTTTGTCCAGCATCTCAGTTAAGTATTGTAAAATCTGAGGAATATTTGGGACAGCTGTATCTGTTCCTTGAGCTTGGTTCCACAAGCACAAAATCCTTTCCATTTCCCAGCATAGGATTTTCTAGTACTAGGCATTCTGGCTTCAAAAATGACATCCATCACAGCTTTACTGAGAGGTGTGGTATGTATGGCTACATTACCTGCCAGGCTGCCAGGTTTAGGGTCCTGAGTTGGCTGTGCAGAATCTGATTGTTTTGCTGGGACAGTAAATGAGGTATTTGAGGTAAGGTCCAGGCTGGGCATTGGGACAAGTTCCTTAAGATTGGATACCAGTTCTGGCATGGCCAGTCTGGGGCAATCAGAATCATTTTTGTTTTTTCCTGCCTGACATTTAGGAGAACCTTGAGGAGGAGAGGCAGTGGAGGAAAGGCATATACTGATAGAGTTTGTCCAGTTGAAAGATAAGGCGTCCACTTTCCAAGCTTGTCTGTGATAAGTCCTTGTGCAGAATCTTTTTAGTTGACTGTTTTGAGGGGAGGCAAATAGATTTTTTGTCCCCATTTCTTTGTTATCATGCTGAAGACTTGTGGATCCAGGTGCCACTCGTGGGGATCCATGAGGTTTCTGCTTAGTTTGTCTGCCAGAGTACTGTCCTTTCCTGGCAGGAATTGTGCCTGCAGATGAACTTGGTAAGTCAATGCTGTGTCCCATAAAGCCATGGCTTGCCTGTACAGGGGATAAGAATGAGTGCCACCCCCCCTGCTTGTTTACGTACCACATGACCGTGGTGTTGTCTGTCTTTATCAGTAGTTGTCCTAGATGAAGTAGGTCCTTGAATGCTGTCAGGGCATTTTGAACAGCTAGCATCTCTTTTTGATTGATATGTAGATGCTTTTGGTTTGAGGATCAGGTGCCCAGAATGCCTCTTCCTGCCATGTGTGCCCCCCAGGCATAATCTGAAGCATCCGTCGTTAGGCTCTGCCTGGCTGGGGGTAGTGAGAATGGCTGTCCCTTATTTTGGTGACAAGCCTTTGTCCACCATCGAAATTCCTGCTGCAGGCAGGAAATTAGAGTTATCATTGTTTCCAGACTGTGGCAATGTTGTGTCCAGACACTTTTTAGGTACCATTGAATTTTCCTCATATGCAGTCTTGCATATGGAATTAGTAAGATGCAGGATGCCATGAAGCCCAAAGCCTGCAGAATTTTTCTTGCAGATAACTGCAGGGCATTTTGAAAGTACAGTTTTGTACCTACCATAAATGTAGATGTTCGAGTGCTAATACAGCTGCAGTCATAAAAGATGGGTTCTCCTGCTGTCAGGCGGGTCCTCGGTCGGCCGGATTCCAAAGTCTAGGTCCGGTGTTGGTTGTCGTCGCTTCTTCCCTGACGTCAGTGCGACAGGGGTATAAAGGAACCAGCCAACGCCATTTTCTTCAGTTTTTCTTGCCCCAGATGTCAGGTGCCCCCAGAAGGAAGGCAATACATATATTTGTGTAATAATGCAGTGCAATATAATCAAAATACAGTAGTTGCAAGCAAATACATCATAAATGAATACCCCAATCAGGTTGTATGAGGATGTGTTAGCCTATAGGCCTGTCCCAAGAGGGGAAGGAGGGAGGGAAAAGTACAGTTTTGTACCTACCATAAATGTAGATGTTCGAGGATCCCCATTGCTGCAGTCCTTACTATTGGGTATAGTCCGCATCCAGTCGGCCCGAATACCAGAGTATAAGGCTGGCGTCAGGGCGCATTAGACTGACGTCAGTACGTCAGGGTACTAATGCGCATGACCGGCGTCATATCCTCAGTCTTTTCTTGCCCCAGATGTCAGAAGACCCTAAAAAGACAAGGCCCAAAATACCTGCACCAAAAATATGTACAATATATACAAGAATATATACAACAAATATAAGCATGTAACCTCACCTACACAACCACCCCTAAACACAGAGGGGAAGGAGGGAGGGTAAATTGGACTGCAGCAATGGGGATCCTCGAACATCTACATTTATGGTAGGTACAAAACTGTACTATGTTCTTCATTCCCCATTGCTGCAGTCCTTACTATTGGGTAGAATCCCAAAGCAGAGGTAAGGGAGGCTGGCAAATCATAGAGAAGCAGGAGCTGACAACATGCCTTGCAAAACAGCTGTGGCAAAACCAGCCCTAGACTTAGAGTAGATAGGAAGGTGATAATGCTTAGAGAAAGTATGCACTGAACTCCAAGTAGCTGCTTCCAAAATATCCTTAGTTGCCACCCCCCTTAGAAATGCTGTTGAAGTGGCAGTAGCCCTAGTGGAATGAGGCCTAATCCCAGCTGGAATCTCCTTGCCATGATGGGAATAACAAAATGCAATGCAAAAGCCAATCCACCTAGAAATAGTTTGTTTTGACACAGGCTTGCCCTGCGAACTCAAAGCAAAAGAAACAAACAACTGCTGAGACTGCCTGAAATCCTTAGTCCTGCTTAAATAATAACGCAATTGCCTGTGTACATCTAAAGTGTGCAAAATCTTTTCCCCTTTATTTTGGGGGTCTGCAGAAAAAGTAGGCAAATGAATAGCTTGGTTTAAAGCCACACTAGAAACCACCTTAGGCATAAAGGAAGGATTAGTACGTAATGATACCCTATCCTTATGGAAAATCAAAAATGGCTCTACTGCCATAAGGGCCTGCAACTCAGACACCCTTCTTGCAGAAGTAATAGCCAGCAGAAAAGCAGTCTTCCATGACAAATATTTCAATTCAGCAATAGCCGAGGCTCAAAAGGTTGTAGAGTAAGTTGTTCCAACACAAAATTGAGATCCCAAGCAGGAGTAGGAGCTCTACGTGGGGGTCTTATATTCTTTGCCCCTCTAAGAAACTGCTTGAACAAAGGATGCGAAAACAATGGTGGGTCACAATCATAATGAGCTGAAATTGCTGCAGCATGAATCTTAATGGAAGAGAAGGACAAACCTTTGTCCAATAACTCAGTAAGGTATTGAAGAGCCACACTCAAATTAGGCTCAGAAACCTGCAAATTCTTTGCTGTACTCCAAAATAAAAATCTCTTCCATTTTTCTGCGTACACTTTCCTTGTACTAGGTCTTCTAGCTTCCATAATCACATTTAAAACTTGTTGAGGAAGTTGAGACCCGCTGTGTTTCAACACAGAATATGCCAGGCTGTTAGATGAAGAGAGTGAAGCTTGACATGGAGCAGATGACCATCCTTCTGAGATAACAGATGAGGAATCAGAGGTAAAGGCCATGGAGGCTTCCTTACCAGACTCCGTAGTAGTGGGTACCAGTGTTGCCGAGGCCAATCTGGAGCTATCAAAATCATCCTTGGCCTGTCTTGTCTGACCTTTAATAGTACCTTTGGAAGAAGAGGCAGAGGAGGAAAGGCATACACATGAAGGTTTTTCCAACTGAAAGACAGAGCATCCACTTTCCAAGCTGTGTGATGAAACCCCTTTGTGCAATACTGTGGCAGCTGGTGGTTTAGTGGAGAAGCGAACAGATCTATGTCTGGAGTTCCCCATGACACTGTCAATTTTGAAATACATGAAGATCCAGTTTCCACTCGTGGGGATCCATGATTTGTCTGCTTAACACATCTGCTAAGGAGTTCTGTGCTCCGGCAGAAACCTTGCCTGAAGAGTTAGTTGCAAGCTTAGCAGTCTCCCATAAAATCATTGCTTGCCTGCATAGAGGATAAGAATGTGTTCCCCTTGCTTGTTGATGTACCACATGACAGTTGTGTTGTCTGTTAGAATCAACACCTGCCCTGGAAGAAGTAACTCCTTGAAAGCCATTAATGCAAACTGGACTGCTAACATCTCCTTCATGTTGATATGTAGATGCTGTAGTCTGGCAGGCCACTTGTCTTGTATCCACTTTCCATTTAGATGAGCTCCCCAAGCAATGTCCGAGGCATCTGTCGTTAAAATCTGACTCGCCTCTGGCCGCGTCACAGAGAGTCCCTTGTTTAGGTGACATTCCTGAGCCCACCACAAAAATTCTTTTGAAGGCAAGGTATTATTTGAATGACAGTGTCCAAATCCTGGCAGTGCTGTGTCCATACATTTTGAGATACCATTGTAGCTTCCTCATATGCAGTTTGGCATTGGGAAGCACCAGAATACAAGATGCCATGAACCCTAATGCTTGAAGGACTGTCCTTGCAGTCAGCACGGACTGATGAGATAGTTGATGGAAGTAAAGTGATAGACTCTTTTGTTTGTCCGGGGTTAAAAGGCCATCTGGGCTGCTGTATTCAGTCTCACACCCAGAAAGCACATGTCTTGAGAGGGTACTAGACTGGACTTTATTTCGTTCACAGAATACCCTAGGCATCTTAGCACTGCTATGACATATTCCAGATGCTGTAGAAGGTCTTCCTTTTCTTGAGCCAGAATCAGGCAGTCGTCCAAGTAAGGATAGATTTGAATTCCTTGAAGCCTGAAGTAAGCTATCACTGGAGCCAGAACCTTTGTGAATACTCTGGGCAGTAGATAAGCCAAAGGGCAATGCAGAGAACTGATAATGAGAATTTCCAGCTCGAAACGCAGATACTTCCTGCAACTTAGCCTTATAGGCACATGAAGGTAAGCTTCCTTGAGATCTAAAGTTACCATCCAGTGATCTTTGCCCAGCAGAGGTAAAAGCTGTTGTAACGTCAACATCTTGAACTTGGGAATGTCCAGAAAAGTGTTGAGGAGAGATAAATCCAAAATTGGTCTCCACGTGTTCCCCTTCTTTGGTACTAGGAACAGGCGAGAATAAAATCCTAGGCCCCTTTCTGATACAGGGACTGGCTGAATGGCCCCATCTGGAGTAACTGAGAAACTTGCTTGTGAGCCTCTTTTCTTTGTGGAGGAGGAACGTCTGGCATGCCTCTGAAAGGGGCATTGTATGGAAATAAAATCTGTAACCGTGGTGAATGATATCCAACACCCATTTGTCTTGAGTAATTAAATCCCAATTTTCTTTGAAAAGAGTCAGTCTTCCTCCCAAAGGAGCTGCCAGGCGAGAATCTACTGGCAGCTGACAAGACAGGTCATTGGGACTGTTTAGAAAGGACTGACCCCTGCCCTCACCAGAAGTCTGAGCAGGTGAACTCCTGTTCTAGGCCTAAAAGAGCCCTGAGCCCTGCCCCTACCACGTCTAGACCTACCCCTAGACTGGGAATCATAAGCAGGATATGTCCACCCCTTAGCAGGCCAATTTCTACTAAACTTGGTGGCTGCACCTGCAAAAAATCCTTAACAGTTTGCATAGACTTAGCTTTGTCCTCCATTTTCTTTAAAACTGCTTCCACAGGCGATCCAAACAACACATCAGACTGTAAAGGAGCATCCAAAATCCTTGTCTTAACATGCTCAGCTAAATTCTGATCCTTCAACCAGGCATGCCTGCGAAGAACAGAACTAGTAGCAGCCACCCTCGAGGAGGCCTGTACAGCATCAAAACCACATTGCAAAGAATGCTTACCCACTTGTTCAGACACATGAACCAAATCCAGCAATTCTTTACACTCAATACCTTCCGCCAAAGCATCCACCTTAGATTTTAATTGTGAAAGGAGATAATTCTGATATTTTAGCATGTGAAACTGACAATTCAATGCTCTCATGGCTAGAGTGGAAGAAGTATACACTTTCTTTCCCCACCTATCCAAAGCCCTTGCCTCTTTATCAGTGGGAACAGGATTTTTAATCACAGAAGCTTTAACACCTTTAGGCCCTTGAGAAATAGTTTCTGGGTCCCCCCTAGGACTCTTAAACAAATACTTATGAGCTTCGGGCACCCTATAATACCTATCAGGCTTAACAGGAGCAGGAGGCAAAGAGTCTGGGTTTAGGGAAGCCTCTGCAAAAACATCTTCCACCACATTCAACACAGGAGGAATAGCTAAGGGCCTATGCTGGGGTAAAAACAAGAATTCCCTAAGCCTTTTCCTGGAATCAGAGTAATCCTGGCCTTCCCATTTAAAGTGCTCCCTCATGGAATGCAGAGTCTCTGAAAATGAGAAATCCTCAGGAGGAGAAGCTGTAGGAGTGGAATCATCCACATCAGAATCAGAATAAGTAGGATACTCCTGCAAGTCTTCCGCAGAAGACTCTGAAGCCTCTGAACACTGTTCAAAACTATCAAACTCGGTTCCACCTAGGCCTCTTATCAGGCGGGGCATAGAACCTCTAATCATAGTAATCAAATCTTCTGCCATTTTAAGCATATGTTTCTTAGGTACAGAACCCGAAATGCTAGGAGAAGCCCCCACTGAAGCTGAACTAGGCCTACCTCTCAAAGAAGTTTTGGCAACAGAAGGAGAGGCTCTAACTACCTTGGGAAGAGAGGGAAGACCAGTTACCTGAGAAGCCCCTCAGCCTGGCCTACCTCCTGAGAAGGCACATCCTGTAACAGTAAAGTTTCTGCCTGAGACTCCATGGAAACTCCTGGCAAAACCTCTGGCTCCACTGAGCCTTTCTAAAGAACCGACGTCCGGGACTGCGGTTCATCAACCCTAGGCTTCGCTGTTTTGTCCTTGCGCTTCTTGGAAGCGGCGCCGGAGCATCCGACGGCATTTTATAATTGCAACGCTTCCCAAACACTAACCTGGCACAGTCTAACCTCCTCTTAATAGTGCGTTTGTTAAACCTAGCACAAGAGCGCAACCAACAACGTCGTGCTCAGGCCCCAAACAAGGTATACACAAGGTATGGTAATCCCTATGAGGTATCTGTTTCCCACAAGAAATACAGTTATTCACTTTTTCTGACATCCGGTTAAATACTGAGGCAAGAAAAACCAAAATGTTCCCAACGGGTACTTAGCCAACTCTGTTTCGGTCTGAAACTCCGGTTTCGGAAATATTTCAGAACGCCAACCTGCACTCGCAAAATTGCTTCTGCATCGGACCATGCGGCAAAAAAGACTGAGGATATGACGTCGGTCATGCGCATTAGTACCCTGGCGTACTGACGCCAGTCTAATGCCCCCTGACCGACGTCAGCCTTATACTCTGGTATTCGGGCCGACTGGATGCGGACTATACCCAATAGTAAGGACTGCAGCAATGGGGAACGAAGAACATCCTGGACTGCAGCTGTATTAGCACTCGAACATCTACATTTATGGTAGGTACAAAACTGTACTATGTTCATCGTGCATACAGCTGCAGTCATAACAGATGGGTAGAATCCCAAAGCTAAGAAAGGGGTGGTAGGCACTAGGTGGAACTAGGAGGAGCCAAAATGCCCTGCAAGACTGCAGTGGCAAAGCCTGCTCTAGATTTGGAGTATAATGGTAGGTTGTAGTGCTTGGAGAAGGTATGCACAGAACTCCAAGTGGCTGCTTCCAAAATATCCTTGGTAGGAACTCCTCTGAGGAAGGCTGCAGAGGTGGCTGTGGCCCTGGTGGAATGAGTTCTAATGCCTGTAGGTACAGTTTTGCCATGAAAGGAATAGCAAAAGTGTATGTAGTGGGCTATCCATTTTTGAGATTGTCTGTTTGGAAATTGGCTTTCCTTGAGCTCCTACCGCATAGGCCACAAAGAGCTGTTCTGATTTTCTGAAAGGCTTTGTTCTGTCCAAATAATAACGCAGTTGTCTGTGGATGTCCAAGGAATGTAGTAATCTCTCCCCTTTGTTTTGAGGATTAGGATAAAAAGTAGGTAAATGTATGGCCTGATTTAAAGCTACCCTGGATACCACTTTAAGCATAAAGGACGGGTTGGTTCGTAAGGAAACTCTGTCCTGATGGAAGATGATAAAAGGCTGGACAGCCATGAGAGCCTGTAGTTCTGAAACTCTACGAGCTGAGGTGATAGCCAGAAGGAAAGCTGTTTTCCAGGACAAATATTGCAAATCTAATGAGGCAGCTGGTTCAAAGGGAGGCAAGGTCAGTTTTTCCAGAATGAAATTAAGATCCCAAGCAGGTATTGGTAGTTTCCTTGGAGGTCTTAAATTCTTAGCCCCTCTGAGGAACTGTCTTAAGAGAGGGTGAGAGAATAAAGGTGGATCAGTGTTGTATTCTGCAGAAATGGCTGAGAGATGGATTTTGATGGAGGAGAAAGTCCACTGCTTAGCAGTTCAGCCAAATATTGTAGTATTTGAGGTAAATTCAGTTTTCCAGGATCCTGGCCCTTTTTCTCATTCCAGACACAAAAACGTTTCTATTTTGCGGAGTAAGCTTTTCTAGTTGATGGACTTCTGGCCTCCAAAATGACATCCTGCACCCCCTTGGAGAATAGGGCCTGTTGTGATGCTAGGGAATCTTCCGTGCGGCTAGATTGAGTGTTTTTAGCTGGCTGTGAAAAGTTTTGAAGCTGTGCTGAGTCAGAAGAAGAGGCATTAGAGGCAGGGTCCATGGTGGGGAATGCGTCAGGCTCCTCAGGAGTGGGTACCAGTGTTGCCTTGGCCAGTCCGGAGCAATGAGAATCATCTTTGGTCTGTCTGTTCTGGTCTTCAATAGAACCTTGGGCAGCAGAGGAAGAGGTGGGAAGGCATAAACTGTCATTGATGTCCAACTGAAAGAGAGAGCGCCCACTCTCCAGGCCTTTGGATGGAAAATCCTTGAGCAGAATTTTGTCAATTGATGATTTTTGTGGGAGGCAAAGAGATCTATGTCTGGCCTTCCCCATTCTTGGATTATTTCTGTAAAAACTTTTGGATGCAATTTCCATTCGTGTGGATCTGTCATATTCCTGCTTAGGTTGTCTGCCAGCGTGTTTTCCTTGCCTGGCAAGTACTGTGCTTGTAGTTCCATTTGTAAGTCCATGGCCATGTTCCAAAGTGACATGGCCAGTCTGCATAGGGGGTAAGAATGTGTTCCTCCCTGTTTGTTTATGTACCACATAACTGTGGTGTTGTCCGTTCTTATCAATAGTTGACCTGGTTATAGAAGGTCCTTGAAAGCTATAATAGCATTTATTACTGCTAGCATTTCTTTTTGATTGATGTGAAGGTGCTTTTCTTTTTCGGACCATTTGCCCTGAATGCACCGATCTGTCATGTGCGCCCCCCAGGCGTAGTCTGAGGTGTCTGTTGTGATGACTTGATTTGCTTGAGGCTTGCTGAATGGAAGACCTGTGTTTGTTTGACATGCTTGAGCCCACCACAGAAATTCCTTTTGCAGACATGGAATTAGTGGTATTATTGTTTCCAAACTGTGGCTGTGTTGAGACCATATGTTTTTTAGGTACCATTGTAGTTTCCTCATATGCAGCTTTGCACATGGGATTAGTAAGATGCAAGATGCCATGAATCCCAGAGCCTGCAGGATTTTCCTTGCAGTCAGCCTGGTGCAATTTGCTAGTGTTCTGAAGTATTGAATTAGTTACCCTTGCTTCTCTGGCGTGAGGTAGGCCATCTGGGTGTTTGTGTCCAAATTGGCACCCAGGAAAATTATCTTCCAAGAGGGTATTAGCCTTGATTTCTTTTTGTTGACTGTGTATCCCAGAGAGTTCAACAACATTATTACATAAGCCAGATGTTTCGGAAGAATGTGCTTGCTGTCCGCTTGGATCAGGCAGTCGTCCAAATAGGGGTATATTTGTATCCCTTGAAGTCTGCAGTAGGCAATTACTAATGCCAGGCATTTTGTGAATACTCTGGGCGCAGTAGATAAGCCAAAGGGCAATGCAGAGAATTGATAATGGGTTGAACCTGCAAGAAATCTGAGGTACCTTCTGCAATTTTGTCTGATTGGGACATGCAGGTATGCCTCCTTGAGGTCCAATGTTACCAGCCAAGACTCCTTGCCCAGCATGGGAAGAAGTTGCTGTAGAGTGAGCATCTTGAATTTTGGTACAAGTAGAAATGTGTTTAGGATGGATAGGTCCAAAATAGGTCTCCAATCTTTTCCCTTCCTTGGCACCAGAAATAGCCTGGAATAAAAACCTTGACCTTGTTCGTGCGTAGATACCTCTTGAATAGCTTTCATGTTTATGAGATCTGTAATTTGCCTTTGTGCCTCTGCCCTTTGATTGTGTGGCAGGTTTGGCATGCCTCTCATTTTTGGAAGGGTGTGAAAATGGAATTTGTAGCCTCTATTTATAATGTCCAGGATCCATTTGTCCTTTGTGACAATATGCCAATTTTTTGAAAAAAAATGCCAGCTTTCCTCCTAACGGGGCTGCCATTTGAGACTTGGTTGGCATGCAAAGGGGAAAGTCATTGGGTTTGCTTTCTGAAAGATTGCGAGTTATCCTCACCACCTCTTTGTGTAGGAGCTTGCCATTGTCTGCCCCTAAACGATCCTTGGGCTTGTCCTCTGCCCCTCGGGCGCCTGTATCTGCTTCTTTGGGGTCTGTCCGTGGCAGGAAAGGACCAGTTTTTGGAAGGCCAATTTCTACTAAAGCGTGGGGGTTGTACCTGTAGAAATTCTTTCACAGTTTGCATTGATTTTATTTTATTTTATTTATTTTTATTTTACATTTGTTGACCGGGCTAGTCCAACTGGATAATTTCCATTTTCAGTGGAGGCCCGGGGAGAAAAGCTCCAAGATAAAACAAGGTTATAAAACAAGGTTATAAGAATTAATGATTAAATCATTTACAATAATTACATTTGTTACATACATTGAGCAAAAAATGCTTAGATATCAGTCTAGATTAAGTAATAAAAAGTCATATTACTATCCACATTTTAAGAGAGACAGTAATTCATTTCGGTACAATTAGGTCCTTTGATAAACTAGAAAAAGGTTGCAATTTAGATAACTGGGAATATAATAGAAGAAAGATGAAAGTATATTAGCCTGGATTTGTACAGGAACAGAGCCAAAAGTTGTTCAGATGTACAAGAAGTTGTTTTTTGAAAAGAGGAAAGGAGGCTAGTGAAGTGATGTGTGATGGGAGGTTATTCCATATTTTGCCAACTGAGTTGGAGAAAAGGCAGTTACCTGCTGAATTTGTAATTCTAGTTGTGTTGACCTGTAGCTTTTCAGCGGAGCGCAGCTGTTTCAAGTTATTATAGGGGATTAGGAGGTTTTTAAGAGCAGGAGTCTTTAAAGGTTGGTACAAAATGTTATGAGTTATTAAGAGTTGTTGATATTTGAGCTTGTTAGGAAGTTCTAGCCAGTGTAAGTGTTTTAGGTTGAGACAGTGGTGAGTTCTATACTGGGATGCTGTGGCAAAGCGAGCTATATTGTGATAAGATGTAGTCAGTTTCTTTAGGTTGCTTTTCGAGAGATTAGTGTAGATAGAAGAAGCATACATTAGTGAAGAGATGAGATGAGATTGTGCTAAGGTGGTCCGTGCTTCTGGTGTAAGGAAAGGTTTAATTCTGTACAGTGAGCCAATCTTTTTATTAACTGCTTTTATAGTGTTATTGATGTGGTAATCATAGTTAAGATTATTATCAATAGTAACACCTAGCAGTTTGGTAGTGGAATCAGGGGAGATGACGGAGTTGTCACTTGCAGTAACAGTGAAGTGAAGTTGAGAAGATTTATGGGTAGGGGTGAAAAGTAGCAGTTTTGTTTTCTTGGGGTTCAGGAGAAGACATCTTTTTGAGAACCACTCTTCTACTGTTGAAAAGGTAGATTGTGTCATTGACTGGAGTTCAGTATGAGTGGAAGCTGTGCATATAATGGTAGAATCATCTGCATATTGAATGCAGGTTGTGTTCTGGATAGATGACTGGAGATCATTAATAAAAATGGAGAATAGGAGTGGCCTAGTATAGATCCTTGAGGTACACCTAAAGAGATAGGCAGTAGAGTAGATAGAGAGTTTTCCAGAGTACTGCTTGTTGTCGGTTTTCAAGATAGGATGAGAACCAGGATAAGGAAGAGGAGGCCAATTCAAGGGATTTTAGTATGTGTAGAAGAAGTGAGTGGTTGACCATGTCAAAGGCTTTTGACAGGTCTAGGAAAAGAGCAGAGGTTAGTTTGTTGTTGTTGGTTAGAGTTGATGGTGTTGGTAAATGAGAGTAGTGCAGTGGTGGTACTATGTGAGGGTCTGAACCCATGCTGAGTGTTAGCTAGCAGATTGTTATGAAGGAGATGGTTAAGTAGTTGTTTGTGTATACATTTTTCCATGATTTTGGCTAGAGGAGATAATAGGGCTATAGGGCGATAGTTAGAGAGGTCAGTGGATTTGCCCCCTTTGTGTAAGGGTATAATGTGTGATATTTTCCAGATGTCTGGAAAAGTACTTTCATTTATAGATCGGTTTATTAGGATAGAAACTGGATAAGCAATAGATTTAGCTGCTATTTGCAGGAATTCTGCAGGAAGCTTGTCTGCTGAGGGGGTAGTAGGTTTAAGTTTTTGTAAGAGAGATTGTATATAAGAGGTAGGTATGGGTTGAAATTTGAGGGGAAGTAGGGAGTTGTTGATGTTACTTAAGAGGAGTTGGGATGAGTCTGGAGATAGGTGGTTGGCTAGACTTTGTATGGAGGTAGTAAAGAAGGTATTGAAGTTATTGGCAATTAAAGAAGGATTATCAGGGTCTAAATTCTGTGGGTGTGGTGTAACTACTTTGCCTGGGGTGAGTAGATTATTAATGGTAGACCAGAACTTTTTTGGTTGTTTTTTGGTGGTTTGCTGAAGTTCAAAGTAGTAATTTTTCTTATCTGATAGGATGGCTTTTTTGGTGTTGTTTCTGAGCTCTTTAAAGGTTTGATGATCTGTTGGGTTTCTAGAGGAGCGCCATGTTTTCCAAGCTTTATTTCTAAGTTTGATTTTTTGTTTAGTATTGGAGGTTAGCCAAGGTGCTGTTTTGGTCTTTGTTCTAATGGTACGACTTGGGGCATGTTGATTTAAGATTGCAAGGAATGCAGAGTTAAAATGTTCAACTGCATTGTTTAGTGAGAGGTGTTTAAGAGGGGACCAGTCATATAGTGACAGATCAGTTTGAAACTGTTCAGGATTAAATTGTTTTTTTGAATATAGTGTTTTGTGAGAGGTAGGTAAGTTTACATTAGTTTTAGATCTAATGACATAGGTAAGTGAATGATCGCTGAGGTCATCAGGAAGGATGCCAGTATGGTAGGTTTGTAGGGGTGAGTTTGTAAGAATCCAGTCTAAGGTAGTTTCCTTTTTACTTTTATTGTTTATTCTAGTGGGGCTATCAATTAGTTGTTTGAAACCATAAAGGTTTATATGGGAAGTAGGGTTAACATTATTACAAGTTTTCCAATCAATATTGAAGTCCCCAAGGAGCAGTGTTTCTTGAGGGAGGTTATTAGAGAGTTGTTCAAGAAGTTGCTCTAAAGTAGGGATGTTATTTCCAGGGGGGAGATATGCACAGATTATATTAATAGCTTTAGTAGCGTTTATTTGTATTTTGGAGCAGATTATTTCAGCGATATCGTTTTGAATGAAGGTAAGGTCAAGAAGGGTAAGCTTCAAGTAAGTTTTATATAGAATAGCTACACCACCTCCCTTCCTGGAGGTACGATCTAATCTGTAAATGTTATATCCAGGTGGGGTAATTTCAGTGTCTTTAATTGCAGGTTTTAGCCAAGTTTCTGATAAGCATAGTATATCAAATTTGTGAACTTCTAATAGGGCATGGAGTTGGCTAATTTTGTTACAAATGCTGCGTATGTTGAGATGGGCCAGAGTTAATAAGTTAGAGGGTGTAGTGGAAGAAGGAGAGAAGGGGATGTTGTGATTTGTGTGTGTTTTGATATTAGTAGTTTGTGGGCCTGGGTTGGGGTGTATATCACCATCTTGTAGTAGATGGAGTAGTGTAAGATAGTTTTCGATTATATGTTTTTGGAAGGTGTAAAGTGACTTCTTTAGCTTTGTTTTTAGTAGTTTGCAGTGTAATAGTCTGTGGTATTTGGCTAGTAGGTAATTGGATTGTGAGGGGGTATGTAAGAAGGAAGGAGGTGTGGATGTTGTTGGTGTACTGGTGTGCTTTGAAGGAAGTGAGAGAGAAAATGAAATAGATTGTTCATAGGAGGTTAGGAGGTAGGTGGTGATTAGGAGGGATGTAAGTAAGAAGCAGGTAGGTATTCTTAGTTGTGAGTGGAGTGTAGTTATGATCATGATAGTGTAGTTGTGGGTTTGAGTTTGTGGTAGGGGTAGAGGTTTGTAAGGTGTGTTAGTGAGGGAGGTGTTAGGCTGGTTAGAGTTTAGGAATAGGTGTGGTTAAGTGTGGGGTGGTACCCAATTAGTAATGATGTGAGTATGATTGGGAGGATGAAGTAAGAGGTGTGTCTAGAGGGAAGATAAATGTAGGACCCCGGGGGGTGGGTGGGAATTGGGGGTAGGGTGGGGAGCGGAGTGAGCCCGCAGGGCGAACGGAGCGGGTAGAGCCAAAGCAGAGAAGTTGAGAGGAAAACAATCTAAGAGGTGCTTAATTTGAAGGTAAGTAGTCCAGGGGATTCAAGAATACTTGTTGTAAGTAGTGTGTGTGGTAAGGTTGAGTAAGATAGAGGAAGGAGCAAGGAGGAAGATGCTGAAAAAGGCTAACAGATAGTGGGAAACTCTGGGAACTAATATTGTGGAAGAAAAGTTTAGAGGGATAAGCAGTTCCAGGTGGAGGGAGCCACCTAGTGGACACAGCAGGTAATTGCTACCAGGATAACTGACTGATTGTGCAAATATGGTGTAGAGTAGGTAGTTAGGATTGCAGGTAGTCAAGGGAAGGGAGAGGCTATGGGTGGCTGCTGGCAGTTCCTGCTTAAAGATAAGCAATACTTTAGGGTGCAAGAAGCATACATGTAGTGGTTAAAAACCTTTAAGAGTTTGTAGGACGTACTTTCTTGTGTCTTTCAGGAGGAGTCTATCCAGGAATATAAAGTGTAAATTGCGTAGGTAGGGTAGGTGACTGGAGTCTTTGGTAGGTTAAACAAACCCAGACCTTCAGATGGTCAAACAGGCTTCAGAGCTAGGAAGGGAGGGAGAAGAAAAGGATTATGGTATAGTGTAACAGAGACTGTAGGAAAACAGAAAAAATGCAATAGATAGCAGTTTCTGTAAAACATTCACACTTGAAGCAAATATCACAAGGTAGAATGCAGGATAAAAACATTTGCTAAATAGCAGTTTCTGTTAAACATTCACACTTGTAGCAAATATCACAAGGTAAAATGCAGGATAAGAACATTTGCTAAAATACAATACAACCAAAAACATACACACTTGTAGCAAATATCACAAGGTAATAATGCAGGATAAGAACATTTGCTAAATACATAGCCTCTTTTAAGTCTGGTTGTTCAGGTTGTGACATTTTACTTTTCAATTGTGATAACAAAAACTGTTTAGCCTTTTCCTCCATTTTCCTTAACACCTCCTCAGCATTAGCACCAAATAGTACATCCTTTTGAAGAGGGGCGTCTAGTAATTTAGCTTTGACATGATCAGGCAAGGCTTGTTCCTTGAGCCAGGCATGCCTACGTATGACTGATCCTGTAACAGCAGCTATACATGAGGCCTCTAGAGCATCAAAACCACATTGTAAGGTATGCTTACCCACTTGTTCTGCACTATGCATCAAATCCTGCAACTCTTTTAAGTCTGGTTGTTCAGGTTGTGACATTTTACTTTTCAATTGTGATAACAAAAACTGTTGGTATTTTAGCACATGAAACTGACAGTTTAAGGCCCTCATGGATAAGGTAGCCGAGGTATATACCTTTTTTCCCCACCTTTCTAAGGATCTGGAGTCTCTCTCGGAAGGTAATGGATTTTTAGCAATGGAGGCCTTAACTCCCTTGGGGCCCTGTGAGATGGTTTCTGGGTCAGCAGCATGGCTTTTGTATAGAAATTGGTGTGAGTCAGGAACCCTGTAGTACCTGTCCAGCTTAACTGGAGCTGGAGGCAGAGAGTCCGGGTTAAGGCAAGCCTCCGAGTAAACATCATCTAGGATGTCCAAGACAGGAGGTATAGCCAGAGGCCTGTGCTGAGGTAGCAAGAGAAATTCCCTGAGCCTTTTCTTGGAATCTGAATAATCTTGGCCTTCCCAGTGGAAGTGTTCCCTTAAAGTATGCAAAGTTTCCCCAAATGAGTAATCCTCTGGGGGGGGAGACAGAAGGGATGGATTCCTCCGCATCAGAGTCTTCAAAAGGGGAGTAAGAATGTTCCTGATCATCAGAGTGCTCTGAAATAATGAAGCCCTGATCAGAGGAGGGGGAATCTTCCTCCACTCTGGGCCTTTTGTCCGGTCGGGGCTGAGAACCTCTGATAAGAGTAATTAAGTCCTCAGCCATTTTAAGCATCTGTTTCTTAGGCATGGGGCCTGGAGATGGGCCCTGTGTAGCTGGTCTCAGAGTGCAAGGTTGCTTTAGACTTTGTGAAAGCCTTGATGGAGAAAGAAGAGGAAGGTCTGAAGACACCTTGAGTGGAGGTGGACCTGTCCACATTCTGAGTTTCAACGCCAAGAGTGGCTTCGGTATTTGTAGTCGGGGTGTGGGCCGAGGAGCCTGCGACCTCGGGCACAGGAGACACCGTCAAAGAAGTGTCGTTGGTAGTCAGGAGCTGCGTAGGCGCCTCGCTGAGAACCGGACCACGTGTAGTCAGCTTTGGCGTGGTGTCGGTATAGGCCGCGGACCTCGTGTGTCGGTCCTTGTCTTTGCGTTTTTTAGATGAAACCGGAGTCGGAGTATCCGATGACATAGTATAATTAAATGCTTTCCCAAAATAATGCTGGGCGAACTCCGCCCGACACTTAATAGTGCATTTGTTGAATGTAGCACAAAAGCGTCAGACCGAGAAGTCGTGGTCTGGGCCTAAACAAGGTATACAGAGGGAATGGAAATCCTTATGCGGTATTTGCTTCCCACAAGAAATACAATTATTAACTTTGTCTGACATCGGTCTGAGGCAAGAAAAGTTTCCCCAATGGGGTACTTAGCTTTTAAGAAGACTTCAGTTTCCAAATTTTCGTAATCTCAGGAGCTGGCCGACCGGCACTTGCGAACTGCTTCTGCTTTGGGCACCGCGCGGCAAGAAAGACTGGAGAAAATGGCGTCGGCTGGTTCCTTTATACTCCTGTCGCACTGACGTCAGGGAAGAAAGACGACAACCGACGCCGGAACTAGACTTTGGAATTCGGCCGACCGAGGACCCGCCTGACGGCAGGAGAACCCATCTGTTATGACTGCAGCTGTATGCACGATGAACATCAGCTAGCATCTCTTTTTGATTGATATGTAGATGCTTTTGGTTTGAGGATCAGGTGCCCAGAATGCCTCTTCTTGCCATGTGTGCCCCCCAGGCATAATATGAAGCATCCGTCGTTAGGCTCTGCCTGGCTGGGGGTAGTGAGAATGGCTGTCCCTTATTTTGGTGACAAGCCTTTGTCCACCATCGAAATTCCTGCTGCAGGCAGGAAATTAGAGTAATCATTGTTTCCAGACTGTGGCAATGTTGTGTCCAGACACTTTTTAGGTACCATTGAATTTTCCTCATATGCAGTCTTGCATATGGAATTAGTAAGATGCAGGATGGCATGAAGCCCAAAGCCTGCAGAATTTTTCTTGCAGATAACTGGGCCTTTGTTGCCATTTCCTTGAAATAGGTAGTCAGTTGTCTGTTTGTCTGGAGTGAGATAAGCCATCTGGGCAGCTGTATTTAAGCTTGCACCCAGTAATATTATCTCTTGAGAGGGTACTAGTTTTGATTTCTTTTTGTTGAATGTGTACCCTAGGCATGTTAAACGTCTTATCATAAACGTCAGATGCTGTAGTTCTTGTTCTCTGCTTGTATGAGGCAGTCGTCCAAGTAAGGATATATTTGTATTCCTTTTTGTCTGCAGTAAGCAAATACGGGTGCCAGGCACTTTGTTAAGACCCTGGGCGCAGTATATAAGCCAAAGGGCAGTGCAGAGAATTGGTAATGCTTTGAGCCAGCCTTGAATCTGAAGCATCTTCTGCATGATTGTCTGATTGGGACATGCAGCTATGCCTCTTTTAGGTCTAAAGTAACGAGTCAAGCCTTGCAGCCCAGCATGGGCAGAAGCTGTTGTAAGGTCAACATCTTGAATTTTGATATATCCAGGAAGTGTTTAGCCATGCTTTGTCCTTTCTAGGTACCAAGAACAGTCTTGAGTAAAATCCTTGTCCCTGCTCTTGCTGTGGCACTTGTTGAATAGCCCTCAAGTCCATGAGTGCTGCGACTTGTTTTTGAGCCTCTGCCCATTGATTTTTTGGCAGCTCTGGCCAATCGTTTGCCCTTGGCAGGGTATGGAAATGAAACTTGTAGCCTTTTGACACTATGTCTAGAACCCATTTGTCCTGGGTTATAATGTGCCAATTCTGAGAAAAAAGTGCTAGTTTTCCCCCTAAGGGTGCTGCCAGAAGATAAGTGCTTGGTGCAGGCAGGGGGAGTCATTGGGACTGTTTCCTGTATGATTGTACTTTGTCTTCTCCACCTTTGGAGGTAGAAGCACTCCACTGCTTAGGCCTGTAGGATCCTTGCGGCTGTGATCTGCCTTTAGGGCGTCTGGATCTGCCCTTTGAGGTCTGTCTGAGACTGGAAAGGACCAATTCTTTGCAGGCCAGTGTCTGCTAAATCTAGGTGGCTGTACCTGTAAAAAATCCTTGACCGTTTGCATAGATTTAGGTTTTGTCCTCCATTTTCTTTAACACCTCTTCTGCCTTAACACCAAACAAGGTATCATGTTGTAAAGGAGCATCTAATAATTTTGCTTTAACATGGTCAGGCTGAGTTTGTTCCTTTAACCAAGCATGCCTCCTAATGACAGAACCCGTAACAGCAGCTCTGCAGGAGGCCTCCAGAGAATCAAACCCACATTGTAAAGTATGCTTTCCAACTTGTTCAGCTGCATGCAATAAATCCTGCATTTCTTTGTTTTCTGCACAATCAGAATTTGCCATCATTTTCTGTTTAAGCAGTGTCATGATATATTACTGATATTTGAGCATATAAAACTGGCAATTTAAGGCCCTTATAGCCAAAGTGGCAGATGTGTAAATCTTTTTTCCCCATCTATCCAGTGCCCTAGAATCCCTGTCAGAGGGGGTAGGGTTTTTTGCAGTAGAAGCCTTGACCCCTTTTGGACCCTGAGAAATAGTTTCTGGGTCTGCAGTAGCGTTTTTGAAAAGGAATTTATGAGAGTCAGGGACCCTGTAGTATATGTTTGGCTTAGCAGGAGCTGGAGGTACAGGGTCAGGGGTCAGACTAGACTCAGAGAACACATCATCTACAACATCCAACACAGGTGGAATAGCTAGAGGCCTGTGTTGAGGTAGTAAAAGGAAGTCTGAGCATTTTCTTATATTCTGAAAAACTTTGGCTCTCCCAGTGGAAGTGCTCCCTCATAGTATGCAAGTTTTCCCCAAAAGAGTAGTCCTCAGGAGGAGAAGCTGAAGGAATTGATTCTTCACCATGAGAATCCTCATAGGGGGGAAGAGAATATTCCTGATCAGAAGAAATGGAAACCTGATCTGAAGATTCATAGTCTGTCTCTTGCCTAGGCCTCTTATCAGGAGGGGGATGGGAACCCCTGATCAAGGTAATTAAGTCTTCGGCCATTTTGAGCCTCTGTTTTTTGGGCATGGAGGCTTGTCCTTGTGGCTGGTAAACTTATTTTTTTGCCTTTAAAGGTGTTTTAGTCTTTGAAGTCGGTTTTATATATACTTGTTTAGGTCTGAATACACCCTCAGAAGCCGATGCCTGCTCAGTGGCTCCGGACTCATCTGAGGGAATAATCTCCGAGGTTCCAATACCTTGAGTTTCCAGCGGCCTGGCCGACTCCACGTGGGAGTCGGTAGCGGCCTGTGACTCTAAAGTAGCGGGCATCAGGGGCTGTTAAAGCACCTCACTGAGAACCGGCGGCTTGCTTAGGGGAAGCTTCGTTGTCTGCTTTGGACCTCAGTTGCCTGTCTTTTTCTTTGCATTTTTTTGTGAGCTCCGGTAGTCGGATGGCTATCCGACGACATTGTAAAATTAAATCTTTGCCCAAAATAATTAATGCAAAACTGTACCGATGCTTAATAGTGCGTTGGTTAAATCTAGCACAAAACCGACAACTACCAACGTCGTGGTCAGGGCCTAGGCAAGGAATACAGTAAGAATGAAAGTCCTTATGAGGTATTTGCTTCCCACAAGAAATACAATTAACTTTTTCTGACATCGGTCTGGAGCAAGAAAAAAAGTTTCCCCAACGGGGTACTTAGCTTTTAATGAAGACTTCGGATCTGAAACTCGAACACGAAAATCTCAGGAGTCGGCCGACCGGCACTTGCGAACTGCTTCTGCTTCGGGCACCGCGCGGAAAGAAAGACTGAATAAAATGTCGGCTGCATATTTTATACCCCTGACGACCTGACGTCAGGGAAGAGGCGACAGCAACCGACGCAGGACCCAAGACTTTGGAATTCAGGACGACTGAGGGCAACCTGCCAGCAAAATAACCCAAATGTAATGACTGCAACAGTGAAACACGAAGAACATCCTTCTTTCCTCATCTATCCAGCGCCCTGGAATCTCTGTCAGAGGGGGTACGAGTTTTGGCTGTAGAGGCCTTTACACCCTTGGGACCCTGAGAAATAGTCTCAGGATCAGCAGCAGGATTTTTGAATAAAAATTTGTGGGAGTCAGGAACCCTGTAATATCTGTCTGGCTTACTAGGAGCCGGAGGCAGGGAATCAGGAGCCATGCTTGATTCTGAAAACACATCATCAACAATGTCCAATACAGGAGGTATTGCCAAAGGCCTATGCTGAGGAAGAAGGAGGATATCCCTAAGCCTTTTTTTTTTTGATTCAGAGAAGTCCTGACTCTCCCAGTGAAAACGTTCCCTTAAAGTATGCAAAATCTCTCCAAAAGAGTAATCCTCAGGAGGAGATGCAGATGGGATGGATTCCTCTGCATCAGAATCCTCATAGGATGGAACAGGAAATTCCTGATAAGAAGAAATGGAAACCTGATCTAAAGATTCATAATCAGTGCCTTGCCTAGGCCTCTTAGCAGGGGGGGGGGTTGGGAACCCCTGATCAAGGTAATTAAATCCTCAGCCATTTTGATCATCTGTTTTTTAGGCATAGGGGCCTGAGCATGTGGCTCATGCATCGGTTTTTTAGACATAGAAGATGTTTTTTACCTTGTTTTTGAGGCTGGCGTCGGTTTAATATAAAAATGTTGAGGCCTGAAAACACCCTCAGAAGCTGGTGCCTGCTCAGCGGCTCAAGACCCATCCAGGGGAGAGACATCCGCGGGTTCAATACTCTGAGAATCTCGCGGAATACCGGACTCAGAATGGGTCTCAGTAGAAGCCTGCGACTCAAAAGTAGCGGGTATCAGGGGCTGCAAAAGCGCCTCACTGAGTACCGGCGAACCGGGGAATGGCTTAGGAGAAGCTTCATAGTCAGTTTTGGACCTCGACGGTCTGTGTCTGTCTTTTTCTTTGCATTTTTTGTGAATTCCGGTACTCGGATTGCTAACCGACATTTCAGCACAATTAAATCTTGAACCAAAATATTTAGAAGCAAAAATATACAGACGCGGAATAGTACGTTGGTTAAATCTAGCACAAAACCGACAGCTTTGTATTCCCTGTGGCTGCTGTCTGTGGGGTCTGTTTCCACGGGGCCTAGGCTGGGCTGGTTTACTGGGAACAGGAACGGACCAGTGTTTGGAAGGACAATGCCTGCTGAACCTAGGGGGCTGGACCTGCAAGAAATCCTTAACTGTTTGCATAGATTTTGCTTTTTCTTCCATCTTTTTTAAGACCTCTTCTGCCTTGGTGCCAAATAAGTTATCTTTGTGCAAGGGGGCATCCAACAATTTAGATTTGACATGGTCTGGTAGGGGCGGTTCCTTAAGCCATGCATGCCTTCTAATGACAGATTCAGTGACTGTTGCCCTGCAAGAAGCTTCTAGGGCTTCAAAACCACTGTGCAAGGTGTGTTTAGTTACCGGACTTACAGAATGCATCAACTCCTGTAAATCTTTACATTCTGCCCAAGCAGGAAAGGAAGACATTTTTTGTTTAAGGAGTTCCAAGGTATGTTGCTGAAATGTCATCATATGGAACTGATAATTTAGTGCCCTGACAGTAAGAGTAGCGGAGGTGTATACTTTTTTACCCCATCTGCCCAATGCTCAAGAATCCCTGTCTAAAGTGGTGGTATTCTTAGCAGAGGTTGCTTTAAGACCTCAGGGTCAGCTGTATGATTTTTAAAAAGATATTTGTGAGTCAGGGACTCTGTCTGGTTTTCTGGGAGCTGGAGGAAGGGCATCAGGAGTCAAGCTGGATTTGTGGAAAACATCCTCCACAACATCCAGGACAGGGGGGGGGGGGAATGGCCAAGGGTCTGTACTGTGGAAGATGTAGGAATTCCCTGAGTCTCTTTTTAGAATGAGGGTAGTTCTGACTCTCCCATTGGAAATGCTCCCTTAAAGTATGCATGGTTTTCCCAAAGGAAAAATCCTCTGGGGGAGAGGCTGAAGGAATGGAATCCTCTGAATCAGAATCCTCATAAGTGGAGAGGGGTTGCATGTTTTCATATTCAGATGCATCAGATTCATCTGACTCTTGTTCAGACAAAACTACAGGGGACAGAACTCTTCCTTTTGGAGGGGGTACCTTGGCTTCCCCTGATCAGCACGATAAGGTCTTCCGACATTTTAAGCATTTGAGACTTGAGGCAAGGGAGCAGGTGCCTGAGAGTGGGTTGTTGGTTTCTTGCGTGTGGTTCATACCCTGGGCCTAAGAAACTCGGCCATTTTTGAAAGAATGGTAGTTTCAAAAGAAAAAGTCAGTTTGTGTCGGGATTCGGTAGTGCGAAGGACTTCCTTGGAAGCCAGTGCCTGCTCAGTGGCTCTGGACCCACACAAGGTAGAGAAGACCGCAGGGTCCTTAGTCGAAGAAGAGTTTTGTGGCATACCGGACTCTGATAGGGTCTCGGTAGTGGCCTGTGAATCAACAGAAGCAGGCATCAGGGGCTGCAAAAGTGCCTCACTGAGTACCAAAGAACTGACAACTAGCTTAACGGAAGAGTTGTCGGTAGGTTTGGACCTGTGTGGTCTGTCTCTGTCTTTACCGTTACGTTTTTTTTTTTCAAAAGATCTGCTGTCGCATGGCTTACCAAAGCCGTATCAGAATTCAGGGACTGTAAGTGAAAATATCTGGCTTACAATAAGGGCCAGACGATGGATAGTTCTGGTGTTGAACAAAGCACAGAAGCAATAAAGGGGGATGTTGTGGTCTGGGTCACTGTGGACCTCAAATAATATCCACAGTGAAACTATAATCCTAGGGGATGTCAACATAAACTGGCTAGATCATACAAATCCTTCTCCAAATGCTTCCATCAACCTCCATAACTTCACTCAGCTCATTACTACTATAACTAGGCCTAGCAACAGTAATAACAATGGCACCTTACTTGACTGGGTTTTAGTGTCCGATCCCAAAAAAAATTACATCAGCAGGAACTCTACCTTGCAATATCAGTGACCATCTGCCCACCTATATCTCACGTGCCATCTCTTCAACCTTACATGATCACCAGTACAGACCCTCTAGACTGCTAGCTAACTTCAACCCTACAAGCTTCAACAAAACACTAAGTAAAATTGATTGGAGCATTCTAAAGTATTTGCCTCTAGATGAAGCAGTTGAATTTTTCAACTCAACTTTCCCCAGTATACTCAATAGAATGGCTCCCCTCCAGAATAAGAGAATAAAAGCAAATCCCGCAATCTGACTCTAGAGAAACAAAAAAAAACTTATTAATACCAGAGACTGAATATGGAAAAAAATGGCATACTAGTAAAAACCCCATAGAACTCCAGCTTTTCAAACAACTCCGCAAGCAAGTAAAGCGTCTAGTTATTAATGATACAAAACAGTACTACTTCCATCTCCAAAACAAACACAACTATAACCCAAAACATTTCTGGAATTCAGTCTCCACTCTATTAAACTCTGGCACCAAAAGCAATCCTTGTCCAAACCCTGACAAAAACCCTGCTGAATTAGCTACCCTTTTCAACTCCTACTTTATAGGCACTATATCCAAACTTGCCTCCACTTTTCCTACAGCTACTCACAACAGCAACCCCATTGCAACACACCATACCCCAGAAAAGCCTTCTCAGACTTTCTCCTTCTCTCATATTCCCACTTCCACTATTACTAAACTCCTGCTAAAACTCAAACCTGGTAGCACTGCCCCAGACAGCTTACCCCCAGAATACCTTCAAATGTCAGCGAAATCCATTAGCTACCCCATAAGCATTCTCATAAATAGATCTACTTACACAAAGGCAGTAATAATTCAGACATCTCAAATTTCCACACTACAGCCATTCTATCTCCTATTTCTACAACAATGGAAAACGTATTAAAATTCAACTTATGGATTACCTATACCAAAACCAACTACTTTCCACAACTCAGCATGGCTTCTGCCCTGGCCACAGTACTACAATTGTTCTCCTATCCTTCCTAGACACTGTTAACCACAGCCGCAATGATGGTAAACTTGTCTCAGCACTCTTTCTTGATCTCTCTAAGGCTTTCAACACCATCTCCCATCCTCTCTTCCTTTCCAAGCTCTCACACCTACGCTTGTCCACACCCATACTTAACTGGTTTACCAGTTACCTCACAGACAGACAACAATCCACCAAATGGTTACAATCTCTCTCCTTTTCTCATTACTTCCACCGGAGTTCCCCAAGGATCCATCTTAGGCCCCCTCCTGTTCAGTATTTTTATTAACTACTTTCACTCCACTCTCACTCATGCATCTGTAGTTCAATACACAGACGATTATACTATTACCTGCTCTGATACCTCTGAAACCAAACTTCTGACCATTACCCAAAATGCTTTCTCCATTACCGAAAACTGGATGACAAATAATCACCTCTCCCTCAACTCAAATAAAACAAAACTCTTGCTCTCTACGCCCAAAAAAGTACCACTATTAATAAATCTGAATTCATCATTTTCTCCTCCAACAAGACTTCCTTAGAGGTAGTCTCCCATACCAAGTTACTTGGCATAACCTTAGATGACAACTTAACCTTTGACCAACACATCCACAACACCATTAAAAAAACGCACCAAAAACCTGGTACCCTCTACCGACAAACACTTTTTAAACTACTCTACTAGAAAAACACTCGCCCAAACTTTTCTCCTACCTTCTCTCCTCTATGGTGCCCCCATTTGGACAAACATTTAATCCTCATTAAAAATAAAATGTAGAGCTGCTATAACAAAACTGCTAAATTCGTGACCAGAGCAAAACATTCTTCCCATAATTGTCACTCATTACAATCCCTGTACTGGCTAAAACTCCCACAACACCTCACATACATACAACTATCTACAGCAAACAAATTTATCTGTAATTCCTCCAAATGTCCAGCCCTTGCTTCACTTCTGACTATCAACCAAACCGTTCACTAAGATTTGAAAATCAATCACTTATCCAAGCAGGCCAATACCTTTACTCTTTCACTGTAGCTAAACTCTGGAATGCCCTTCCACCCTCTCTCCAGACTATAAATGCCCCATCATTCAAAAAAATCACTTCACCAACATCTCTCCTCTCAGTGGCTATGCCCTTGCACCATCCCCAATTCCTCAGTCACCCGATTACTAACCTGAGTCATATCTCAGATACCCACACTCTTCTTCACTCTCCCTATTGTGCAATCACCCTTAATCACAGCACAGTGTGCTTCACCCTGCCTCACATGGTAGTACTCACCCTTAATCGCAGCACAGTGTGCCTTATCCTGCCTCACATGGTGTGTAAAAATTGTGTGTGTGTAGATTATCATAATCTGTCTGTTCTATTGCATACCTTGTCAAGCATCCAAGTCTTCCATAAAATATAGCCATACATTGTTTATGCTACTGTGTTACTTCTGACTCTTATAGTGTTACTCTTGTATATTGTTAAATGGTGTTATTACTCTTGTATATTAACTGCTGTTATTAACTCTCTAAAAAAATTCTTTATTATGTACATTGTTTTTGGAGCTTTTCTCCCCGGGCCTCCACTGAAAATGGGCTCATACCAGCCCAGTGGACTTTTCTGGTTAACAAAAGCAAATAAATAAGTGATGCAGTAAGAGTGGAAGCCTCGGTGTGGTATTTGCTTTCCACAGGCGAGACAAATATTAACTTTTTCTGACATTGGTTAGTGCAAGAAAAAAGGATCCCCAACGGGGTACTTAGCTTTAGAAGATTTTAACTTCAATTCGGTAGACGAAAACTCAGGTAGCAGCAGACCGGCACTCGTGCAAACTACTTCTGCTTTGGGCTCCACGGCAACAAAGACTGATGTAATGGCATCGGCTGCCTTACTTTATACTACTTACGACCTGACGTCAGTCCTCAAACGACAGCAACTGATGCAGAAATATTAAGTACAGTAAGAAGAAAGTACAGTTGTGTACACTTACCATAAATGTAGATGTTCGAGTGTATTCACTGTTGCAGTCATTACATTTGGGTAATCCTGCTGACAGGTTGCCCTCAGCCTGCCTGAATTCCAAAGTCTTGGGTTCTGCATCAGCTGCTGTTGCCCCTTCCCTGACGTCAGGTCATCAGGGGTATAAAAGAAGCAGCTGACGCCATTTTCTTCAGTTTTTCTTGCCCCAGATGTCAGGTGCCCCCAAAAAGGGTAGCCAAATTTTATATATATATATTCAGAAATACACCAAAATAAATATTACCTTCATCTATAAACAAATACACCACATAGGTAGTATAAATCAGAGAAGGAAAGATAAGATCCAAAAGAAAAAAGGGGGAAGGTGTGTGGGTAACCTGCACTGTAACAGTGAATACACTCGAACATCTACATTTTTGGTAATTGTACACAACTGTACTATGTTCTTCGTGTTTCACTGTTGCAGTCATTACATTTGGGTAGAGTCCCAAAGCTACGGTTGGGAGGCTGGAACTAGATAGCAGTAGGAGCAGCTATGAGGCCCTACAGAGCTGCAGTGGCAAATCCTGCCTTGGATTTAGAGTAAAGTGGCAGATGATAATGCTTTGTAAAGGTGTGCACTGAACTCCAAGTAGCCGCTTCTAAAATGTCTGTGGTTGGAACATCCCTGAGAAAGGCTGCTGAGGTGGCTGCAGCTCTGGTGGAATGAGGCCTAATGCCCTTAGGCACTGGCTTGCCATGGTGTAAGTAGCAGAAAAGTACAGCTTTGTACCTACCATAAATGTAGATGTCCGATAGATATGCAACTGCAGTCATAACATATGGGTTGTCCTGCCTCAGGCAGCCCTCGGTCTTGTCCTGCCTCAGGCAGCCCTCGGTCGGCCGGATTCCAAAGTCTGGGTCCGGCGTCGGCTGGTGTCGCCTCCTCTCCGACGTCAGAACGGCTGGAGTATAAAGGCATCGGCCGACACCATCTTCTTCAGTGTTTCTTGCCCCAGATGCCAGGTGCCCTCCTAGGAAGGCTAAATTTGGTGAATGGATAAAGAATTCCAGACATGCACAACAGTAATAAACAGATACACCATAGAGATACCCCCAGCTAATAGGAATAGGGGTAGTGGACCCATAAAGAAGGTTGCAGAGGGGTAGGAGGGTGAGAGAATCCGACTGCAGTTGCATATCTAGCGGACATCTACATTTATGGTAGGTACAAAACTGTACTATGTCCTTCAAGAATGTAACTGCAGTCATAACATATGGGTTGAATACCATAGCCAAGCTGGGGGTGGTTGGAACTAAGAAAGTGATGGTGTAGCTAAAATGCCCTGCAGGACTGCCAAAGCAAAGTCTGCTCGGGATCTGGAGTATAAAGGCAGGTTGTAGTGCTTGGTAAATGTATGCACGGAGCTCCATGTAGCAGCCTCTAGAATGTCCTTTGTAGCCACTCCTCTTAGGAAAGCTGTGGATGTGGCTATAGCTCTGGTGGAGTGTGGCCTAATATTGGCTGGCACACCTTTTCCATGAAAGGAATAGCAGAATCTGATGCAGTGTCCAATCCATTTGGAAATTGTTTGTTTGGAGATTGCTTTTCCTTGTACTCCAGCAGCATAGGCTACAAGCAGTTGGTCAGACTTTCTGGTGGCCTTAGTTCTGTCCAAGTAGTAGCGTAGTTGCCTGTGTATGTCCAAAGTATGCAGCAGTGCTTCCCCCTGTTTTGAGGATTGGGGAAGAAAGTAGGCAGGTGAATGGCTTGATTTAGAGCCACCCTGGAAATTACTTTTGGCATGAATGAAGGATTGGTTCTTAGAGAGACTCTGTCCTGATGAAAAATGAGAAAAGGAGGTACTGCCATGAGTGCCTGTATCTCCGAGACCCTTCTTGCTGATTTGATTGCCAATAGGAAAACCGTTTTCTATGAGAGAAATTGCATTTCTGAAGTTGCTGCTGGTTCAAAAGGAGGAAGAGTTAATTTTTCCAAGACGAAGTTGAGGTCCCATGCAGGTACTGGCGGTTTCCTGGGAGGTTTGATATTCTTTATCCCCCTTAGGAACTGCCTTAGCAAAGGATGTGAAAACACAGGTGGATCACAATTGTATTTTGCTGAGATTGCTGAGGCATGAATCTTTACGGAAGAATATGAGAGACCAGTATGAAACATTTCTGCCAAGTATTCCAATATCTGAGGTATACTCAATACTGTTGTATCCTGACCCCTGTTAGCATTCCAGATGATGAATCTCTTCCACTTGGCTGAATAGGTTTTTCTGGTGGAAGGTCTGCGTGCTTCCAGTAAGATCTCTTGAACTTTTTTGGAAAGAGAGATATCGAAAGGAGTTATGGTAACCTCCAGGCTGTCAGATGCAATGTTCTCAGGTTTTGATGAACCGTCCTGTAATTGTGTTGTGTTAGAAGCAGAGGCCATAGGGGCAGAGGCCACGGTTTGGTCCGAGTTATGCTCAACAGCAATGGGTACCAGTGCTGCCTTGGCCAGTCTGGAGCTATCAAAATGCCTGTTGGTTGTTCTGCTTTGATCTTCAGTATCACCTTGGTCAGCAGTGATAGAGGAGGGAATGCATATTGTTAGGGACTTCCAGCTGAAGGAGAGAGCATCCGTTTTCCAGGCTAGAGGATGGTGGGTCTTTGTACAGAACTTTTCCAGGTGATGATTCATGTGAGAAGCAAAGAGATCTATGTCCAGTCTTCCCCATGTCCTTGTTATTTGTGAGAAAATGTGAGGATGCAGCATCCATTCGTGTGGATCCAAGAAATTTCTGTTCAGCTTGTCCGCCAGTACATTGTCCTTGCCTGGCACAAACTGGGATTGCAGATGTATCTTCAGACTTAGGGATTTTTCCCAGAGAATCATTGTTAGTCTGCAGAGGGGATAAGTGAGTGCCTCCCTGCTTGTTTATATACCACATAACAGTGATGTTGTCTGTCCTTATTAGCAAATGCCCTTGTTGAAGAGATTTTTCGAAAGTCTCGATTGCATGTATCACTGCCAACATCTCTTTTTGGTTTATGTGCAGATGCCTTTCCCTTGGTGTCCATTGACCTTGAATGCATCTGCCCTCCATGTGCGCCCCCCATCCATGGTCTGAGGCGTCTGTTGTAATCATTTGACCTGCTTGAGGTTTGTTGAAAGACATGCCTTTGTTTAACTGACTTGCTTGAGCCCACCACAAAAATTCTCTTTGCAGACATAGAATGAGTGGGATTACGTCCTCTAGGCTTTGGCTGTGTTGGGACCATAAGCTTTTTAAGTACCATTGCAGCTTTCTCATATGAAGTCTTGCCAAAGGTATCAGAAGAATGCAAGATGCCATGAACCCCAGGGCCTGCAGGATTTTCCTTGCAGTCAGCTGGGAGAGCTTTGCTAGGCCTTTGAAGTACTCTGGTAACTGCTGTTGTTTTTCCTCTGTGAGATAAGCCATCTGTGTTTTTGTGTCCAGTTTGGCTCCTAGGAAAATAATCTGTTGGGATGGCAGAAGTCTTGATTTCTGAATGTTGACTGTGTATCCCAAGGCCTGTAGTAATTGAATGACATAGTCCAAGTTTGCTATCAAGGTTTGCTTGTTGTCTGCTTGTATGAGGCAGTCGTCCAGGTATGGGTATATTTGAATTCCCTGGAGTCTGCAGTGTGCCACTACTGATGCCGGGCATTTCGTGAACACTCTGGGCGCAGTAGATAAGCCAAACGGCAATGCTGAGAATTGATAATGCTCTGTCCCTGCAAGAAATCTGAGGTATCTTCTGCAGCTTTGTCTGATTGGGACATGCAGGTATGCCTCCTTGAGGTCCAGAGTGATCAGCCAAGACCCCTTGCCCAGCATGGGAAGGAGTTGCTGCAACGTCAGCATTTTGAACTTTGGCACAATGAGATAAGTATTCAGAGTAGACAAGTCCAGTATAGGTCTCCATTTGTTTTCCTTTCTTGGAACAAGGAACAGTCTTGAATAAAATCCCTGGCCTTGTTCCTGTGGAGGGACCTTTTCTATTGCTTTTATATTTAACAGCTTTGAAACTTGAATGAGTGCCTCTGCCCTTTGATGAAGTGGCAGGTTTGGCATGCCTTGTCTTATTGGTAAAGTATGAAAGTGGAGTCTGTAACCTTTGTCTATTAAATCCAGAATCCAGTTGTCCTTGGTTAAGATATGCCAGTTTTTTGAGAATAAGGATAATTTTCCGCCCAAAGGTGCTTCTCTTTGAGCCTTTGTGGACGGTATGAAAGTCAAGTCATTGTGGTTGTCCTTGTGGTGCAGCTGGACTGCCTGCGCCACTTCTTTGATTTGGTGGTTCCCATTGGCGGCCCCTGTAGGAGCCTCGGTATTGCCCTCTACCTTGGGCACGCCTGTTTTTCCCCCTTTGAAACTTGTCGGTGTATGGAAAGGACCAATTCTTTGAAGGCCAATTCCTGCTGAATCTGGGTGGCTGAACCTGGAGGAAATCTTTGACCGTCTGTACTGATTTAGCTTTTTCCTCAATGGACTTCAACACATCTTGTACATTAGCACCAAAAAGCTTCTGTTTTTCCAGAGGTGCATCAAGTAACTTTACTTTAACATGGTCTGGCAGTGGCTATTCTTTTAACCAAGCATGTCTACGTATAACAGCCCCAGTCATAGCTGCCCTACATGAAGCCTCCAATGCATCATAACCACACTGAAGAAAATGATTGCTAACCTGCTGAGTGTTATGTACTAGATCCTGCAATGCCTTTCTATCAATAGGTTCAGGAGAGGCTAGCTTTTTCTGTAAATCATCCAGTAAAAAATCCTGGTACTGAAACATATGAAAAAGGCAGTTAAGTGACCTCATGGCCAGGGTGGAAGAGGTATAAACTTTTTTACCCCATCTTTCTAGGGACCTAGCTTCCCTATCCGCTGGCAGTGGATTCTTGGCTGTGGAAGTAGCCACTCCCTTGGGGCCCTGTGAAATAGTTTCTAGATCCACAGAATGGGCCTTAAAGATATGTTTGTGGGTGTCAGGGACCCTATAATATCTGTCCAGCTTGACAGGAGCAGGAGGGAGAGAATCAGGGTTAGCACTGGAGTCGGAGAAAACATCATCCAGGACATCCATAACTGGGGGGATAGCTAAAGGTCTGTGCTGGAGTAGCTTGAGGAAGGTACGTAGCCTTTTCCTGGAATCAGAGAATTCCTGACCCTGCCATTTAAAATGCTCCCTCAGAGTGTAGGACTTCACCGAACGAAAAATCCTCTGGAGGAGAGGCAGAGGGAATTGATTCCTCAGCATCAGAGTCCTCATAGGCCTGGAAGGATTCTTCTTGGGTATCTGAATGCTCAGAATCCCCAGAGGCTTCATCTGAAGAGAAGTTGTCGGCCTGCTCAGTTCTGGGCCTTTTCTCTGCAGGAGGCTGAGAACCTCTGTCTGGATGAGGCTGAGACCCCCTGATAAGAGAAATAAGATCTGCAGCAAGAGACATGATCTGTTTATCAGAAGAAGGGGCCTGGGCAGTAGGTTTAGGATGGGCCTTGGCCTGGCTGGTGGCCTTAGCACGTGCAAAGGCCTTGATGGACATGGATACAGGAGGCCTAGCTGCCCCACGTGCAGGAGTAACCTTGTCCACAGGAATGGTGTCGGGTAGATCCAGAACTTCGGTTTCTGGAGGAAAGTCAACAACCGGCACCGGTGTAGACTCCGAGACCGAAGGACGAGTTAACGCTGTGTCGTCGGCCTGGAGCGGTTGAATTACCGCTTCCGAAGGGACTGAAGCACTCGTGGAGGGTTTAGGAGGAGTATCGGTGGAGGATGCGGGCCGAGGATGTCGGTCCCGGTCCTTTCGTTTTTTGGAAGATTGAGTAGTCGGTTGTTCCGACGGCATGATATAAGTGAAAGATTAGCTGAAAAAGTCTTCGGCAAATTCTGCCCGGCACCTGAGAGTGCGCTTATTAAAGCAAGCACAGGCAGCACAGGCCGAGACGTCATGGTCTGGGCCCAGGCAAGGTAGGCAATAAGAATGGAAGTCCTTATGAGGTATTTGTTTACCACAAGACAAACAATTATTAACTTTCTCAATTTGTTCTGACATCGGCTGAGGCAAGAAAAAATGTTCCCCAACGGGGTACTTAGCTTTTAGATGACTTCGGTACTGAAAACACAGGAGCTGACCGACCGGCACTTGCGAACTGCTTCTGCTTCGGGCACCGCGCGGCAAGAAAGACTGAAGAAGATGGCGTCGGCAGATGCCTTTATACTCCAGCCTTTCTGACGTCGGAGAGGAGGCGACACCAGCCGACGCCGGACCCAGACTTTGGAATCCGGCCGACCGAGGGTTGCCTGAGGCAGGACAAGACCGAGGGCTGCCTGAGGCAGGACAACCCATATGTTATGACTGCAGTTGCATTCTTGAAGGACATCGAACGCAGTGGCCTAACCACTTAGATATAGTCTGCTTTGAGATAGGCTTTCCTTGTGATCCTGCAGCACATCTTGCAGCATATGCAACTAGTAATTGCTCTGTCTTCCTGAAAGCTTTGGTTCTGTCCAAGAAGAATCTAAGCTGTCCGTGTACGTCCAAAGAATGCAGAATTCTCTCCCCCTTGTTCTGTGTATTTGGGTAAAAGGTTGGCAGATGGATGGCTTGGTTAAGAGCCACACTGGACACTACTTTAGGCATAAATGTTGGGTTTGTCCTCAGGGAGACCCTGTCTGGATGAAAAATTATGAAAGGTTCCACAGCCATGAGTGCCTGTAGCTGTGAGACTTGTCTTGCAGAAGTAATTGCTAGGAGCAGAGCTGTTTTCCAAAATAAAAACTTCATATCAGCAGTAGCAGCTGGCTCAAATGAAGGCAGGGTGAGCTTTCCAAGACATAGTTGAGGTCCCATGCAGGTATTGGTAGTCTCCTTGGGGGCCTTAAATGTTTGGCTCCTCTGAGGTACTGCCTTAATAAAGGTTGAGAAAAAAGTGGTGGCTCTGTATTGTAATGAGCTGAAATGGCAGAGGCATGCATTTTTATTGATGAAAAAGATAGGCCTTTGTCCAGCACCTCAGTTAAGTATTGCAAAATCTGAGGAATATTTGGTTCCACTATCAGTTCCTTGTGCCTGGTTCCAGGCACATAATATCTTCCATTTTTCAGCATAACACTTTCTAGTACTAGGCCTTCTGGCTTCCAGAATGACATCCGTCACAGCTTTACTGAGAGGTGTTTTTTGTGTGACTACATTATTCGCCATGCTGCCAAGTTTAATGTCCTGAGTTTGCTGTGCATGATCTGATTGTCTTGCTGGGACAGTAGTTGAGGTATTTGAGGTAAGGTCCAAGCTGTGTATGGAGATAAGTTTCTTAGTACTGGATACCAGTACTGGCGTGGCCAGTCTGGGGCAATCAGTATCATCTTTGGCTTCTCCTGTGTGACCTTTAGGAGCAGCTTGGGGAGGAGAGGCAGTGGCGGAAAGGCATATACTGATAAGTTTTTCCAGCTGAAAGACAGGGCTTTCCACTTTCCATGCTTGTCTGTTATAAGTCCTTGTGCAGAATCTTTTTAGTTGGTAATTGAGAGGGGAGGCAAATAGATCTATGTCTGGGCATCCCCATTTCCTTGTTATCATGCTGAAGATTTGTAGATCCAGCTTCCACCCGTGGGGATCCATGAGGTTTCGGCTTAGTTCGTCTGCCAGAGTATTTTCCTTTCTTGGAAAGAATTGTGTCTGCGGATGTACCTGGTAAGTCAAAGCAGTATCCCACAAGGTCATGGCTAGTCTGCAAAGGGGGTAAGAATGTGTGCCCCCCTGCTTGTTTATATACCACATGACCGTGGTGTTGTCTGTCTTTATCAGTAGTTGTCCCGGATGAAGTAGGTCCTTGAAGGCTGTCAGGGCATTTTGAACAGCTAACATCTCTTTTTGATTGATATGTAGATGCATTTGGTTTGAGGACCATGTGCCCTGAATGCATTTTCCTGCCATGTGGGCTCCCCAGGCATAGTCTGATGCATCCGTTGTTATGCAGTCTTGCATATGGAATTAGTAGGATTCAGGATGCCATGAAGCCCAAAGCCTGCAGAAATTTTCTTGCAGATAACTGGGCATTTGTGGCCAATATTTTGAAATAGGTAGTCAGTTGCCTTTGTTTGTCTGGTGTGAGATAAGCCATCTGGGTAGTTGTAGTCAAGCTTGCATCCAGGAATACTATCTCTTGTGAGGGTACTAGTTTTGATTTCTTTTTGTTGACTGTGTACCCTAGGCATGTTAGAAGTCTTTTCACAAACGCCAGATGTTGAAGAAGAATGTCCTTGTTCTCTGCTTGAGACAGTCGTCCAAGCAAGGATATATTTGTATACCTCTTTGTCTGCAGAATGCAATTACTGGTGCCAGGCACTTTGTAACGACCCTGGGCGCAGTAGATAAGCCAAAGGGCAGTGCAGAGAATTGGTAATGCATTGAACCAGCCTTGAATCTTAGGTATCTTCTGCATGATTGTCTGATTGGTACATGCAGGTATGCCTCTTTTAGGTCTAAAGTCACAAGCCAAGCATTCCTGCCCAGCATGGGCAGAAGCTGCTGCAAAGGCAACATTATGAATTTTGGAATATCCAGGAAAGTGTTCAAAATAGATAGGTCCAGTATCGGCCTCCAGGCCTTGTCCTTTCTGGATACCAAGAACAGTCTTGTGTAAAATCCTTGTCCCTGCTCTTGCTCTGGTACTTGGTGAATGGCCCCCATGTCCATGAGGGATGAGACTTGTTTTTGTGCCTCTGCCCATTGATTTTTTGGCAGATCTGGCCAGCCTTTTGCCTTTGGTAGAGTGTGGAAGTGGAACTTGTAGCCTTGTGACACTATGTTTAGAACCCACTTGTCCTGGGTTATGATGTGCCAATTTTGAGCAAAAAGTGCTAATTTTCCCTCTAAGGGTGCTGCCAGACGATAAGTGCTTGGCGCCGGCAGGGGGAAGTCATTGGGGCTGTTTTCTTTATGTTTATGATCTATCTTCTCCAACTTTGGAGGTAGAAGCACCCCATTGCTTGTGCCTATAAGGACCTTGTGCCTGGGATCTGCCCCTAGGGCGTCTGGGTCTGCCCCTTTGAGGTCTGTCTGACACAGGAAAGTACCAATTTTTTGTAGGCCAGTGTCTACTAAACCTAGGTGGCTGTACCTTTAAGAAATCTTTGACAGTTTGCATAGATTTAGCTTTGTCCTCCATTTTCTTTAACACCTCTTCTGCCTTAACACCAAACAAAGTATCATGCTGTAAAGGTGCATCTAGTAATTTAACTTTAACATGATCAGGCAGATTTTGTTCCTTTAACTAAGCATGCCTCCTAATTACAGAGCCCGTAACTGCGGCCCTGCAGGAGGCCTCCAAAGAATCAAAACCACATTGCAAAGTATGTTTTCCAACTTGTTCTGCTGCATACAATAAATCCTGCATTTCCTCGTTTTCTGCACATTCAGAATTTAACAACATTTTCTGTTTAAGCAATGCCATGACATGTTGCTGATACTTAAGCATATGAAACGGACAGTTTAAGGCCCTTACAGCCAAAGTTGCAGAGGAGTAAATCTTTTCTCCCCATCTATCTAGTGCCCTTGAATGTCTGTCAGAGGGGGTAGTGTTTTTTTGCAGTGGAAGCCTTAACCCCCTTTGGACCCTGTGAGATAGTTTCTGGGTCAGCAGCAGGGTTTTTAAAAAGAAATTTGTGTGAGTCAGGAACCCTGTAATATCCGTCAGGCTTAACAGGGGCTGGGGGTAAGGAGTCAGGAGTCAGATTAGACTCAGAAAACACATCGTCTACAATGTCTAACACAGGTGGAATGGCTAGAGGCCTGTGCTGAGGTAGTAATAAAAAATCCTTGAGCCTCTTTTTAGATTCTGAAAAATCTTGGCTCTCCCAGTGGAAATGCTCCCTCATGGTGTGCAAGATTTCCCCAAAGGAATAGTCCTCAGGAGGAGATGCTGAAGGTATAGATTTCTTCAGCATCAGAATCCTCATAGGGGGGAAGAGAATATCCCTGATCAGAAGAGGAATCAGAAGAAATAGAAACGTGATCTGAAGATTCATAGTCAGTGTCTTGCCTAGGCCTCTTATCAGGAGGGGGATGGGAACCCCTGATCAAGGTAATCAAGTCTTCGGCCATCTTGAGCATCTGTTTTTTGGGCATAGAGGCCTGTCCAAGCAGCTCTTGAGTTTGTTTCCTTGCTTTAGAAGGTGTTTTAGACTTTGTCTTTGAAGCTGAGTTTGTTTTAATGTAAAGATGTTTAGGTCTGAATACACCCTCAGAAGCCGGTACCTGCTCAGCGGCTCCGGACCCATCTGAGGGATTAGTGTCCGAGGCTCCAATACCTTGAGTATCCAGTGGCATGGCCGACTCCACGTGGGAATCGGTAGCGGCCTGCAACTCTAAAGTAGAGGGCGTCAGGGGCTGCAAAAGCGCGTCACTGAGAACTGGTGACTGGGCTTAAGAGAAGCTTCGTCGTCGGTTTTGGGCCTCGGTTGTTTTTCTCTATCCTTTTCTTTGCGTTTTTGTAAACTCCGGTAGTCGGATGGGTATCCAACGACATTTCGGGATAATTAAACTGGCGTCCAAAATAGCTTAAAGCAAAATCATACCGACGCTTAATAGTGCATTGGTTAAATCTAGCACAAAACCGACAACCAGAAATATTGTGATCAGGGCCTAGGCAAGGAATACAGTAAGAATGAAAATCCTTATGAGGTATTTGCTTCCCACAAGAAATATAGTTATTAACTTTTTCTGACATCAGTCTGGAGCAAGAAAAAAGTTTCCCCAATGGGGTACTTAGCTTTATTGAAGACTTCGGATCTGAAACTCAAATACGAAAATCTCAGGAGTCGGCCGACCGGCACTTGCGAACTGCTTCTGCTTCGGGCACCACGAGGCATGAAAGACTGAAGAAAATGGCATCAGATGCTTCTTTTATACCCCTGACGACCTGACATCAGGGAAGGGGGGACAGCAGCCAACGCAGGACCCAAGACTTTGGAATTCAGGCCAGCTGAGGGCAACCTGCCAGCAGGATTACCCAAATGTAATGACTGCAACAGTGAAACACGAAGAACATCATCTATTTTTTAGCCTCCTCTGCTTTTAGTACTACTATTAGCAGTAACAGTAAGGGAGTGAAAGCACTGAGAAATAGCCCCATACTATATGGATTGAAGGCTTCCATTGCCCAAACCTTTTTGAGGCACTTTGTCAATTGCTTGTTGCTTGGAAAAGTAACAGGTCTATCTCTGGTACACCCCATTTGTTCTTGAGGTCTGAGAAGGTACCCCTGTCCAGCATCCACTCAAGTGGGTCTGCTGAGGTCCTGGTCAAATTGTCTACCATGAAGTTCTCTTGGATGGCAATATTCATGGGCTTTCAGGAGGACACTGCACTCCAGGGACTGTTCTTAAGCTTGTACTGTTAACTTGAACAGATGGTAAAAGTACGTGCCTATTACTATCTTAAGTATCATGCGACTGTGGTGGTTACCTGTTATAAAAGTACAGTGTCCCAGGTCTCTAATCTTCCCTGAAAACACTCAAAGCCTGCACCACTGCCAATGTTTTTTTTTTACTTAATGTGCAGCTTTGCTTGACTGTGTTTCCAGGGTCCCTTCACTTGGAGGTTCTTGGTCTGTGCCCCCATAATATGTCTGAAACTTCTGGGGTTAAGAACTAGTTTGGGGTGTGGTCTGAAAGGCACACCCTTGTTATTTTAGATTTGGTGTACCCACCATTCCAGTTTCTTTCTTACCCACAGAAAGACTGGGATGGTATGTCCCAGGGACTAAATCTGCTGCTCCCAGAGATATTTTAAGTACCACTAAAGTGTACTCATGTACAGCCTGGCTAACAGCACCATCAGTAAAATGGATGCCAGGTGACCCAGAATGATTAGGAACTCCCTGGATATCATCCTGATTTCCATTGGATATCTTGAAGAAGGGCCAAAATGACTTTTACTCTTTCATGTGATATCCGACACCATCTGTATAAGCGTTTACCTAAGAAGACACCAAGGAAGATCACCTTCATGCCTGAACACAGGCTCGACTTCTGTTCACTGAGGGAGAACCCTAACTGGTTGAAAAAAATCTAGCTTATACTTCTTTGTCCTCAGCATCTCCTCTTGGAATTCATCCAAAATTAAGAAGCAGTCCAGGAAGAGGAGTGAGGCAGCCACCAGAGACTTTGGAATCATAGTCGGATGTCCCTGGTGCCAACATGCATGGAAGAAGACTCAAGTGATGCCTCAAGCCTCTACCTGACCTGGCCTTACAGTACTTGTCTTGCAGATTAGCAGGGTTTTTGTGGCCACTTGTTTGAAGTAGGTTATCAAATGAATTTGCTTCTCTTAACTTTGTTTTGGAGAAACTCACCCTACCTCCTTTCCAGCCAGCTGCTACTGCAGACTTAAAATTTCTTTCTTGGAAAACAGCCTTTCTTTCAGCAATCACTTGAACTAGAAGGATATCTGAATTATAGGCCCTTATGGCAGTGGAGCCTTTCATCATCTTTCATGCGAACAGAGTATCTCTCAGGACCAATCCATCTTTCATGCCCAAGGTGGTTTCCAGTGTGGCTCGTAATCAGTTCATTCATTTGCCAACCTTCTTTCCCAGTCCACAAAACAAAGGGGAACGGATTCTGCATTCCTTGGATGTGAACAGACAACTTGGATTCTACTTGGACAGGACTAAATCTCGAAGAAAATCTGAACAATTGCTGGTAGCATTTGCTGCAGGGGTAGAGGGGAAGGCTATTTCAAAACAAACCATTTCTAAATGGATAAGCCATTGCATTCATTTCTGCTGTAAGCACCATGGAAAACATATCCCCCAGGGGATCAGATCTCACTCCACCAGGGCTGCATCTACTTCTGCAGCCTTTCTCAGAGGTGTTCCTCCCAGGGATATTCTAGAAGCTGCTACCTGGAGTTCTGTTCATACTTTCACCAAGCATTATCATTTACCAATTTTTTTCTAAATCCAGAGCTTGCTTTGCCACTGCTGTCTTGCAGGGTCTTATAGCTGGCCCTAATGCTGTATAAACTCCTCCTCCCAACCATAGCTTTGGGAATCTACCCAAATGTAATGACTGCAACAGTGAAACACAAAGAACATAGTAGAGTTGTGTACACTTACCATAAATGTAGATGTTAGAGTGTATTCACTGTTGCAGTCCTAGTTACCCTCCCTCCAGCCCCCTACTTTTCTCTGGCTATACCTCTACTTTCCTTTACTATGCTTAAAAGCCTTTTTGGTGTATTTGCTTTTGGTTGGAGGTATAATTTTGTGTTTTTAATTTTATTTGCTCCTCATTAGGGGGGCACCTGACATCTGGGGCAAGAAAAACTGATGTAATGGCATCAGCTGCATGTTTTATACCCCTGACGTCATGGTAGAAGGGACATCAACCGACGTAGGACCCAAGACTATGTTAATCAGGCTGACTGAGGGCAACCTACCAGCAGGTTACCCAAATGTAATGACTGCAACAGTGAAACATGAAGAACATCTACTCTAACTCCAACTAAGAACCATTTCCACTTGAACTAACAGCTTCTTAATAATCTCAAAAAATGAGACACCAGCAGGAAAATCGAACTAAATTTAGGCTGTCTACACCATATGACAGTTCTGCAGGCGTAGCCAATTGCCACAGTAACAATCAGATACTTGACTAGAAGGAGAGGGACCCTACTACCTCTAACAGTCTTATCCACCCCCAGCAGTGACAAAAATGAGTTTTGTGTTCCTTCTTCAAATGCTGCAAGTGATGAGGAACCAGCAAGAATAACCATATCTCCAATGCTTCAGGACACAGAATGTGGCAATCACCATCACTCCTCGTGACAGACAGACTGCATCCTCTAAAGGGGCAATCAGGTTTATCTTCAAGATAAACTTAGCCCTGGTTTACTCGGACAAAATACAGCCCTCGAGTTTGCAACTCCAGAAAAGAAAGAGGCACATCTCAGACTCAAGCCAGCTTAGTCTCTTCCCTGAAGTATGAACTTATGATAGGGTGATACCACTGTCTATGGCTCACTGCCAGACAAGTATTACTTTCCTGCAGAGAAATATGGCACGATATCTACTTGATAACCACAAAAAATGTAGAATTTCACTTGAGACAAAAATCCAGCATAAACAAAGCCCAGATGCAAATGGAGGTGATTACACAATTTGCACAAGACAGCAAATACAATTGAACACTTTCGTTGCAACCTTCTTCAGAATCCATTATTAAACAAAAAAAAAATCCGTAAATAGATCACCCCACCTGACACGTGACCAAAAAAAAAAAAAAAAAAAAAAGATGAAACAGACTGCCTTTCTGAAGGCGAATTCCTGAGCAAAACCTACTAAAAACACTAGTCCTATTTACATTTAAAAATGAAAAGAACCATATACAAAAAATACATTTATGGTGGACATTCACACTACATAAGACCTGAGTTTTAAAATACATCCAATTGACATGTTTTCATTCGGACCTAGGGGGCCGTGGCATTCAATTTTATTTGCCATCTCAACTCTCCCTCCTCAATCACATCTTCCCAAGCCCCCCCCCCCCCCCCACCCTTAGGTCTTTAAGAATATGTTCCAATACAAAAAAAAAATCCAAAATAATGATAAGAATGTTCCATTGTCTGTTTAGCTAGCGCATTGTTGACTTGGCCCTTTGTCCAAAACATATTTGTAAATGCGCTCTTTAAATTTTCTTTGCGTTTTGCCCACATAAAAATGTGGACAAATCTGACATACTGCCACATAAACCACTCCAATACTACTGCAGTTGGTAAAGGTTTTAGATTTTATAGACCTATTCTTCACAGTTATGTGATCCCCCTTCAAAACCTCCTTACACTGCTTACAGGTACCACATCTAAAAGGTCTAGGCCTCCTACTACTCAGAAAAGAAAAGGTGTAGCATTCCAAATAATTTTTAATAGTTTCCCCCCTTCTAAAAACCAAGGTGGGACATTCCCAGTTTTACTCCTACATCTTTAAAACAAGAAAAGATGTGACAATTTTTCCTTAAAATGTTTCTGATCTGATTTGCCTCCATACAATATTCAGTAACAAAGGCCACTTGTCCAACATTGTGATCTCTTTTTCCACCCTTAACCATGTCAGAAACAGCGAAATATGAAGAATTTATTAGGGGTACAATTTCCCCTCCCCTTCTCCTTCCCACTTTGTTGCTACATATTGAGGACACCACTTTTTAGGGTAATCCCTAGTTTGGAACATGTTACTAAGCTTCACACATTCACTGTAAAACTTCCGTTGGGACACCATTCGGGCTGTATGAAAATACTGGCCCTTTATTATCCAAACTTTTTGATACAATGGGTTGCTACTATCAAAGTGTGATAGACCATTACTACACATTGGTTTTCTGTAGATGGTACTAACCCAACTTCCCTCACTGAAATCTTTCGAAATGCTAATGTTCAAATAATTCATAGAGTCTATGTCACCTGAATAGGTAAACTTTAAATAGGGGGTAGTGGAGTCCAAAAAACTCAAACTCAGATATCGCTGCTTCGGATCTGTCCCATACAATAAATATATACTCTAGGAAATGGAGGTACAACTACCATGGCTTCACTGGAAACTGCTTGAATAGAATGAGTCTTTCCCACTGTAACAGGACAATATTTGTGAAAATGGGGGCACAAGCAGCCCCTATTGCCACACCTTTGATCTGTTTAAAGTACTGACCATCCAAAAATACGAAATTATATTTCAAAACAATTTCCATACAAAACACATTGTTGTCAAATTCAGTACTCTCACATAAGAAGTCATGGAACCATTCTAGGCCTTGATCACGTGCTATCACATTAAACAATTCAACAACATCCGTTAAAAACATGTAAATGACAATGGCAAACTTTTCATTTTCAATAAAAAGTCACAAGAGTCCTTGCATATGTGTTCAAACCTGTCCAAACAGTTCAATTTCAATTTTAAATTCACATATTTTCCAAGGGGGTGGGTTTTTGATTTCCTGACATTCACAATTGGCCTCATTGGTGGATCAGTGGGAGTTTTATGAATTTTCGGTGTCCTGAAAATACAAGGCACCCATGCAAACATTGGTAAATATCATAGGAAATTTCCCCCTGATCTACCATATCCTGAAGCCAAAAATCAATTCTACAATATGCCAGGTTGATGTAATTTACAGAAATTTCTTCATAGAGTTCACAGTTAGTGACATAGGTTCATAGCCAGGTACTAGGCTATCTGCCCGAAGGCATTTATAAGCCTAGCCGGAATGTGTTGGCTTTCGCTACCCCCTTAGATTAGTTCCCTGTGCCTCTGTCCAGCAAAGCCATTGAAGTAATCCCGGAGGTAAACTTTCTATTTCCCATCCACTCATCAAGGTTTCTCTTGAAGAGGGTTAGCGAGGAGCTCTGCCTAATGTAGATTGGAATCTTGTTCCAGAGCAAGGGAAGTCTCTGGGACAGGAATCTATCCCTCCAGCACATCCTATTTATTGTTGTGGTGAGGCTTAGATCCCTGGAGCGTGTGGCTCGAGGGAATATGGTTTTCTTTAGGTGGAGCATGTCCATCAATTCTGGGTTGGACATGGCCTTGTATGTCAGGCAGAGATTACCTCTGAGTAGGCGGTATGCAACAGAGTACAGCTGAAGTTTCTTCAGTCGAGCTGCATAGGGCATCTGCTTGAGGCCAGTGATCTTCTTGGTGAGGTACTTCTGTGGCCTTTCCAGTTGTTGCAGGTGTCTTGTATGGTACATCCCAAATGGGGCATTGTACTCTACGATGGGTCTGATGAGTGATGCGTAGAGGGGCCCAATTACCTCTTTCGATCTGGATGCAAATCCTTTTGTGATTAGGTGGGCCACATAGAAGGATTTTCTAACCACTTTGGCAATGTGATTATCAAAGGAAAGGATACTATCTACTTGGGTCCCCAGATCCCTTATTAAGTCTTTCGTACTTAGGGGGCTACCACCTATGTGGTAGTTTGTGGTACTTTGTTTTTTCAAAAGGGAATGACTATGCACTTTTTTGCATTTAGCTTGAGGCCATGGTTTTGACACCAGGCATCTGTCTCAGTGAAACCCTTTTGGAGGATGTCTGTCAGCCAGTGTCAATTACAGCCCCTAGTTTGCAGTCGTCTGCGAACCTGGTCAGCCATAGTCCTCCTGTGCTTGCCTGTACCTCTGAGAAGAATATGCCAAACAGGAGGGGTCCTAGGACTGAGCCCTGGGGAATGCCACTTGTAACCGGTTTAGAGTCAGACCTAGCTCCAGCAACTCTAACCATGTGGGTTCTGTCTGTGAGCCAGTTGGCAACCCATCTCATGATGTAGGGGTTTATGTTCAGGCTGGTGAGCTTGTCTATAATACCTGAGTGGGGAAGTCCTTTGTGAGGTCTAGCTAGGCTGTGTGGACTGCCTTTCCCTCGTCTATAGTCTTGGTAACTGTCTCAAAGAAGTCCACCAGGTTTAGGAGGCATGATCTGCCCTTAAAGCTGAACTGGGTAGGGTCCAGTGTTTGGAGGTTTCCAATGTCTCTGTTAATGAGATCCATGATGATGTGCTCCATAGCTTTGCAGACCAAGCTGGTCAGGCTTATAGGGCGACAGTTCCCGGGTCTGTTGTGGCTCCCCCTTTGTAGAGGGGAATAACTGTTGCTGTGCGCCAATCTGTGGGCACGTAGCCTGTGGAGAGGCTGAGTTTAAACAGTGTTTAGGTGAGGGGTTAATTCATCTTTGAAGCTCATGTAGGATGCAGCCTGGGACACCGTCCAGTCCCATTGATGCTGTGTTTTTGGCTTTGGAGAGGGACGTTTTAAGCTGAGTGTCTGATTTCAGGGGCACTACATTCTTCTGGTATAGTTATGAGCCCTTTTAAGGGTGAAGTTTGCACTGAACCTGTCTGCCAGGATGTTGGCTAGATCGGTCGGTTCAGTGCCATTCTGCACCAACTCCAAGCAGATCTGAGAATTGCCACTTAGACTCTTGACATAGCTAAAGAATGACTTGTGGTTATCTTTGGAGTCCATGGCAATTTTTCTTTCAAAGCTAACCTTGGATGACTTTATGAGGGAACGTAGTTTCTTGCTGATACTGATCAGGGATGTCTTCCCTTCTTGGGATTTCACTCTTTTCTGTGCCAGTTTCCTCCTTCAATTGTATAGCTTGTTTATGGCAGGGGTCCACCAGACTGGTTTCCTTTTCTTGGAGGAGTGAGTCTTGGTTTTGTTTGGGATAGCACGATCCATGCATTCTTGTAGGTGCACGTAGAGTGCATTAGTAAAGGATTTTGCAGTTTGGACAGCGATATCCTTTAGCATGGGGGCTTTGAAACTTCCCACCTCGGTCTTAAGTAACGTGAAGTTTGCTTTTGAAAAGTTTTTCACGGTGGTTTCTTTGACCAGGGGTGTTGGCAGAATGTGGATATCCAGAGTGATTAGTTTATGGTCAGCTCTAACCAGCGAGGGGGATTGACCACCGTTGTGGAGCACCGGTCGCCCATGCTGGTGATGACCAGGTCCAATATGTTGTCACCTCTGGTTGGGGTGTTGACCAGTTGGATCCAGGGCATTTGACATAGCATCGTTCTCAAACAGCCCTCCTTATTCATTAAGACGACGCCACCCCTTTGTCAGGCTTCATGACCCTAAGACTTATTTTTGGCTAGTTCATACAATAAAACAGACTCCTTTTCAGACAAATTCCTAAAACCTCTAAGTGAAAAGGTGGATGTTTCCAACGATCTAAATTCAAATTCCACCAACATTTCAAAAATAATCAAAGGAAGGGTTAAAAACACGATTCCGCACAAACAACCTACCCCCCTTGATTATATTTCCCTTCAAACCATAAACACAAATTCAGTTTTCTAAGAAATAACTTCAGGTCTATTATCAGGCCATCTAGTTTAAAACTAGTACTGGGGACAAACAATTCCCCCTTGCTGAGCAAGTCTGCATGTTCCACAGTACATACAGCATTATTAAAATTGTACAATGAAAAGTCACCTGTTTGGTTGTGAGCCAAAGTAGGGCCTTGTCCAAGGCTTGAATCATTGAATGCCTTTGTGTCCACCAAAATCAGCATAACATCCATGTCTTCTGCTGGTTGTAAGATTGCTGGTTTTGCCAATATGAGGTTTGATGTTTCTTCCATGGGTTGTGGGGTAAATCCACAGTCTGCTTCTCATTTTGTTTCTGATACGTTCCGATTGCCGTATCTGGTCCCCCCCTAAAGGGTGATTTCTTGTCACTCTCTTTTTCCCTAGTATCAACAACTGGTTTCGTCTCATTTCCAGGCTTGTGATTTGATTGATCCTTGCTGGTTGCCATGGGTTTTGGATACACCCTCCTTTTGGCATATTCCACCTGATCCCTTTCAAACTTTTTTCTTTTTGAGATTTAAAATGTCCTGATCCACTCACTGAAACAAATCCATGTATTTAACCTGGTACTGGGGGAAATTAAAGGTCTTTTGTGATAACACTGTCTATTTTATTTGCCTCCATCATTAGGTCGTCTATCTCCTTCTGACTGTGCTTATTAAGGCACTCCAACAACTCGCAACCATGGCGATCAAAGAGTGCCAACAGATCTGTATGCGAAGGAGAACCGTTTGTTTACCCCATTTGGGAATTTCCACAACTGAAGACCTTTCAAAATGCACTTCACCTTGATACATTCCCAAAGATAGATGTTTTCTAATTGTAGCTTATGACACTTAAAAATTATTTTTCCAAAGGAAGCTAGGGTTTCCATGATACTGGGTGGGTCACCACCCCCCTCCACACTCACCAAAAGTTAAAGATGATTTAAACCACTGGTGGTATTCCCAACATAAACACCGGCTTCATTTAAATTTTCAACCATAGGGGAACTCCTTCTCTGGCCAGCAGTTAAAAGGCAGGATGGTGTTTGTAGGAATTCACTGTCCGTATTATAATAGTCACATTTTTGCTGGATAGAGTTCACTTTTGTGGTAAGGTCCTGAATTAATTGGGTTAAAAGACTTACACTTTGGGTGATCTTCTCCATATCACTCCCATCTGAAACCAGGTTAGTCATGCTGGAAATGCACAATACACAATGACCAACACCAAATAACCACAAAAAATTCAGAACTCCACTTGAGACAAAAAAACAGCATAAACAAAGCCCAGATGCAAACGGAGGTATTTACACAGTTTATTTGCACAAGACAGCAAATACAATTGAGTATTTTCATTGCAGACTTCTTCAGAATCAATTAAACCTAAAACAATCCTTAAATAAAGGCCCCCACCTGACACATGACCTAAAAAAGCCAATGAAACAGACTGCCTTTCTGAAGGCAAATTCCTGAGCAAAACCTATTAAAAACACTAGTCCTATTTACATTTAAAAATGAAAACAAGAACTGCTCCATATATGAACAATACATTTATGGTGGCCATTCACTACACAAGACCGGAGTTTTAAAATACTTCCAATTGACGCGTTTTCATTCAGACCTGGGGAGGCCGTGGCATTCAATTTTATTTGCCATCTCAACTCTCTCTCCTCTATCACATCTTCCCGGGGTCCCCCCTTAGGTCTTTAAGTATATGTTCCAATACAAAAAATCAAAAATAATGATCAGAATGTTCCATCTAGCCCATTGTTGAATTGGCCCCTTATAATGTCCAAATCATGCTCGTAAATGCACTCTTTAAATTTTCTGTGTGTTCTGCCCCCATAAAAATGTGGACAAATTTGACATATTGCCATAAAAACCACTCCAAAACTATTGCAGTTGGTAAAGGTTTGAGATTTTATAAACCTATTATTCACTGTTATGTGATCCCCCACCTAAACCTCCTTACACTGTTCACAGGTACCACATCTAAAGGTTCCAGGCCTCCTACTACTCAGAAAGGGTTCAGCATCACTGGTGTTAATCCTTGACTAGGAGAGGGACCCTACTACCTCTAACAGTCTTTTCCTCCTCCAGCAGTGACAAAAATGAGTTGTGTGTTCCTTCTTCAAATGCTACAAGTGATGAGGAACCAGCAAGAATGACCATATCTCCAATGCTCCAGGACAGAGAATGTGGCAATCACCATCATGCCTTGAGAGAGAGACGGCATCCTCTAAAGTGGCAATCAAGTTCATCTCCAAGGTGTCCCCAGTCCTGGTGGACTCGGACAAAAACAGCCCTCGAGTTTGCAACTCCAGAAAAAGGAAGAGGCACATCTCAAGAGATGTCCAGCTCAGTCTCTTCCCTGACGTATGAACTTATGATTGGGCGATACCACTGTATGGCTCACTGCCAGATGAGTATTACTTCCCTGCAGAGAAATATGGCACAATATCCACTTGCTTGTTTAGGTACTGCAACAAAAAATGCCTGCCTGATAGGAAGAGAAATGGCCACAGAAACAACTGCCTCCAATGCCACTATAAATTGGAAAGCTGCACTTACTATTCCCCTAGATTTTCAGAAAGGGACTACATATCTTGCATTGGGTGTAAGCCAAGCAGAGTTCCTAAGAATACAAAGGAAGCATCTTTCATCAAAATTTTTAATGAATTCATTTGCAGAACAGAAAGATCAATCCGAAGATTGATGGTGGACTATCACTCTAGGAACCAATAAAAAGGTCAACATGAGGTGAAAGTCTATGATCAAGTACTGAATCTGATGCAACTGACATGTTACAGTCCACTGACATACCCAAATCTAAGCAATTAGCACCATGAAAAGTATGACCTCCATCAAAACAAGAAGGTGCAACAGAGTAGCAAGCCTAGTGCCTAAACTGCATCCTGTACTAGTTGACAAAGGCCATGATCTCCTGGGCCTTCTCAAAGGGTAGGAATAAGAGAATGGAGTGTGACCACTTCTTCACCTTTAAAGAACATCCCCCGATAAGGAATCACAGAAGAGTTGCTCATATTTATGTTAACCCTTAGAGGTTGCAAACATGACAGCACCAACTACAGAGCAGCTTCCAAGTTGTATATAGATGGGTCTCCTCAGAAGTTAGACATTCATGTTAGGGAACATGTAGAGATCCTTCTCTGCAAGGCCATAGCCAAGACCCTGGTAATGACTACATGCATCGAAGAAAGCTAAAATAGCAAAGCTATGTAATGGAACCACTCACAACAAGCCACAGAAATATCCTAGGGGCTTCTCAAATAATGATGGCCCAGGGACACCATCTAGGATTCTGTGGGAACAAAGGGATGAGCCCCTGCAAAGTAATCATTTGAAACACATGATCAATGTCATGGAGGCCCAGAACTGGTTAAATGCATTCATCTCCCCTAGAACCAGAAAAAGGAAAGAGTGCACCCCATCCTTGTTGAGGAAAAGGGAAACCTTCTACAGCCCCTCTGAGCAGTAGATTCTACACCTGTCACAAGAGTTCCACAGAGATAGGGTGTTCTATCACTACATCTCTTTCTTAGAGAACTGCTGAATTCCAAAATGTGACATAGTGGCTGCATTCAGAACTGCTTGGTCCTTTATGATGGCTCTTCCAAATGAAGTGAGCTCAGAGATCCTCTCCTTAACCAAGGAGAGCCCCAGACTAGTCTCAGGACTGTGTCAGTATGGCCAAAGGAGTTACCTGTCTTATGCAACAGACGTGGCAAAACTGTGTCACGTTAGTACCGTTTCCCAACACAACAGAGGAAAAAGTACTCTTATAACATCTGTCCAAAGCTTTGGACTTCTAATCAGACAGCAATGTGGCAAAATGCTATGGTTTCTGGATCTGAACGTTATGGGGAAAGAGATTACACAAGAACGAATACTTAACTGCTCACTCAAGCAGGTAATTACACAGGTCATTTACCTTCTACAGTGCAGAATGGAACAGAATCAACATGCCTCTAGGCTGCCACTGTCATCCCCCTGAACAAAGGTGGTGCCACTACCGACCCTGGAAACTATTACCCCATTAGCTTGACAAGTCTGATCTGTAAAGCCAATGGTGCATATTACTATGGATCTCATAAACAAGGACATAGGCAAGCTCCAAGCACTTGAACCCATCCAGTTCGGATTAATCAAGGGCAGACGTTGCCTGTTGAACCTGGTTGACTTCTCTGAGACTATCACCAAGGCCATGGATGAGGGAAAGTCAGTGCATACAGCTTACCTTGACTTGGCCAAGGCCTATGACACAATCCCCCACTCTGGCATAACTGAAAAGCTAACACAACTTAGCGTAAATCCCTCTCTCATTAGGTGGGTGGCCAACTGTTTCATCAATAGGACCCACAAGGTCAAAATAGGCACCTCCACCCTCTGACAACAGACTTGTCACTAGTGGTGTTCCCCAGGATCTGTCCTGGGACCCCAAATGTTTGGCATATACTTCTCAGAGGACCAGGTAAAGACAAAAGGCCTAAAGATGACCAAGTTTGAGGATGACTCTAAGTTGGGTGCTGTCACTGACTTCCCAAATTATGTTAACATACTGCAAAAGGGTCTCCAAACCGTCCAGCCTGAGGTGACACTCTAATATACTCATTTCTAATTCTGTCCATCCTCACCACATCCAATACAAATCTTATCTTTAACTCTGCCACCTCCAGCTCAGACTCCTGTCTTTTCATCAGTGCCACTGTCTCCAACCTATATAACATACCTGATCTCACTACCATCTTGTAGTCCTTCCCTTCCAGTCTTACTTATACCAATCTGTCACAAATGACTCATGACACTCTTCTACACCCACACCACCCTGCCTGCACTCTCTTCTTCACCTCTCTTCCACACTCACCATTACTCTGAACTGTTACATTAACATTTAATAACTCAGGCTTGGGTGAAGTGTGACGGTGAGCTGTCTAAAGCACTTAGCCATGCAGTGAGGGTCCACTTTCACTATTACTCTCTGCTTTGCACTTAACAGCCATTAGCCAGGGACATAAGACAATCATATATAATTAGGGGTCTACTTTACATAATCGACATCCCAAACGTTTGACTTTCATATGGCCAAGACCATACAATCGAACATTTAAAACAGTGACCATGTAAACTAAGCACCATAATACACACACACACACAAAAAAAAAAAAAAAAATAACTCTGTTTAGCAGGGGGTCAAGCCCTCCTGCACCCCCCACTACTTAAAAATACCAACTCCAAGATCGCACTACATTGCAGTAACGGAAAATCTTCCCATTCCGCACTGTATGGAGATCTCCATTCAGATCGGTCGAGCTTTAAACGTTCAACCATATGGTCTCGGCCATATGAAAGTCGAACTTTTAAAAGTTCGACCATCTGAAGGGGACCCATAATTAGACAAATGAATAAATATTAATGAGAAAATAGGCCTTTTTACTGATGATATAATATTATAGGTTACTGATCTAGAAAGTACAGTTTTGTACCTACCATAAATGTAGATGTCCGAACAGGATAGCATCTGCAGTCATAACAAATGGGTTGTCCTGTCGTCAGGCAGCCCTTCGGTCGGCCGGATTCCAAAGTCTGGGTCCGGCTTCGGCTGATGTCGCACTTCACCCGACGTCATCTCTGCTGGTCTTCGGGTATAAAGGCATCAGCCGACGCCATTTTCCTCAGTGTTTCTTGCCCCAGATGCCAGTTGCCCTCTAGGAAAGCTAAATTTTGGATAAATGCCAATGTTTCCAAAATAGTAGAAGGCAAACAAAAAATAAGCATGTATGTACATATATACAAACAAATACACCATAAGAGACTCCCCCCCCAGCTAGCTATTAGGAGGGTAAATACCCTAGGAGTACCACAGAGGGGAAGGAGGGTGGGTAATCCTGACTGCAGATGCTATCCTGTTCGGACATCTACATTTATTGTAGGTACAAAACTGTACTATGTCCTTCAAGGATGCATCTGCAGTCATAACAAATGGGTAGAATACCATAGCCAAACTAGGGGAGGAGGAAGAAGAATTATGGTGTAGTTAGGATCCCTTGCAATACAGCAGTGGCAAACCCTGCTCGGGATCTAGAGTATAGAGGTAAATTATAATGCTTGGCAAATGTATGCACGGAGGTCCAAGTAGCCGCCTCAATAATGTCCTTGGTTGCCACTCCTCGTAAGAAAGCTGTGGTAGTGGCTGTAGCCCTTGTAGAATGAGGTCTTATGTTCTGTGGAACTGGTTTTCCATGGTAGGAGTAACAGAATCTTATGCAATTTCCTATCCATTTGGAGATTGTCTGTTTGGAAATTGCTTTTCCTTCCCTTCCTGTTGCATAGGCTACTAAAAGCTGGTCAGTTTTTCTGTTACTTTTGGTTCTGTCCAGGTAGTAGCGTAACTGTCTATGTACATCCAAGGTATGCAGCAGCCTTTCCCCTGTTCTGTGGATTGGGAAAGAAGGTAGGTAGGTGGATTGCCTGGTTTAAAGACACTCTGGATACCACCTTAGGCATAAATGTAGGATTAGTTCTCATGGACACTCTATCTTGATGGAAGATTAGGAAGGGTTGTACTGCCATTAAGGCCTGTAGTTCCGAAACCCTCCATGCTGAAGTAATTGCCAGTAGGAAAGCAGTTTTCCATGATAGGTGTTGAAGATCTGCTGTTGCTGCTGGTTCAAATGGAGGGAGTGTCAATTTTTCTAGCACAAAGTTCAAGTCCCATGCTGGTAATGGTGGTTTCCTAGGAGGTTTTACATTCTTGATCCCTCTGAGGAATTGCCTGATTAGAGGATGCGAAAAGACAGGTGGATCGAAGCTGTATTCTCATGGAAATAGCTGATGCATGTATCTTGATGGAGGAATAGGACAGGCCCGTATGTAGAAGCTCTGCCAAGTACTCCAGGATGTTAGCAATATCTATGTTCGAGACATCTTTTCCTCTTTCAGTACTCCAAATGACAAACCTTTTCCATTTTCCTGCATAGTTCCTTCTTGTTGAAGGTCTGCGGGCTTCAAGGATAATGTCTTTAACCCTTTGGGATAAGTCTGGGTTAGTAGCTGTTATGTGATGTTCCAGGCAGTCAGTTGCAAGGTTTTTAGGTTTGGGTGCATGATGTTGTAGTTGTTCTGAGTTAACATCAAAGGCATCAGGGTATTGGCCACATTCTCCCTGAGACATGCTCCTCAGCAAAGGATACCAGTGTTGTCTTGGCCAATTCGAGCTATCAGAATTATCCTTGGACGCTCCTCTTTGATTTTCAGTAGTAGCGTGTGCATCAAAGGAAGAGGTGGAAATGCATGTGCTGACAGGCCTTGCCAACTGAAGGATAGAGAGTCCACCTTCCATGCTAGTGGGTGGCATGTCCTTGTGCAGAATTTTTGAGCTGGTGATTGAGTGGGGATGCTAATAGGTCTATTTGTGGCATTCCCATTTCTTTGTGATGGCCTTGAAGATGTCCGGTGTAGCATCCATTCGTGAGCATCCGAGGTGGTTCTGCTTAACATGTCTGCTAGGGTGTTTTCTTTTCCCGCACAAATATTGCCTGTAACTGGATGTTGTAGCTCTGAGCCATATTCCATAGGTCCAGAGGTATTCTGCATAGGGGTATGAATGAGTGCCTCCCTGTTTGTTGATGTACCACATGACTGTGGTGTTGTCTGTCCTTATCATTAAATGGCCTTCTTTGAGGAATGGTTTGAATTTCTGGATTGCTAGTTTTACTGCCAGCATTTCTTTTGGTTTATGTGCAGGTGCAGCTGGTCTGGAGTCCACAATCCTTGTATGCACTTGTCCAACATGTGCGCCCCCCAGCCTAGGTCTGAGGCGTCCGTTGTGATGGTTTGGTTTGCTTGAAAGTTGTGGAAGGGCAAGCCTGGGTTTGACTGGCATGCTTGAGCCCACCATAGGAACTCTTGTTTCAGGCATGGGATTAGTGGGATTTTCGTTTCTAAGCTGTGCCTGTGTTGAGACCATAAATTCTTTAGGTACCACTGTAGTTTTCTCATATGCAGTCTGGCATGGGGGACCAGGATTATGTATGATGCCATGAAGCCCAAGGCCTGCAGTACTTTTCTTGCTGTTAGTTTGTGCTGCTTTGTTAATGCCAAGAAGTAAAGAGGGAGTTGTGCTTGTTTTTCTGCAGTTAGGAATGCCATTTGTTTTACTGTGTCCAATTCTGCACCCAAGAATGTTCTTGTCTGGGATGGTATCAGTCTTGACTTTATTAAATTGACTGTGTATCCCAGGGCTTGTAGTAAGCAAATGACTCTTTGTAAATCTGTTGTCAGCTTGCTTTTGTTGTCCGCTTGTAACAGGCAGTCGTCCAGGTATGGATAAATTTGGATTCCCTGTGGCCTGCAATGAGCGATTACTGATGCCAGGCATTTTGTGAATACTCTGGGCACAGTAGATAAGCCAAAGGGCAATGCTGAGAATTGATAATGCTCTGATCCTGCAAGAAATCTGAGGTATCTTCTGCAATTTGGTCGTATGGGGACGTGCAGGTATGCCTCCTTGAGATCTAGAGTTACCAGCCAACACTCCTTGCCCAGCATGGGAAGAAGTTGCTGTAGGGTCAGCATTTTGAATTTTGGTACAATGATGTATGTGTTTAAGACGGACAGGTCGAGAATAGGCCTCCAACTTTTCTCTTTTCTTGGTACTAGGAAGAGTCTGGAGTAGAATCCTTTGCCCTGTTGTGTTATTGGTACTCTTTCCACAGCTCTCATCTTTGTTAATTGAGCTATCTGCTTTAGAGCTTCTGTTTTTGATTTGGAGGTAGGTTTGGCATTCCTCTTTTACTGGTAAGGTGTGGAAGTGGAACCTGTAGCCTTGGTCTATGGTTTGCAAAATCCACTTGTCTTTGTGATATAGTGCCAATTTTTGAAAATAAGGCTAACTTTCCGCCTAAAGGTGCTGCTATTTGCTCCCTGGTAGGCGTGTCAGAGTCAAGTCACTGTGATTGTCCTGTTGCAGTGGCAGTGGTTGTGTCTGTGCCTCTCTGGTTATTGCCTTGCCACTGGCGCCCTCTATAGGCACCTCCTCTGGATTGATTTCTGCCTCTAGAGCGCCTATTCCTGCCTCTTTGAGATTTTGAGGAGTCTGGAAAGGACCAATTTTTGGCAGGCCAGTTCCTGCTAAACCTTGGGGCTGAACCTGTAAGAAATCCTTAACTGTTTGTACAGATTTTGCCTTCTCTTCCATTTTCTTCATTACTTGCTGAGCAGGTGTACCAAATAGACTGGCCTTATCCATAGGAGCATCTAACAGCTTTGCTTTTAACATGATCCGCAAAACCTGTTCCTTCAACCATGCATGCCTTCTTATCACTGTGCCAGTCATGGCTGATCTAAATGAAGCCTCCAGTGCATCATAGCCACATTTTAAAGAATGGTTACTAACCTGCTGAATGTTATTCACCATTTCTAAAACATATTTCTTATCTAAGGAGTCATCAGAGGACAGCTTCTTAGTTAACTGATCAAGCATAAACTCTTGGTATCGGATCATGTGAAACTGACAGTTTAAAGCTCTAGCTGAGAGAGTAGCAGAGGTGTAAACTTTTTTCCCCCATCTCTCAAAGGACCTGGATTCCCTTTCAGAAGGGAGAGGGTTTTTGCTGAGGTCGGCTACTGCCTTAGGCCCCTGGGATATAGTCTCAGGATCTGCAAGTGGGGCCTTGTATAGGTGGTGATGAGTGTCTGGCACCCTGTAAAATCTATCTGGTTTGGCAGGGGCTGGAGGTAAAGTATCAGGAGCAGTGCAAACATCATTAAATGCATCATCCACAACAGGCAGAACTGGAGGTATAGCTAAGGGCCTATGTTGTGGTAAGTGCAGAAAGGTCCTAAGCCTTTTCTTGAATCTGAGAAATCTTGTCCCTGCCATTGGAATTGTTCTCTCATGGCATGTAAGGTTTCCTGACAGGAAAATTCCTCTGGTGGAGAGGCAGATGGAATGGATTCTTCAGCATCGGAATCTTCATAAGTAGAAAAAGGAGCCTCTGGCTGATCTGTAATGTCTGAGTCATCCGAAGAATCATCAGAGGACACTGGCTCGGGGTGCTCTGCTCTAGGTCTCTTTTCTGGAGGCTGAGAGGCCCTGTCTGGGTGAGATTGGGATCCCCTAATTAAGGAGATTAAATCCTCTGCCAGAGTAAGCATTTGTGAACTAGAAGTGGGCCTATGTGAGGGGGTCTTAACAGGCACTGATTTAACAGTTTTGGCTGCTTTAGCCCTGGCAAAGGTCTTTATAGACATGGCTGCAGGAGGCCTAGCAGCACCACGTGCTGGGGTAGAGACATCCAAAGGGATGGTGTCTGATAATTCACTAGGAACCACAGTAGTAGGCAAAACTTCAGAGGCTGATTCAACTAAGGTAGCAGGAGCCTCAGTAGTAGTCATGGATTCGGCTGAAGATTGACCGTTTTCGGTTTCGCCGAAACCGAGACACTCATGCTTGCTTAACCGTGGTTTCGCCGAAACCGCGAAAGTGTCGGTCTTTTCTTTGCGTTTTTTAACAATTTGGGTAGTCGGAGGATCCACGGCATAATGTACGCAAAATCTGAGCCGAAAACTGTTCAGCAAACTCCGACCGACGCCTAAGCGCTCCGGTTGAAGGAAGCACAGGCTAAACAGGCTGCTACGTCGTGGTCTGGGCCTAAACAAGGTAGGCAGTAAGAGTGGAAATCTTTATGAGGTATTTGTTTCCCACAAGTTAAACAGTTATTTACTTTTTCTGACATCGGCTGAGGCAAGAAAGAGTCTCCAACGGGTACTTAGCTTTTAGAAGTCTTCGAAGTAGTATTCGGTAGTAGTAATCTCTGGATCTGACCGACCGGCACTTGCGAACAGCTTCTGCTTTGGGTGCCACGCGGCAAGAAAGACTGAGGAAAATGGCGTCGGCTGATGCCTTTATACCCGAAGACCAGCAGAGATGACGTCGGGTGAAGTGCGACATCAGCCGAAGCCGGACCCAGACTTTGGAATCCGGCCGACCGAAGGGCTGCCTGACGACAGGACAACCCATTTGTTATGACTGCAGATGCATCCTTGAAGGACATCATGACAAACATTATACTTGATAAACTGAAATATTTTACTAGCATAACAAGATATAAAGTAGATGCAAAAAAGGCTATAGTAATGAACTATACCACAATACATGACTTGGTACACAGCTACCCCTTTCAGTGGGGTCATGAGAGGACTATACATTGGGGAAATTGTCTGAAATGGGATGCAGAGTGAGCAGCAAATGAAATGTAGAAAGAAATAAGATGGACACCTAAACTGAATTATCACTTGTGACATAGGCAAACTTACATTTATATAAAAGTAACCAAACCATATTATCAAGTTCACATTTATAAACATCATATATCACATACATCATACAGTCAAAGCAACATTGCATAAATTGTTCAATTCCTGTCATCTCTAAAACCCCATTCTTCCTCGAGCATTTTTCTGCATGTACTGTTCCCACAATTTTCATTTTTTTCCTATGCAGTATACTCCTACCCTTTTCTAAAAATCCCACTTCCTGTTCTTTTACCTCTATTACTACATTCTCTACTGCGAGTACTGCTGGTTTATATTTTGATTTCTATTTCATAGCAATTAATTCTAGTGATTGCCTGAAAAAGCAAACATAACAAGGCCTTACTATGTTTAGCCAGATCAGATCCTGTACCCCAGCTTAAAAAAATAATTTCCTTAGTTACATTCATTTGATCACCCAACGTTCCTGGCAAGAGTACTCTGTACAAAATTTTAATGTCTGCCAACCTCATTACACTTTGAAAACATATGCTCTCAGGTACCTCTTTTTTCCCCATTACACCTCCATTTGACATCTACCTGAAGAAAAGTATCTGCAGTCTACTTTGGATATAAAAGTAGCAATGCAAACACTTCCAGGCAAAAATCCTAAATCTTCTAGACTTTGCTGCATATTCAAGTCATACATATGTCCTCCCACAGTTTCTTTGTGAATTGTCTATCTAATGTCTCTTCCCAATCTTTCCTGACTTCTTCTGATGGAATCCTATTACTTATCGTGCAACATTTTATGCGCCCTACTAACTGTTCTAGATTCAATTAAAAATGCAACCAGTGCAGGTCTTTCATTTAGGATTGCCCTATCCCTCTCTATTATCTGTGTTCTGATATCAATCTCTGATGGATGAGGAAAGCAATCACTAGTCTGCAGTCTAAATGTCTTCTTGGCCTTTTCCCATTCTACCATCTTTCCTTTTCTAATTATTTGTTTCCAATACATTGGTTCCTTTGCCAGCTTCCTCCAGTTCATTCCAGCCCCCTCTTGCCTATTCTCTGTACCCCTAATTGCAGTCATCTCTACTGGCAGAATCTTCCTTCTCAATTCCAGATTCAGCTTAGTTCTTAGTATGCTTTCTGATACTTTCTAATATTCTGTACAACTCCTGTTATTCTCCTCAAGGATCTGAATCCAACCCCCACCCCTCGCTTCACATCCCTTTACACACTGAATTGTAGATTTCTGCTTGTATTATGTACATGAGCCTTAACTATGTAGTTCTAAAATATCCCTTCAAGTCAGGTAATCCTAATCCTCCTTGTTCTATTGGAAGGATCATATAAAATAAAGATGTCCAGGCCACCAGTAGAAGCAAGTGACTTTTATATAAAACCACAGATGAGCACTTTCGTCTCTACACAAGACTTCTTCAGATAAAACAACACAAATGCTACACATACTTTATATAATAATCCTAATTACTGTTAATTGAAATTTAAAGCACCACACTCAAACCACACTGATATAAAATTGTATAAACAACTTGTTTCAATAGTGCCTTGAATGTGTTCAAAATTACACATTATAACCCACAGAACGCTAAAAAATAAAAAAATTATATGTAAAAAAATAAATAAATGTGTACGTAAAAATACACGTAGGTAATAAATATTGTACCCCTTGAAATGGAAATCCAATGAGTATGTGGTGTATGAATCAAACTCCGACTGCTTTGGCTGTCAGTACAGGTTTGATACTCACATACTCATTGAGGCCAGGAAAAATATTGGCCTTCAACCTCAACTGCCATTTCAATTCCATGTTCAACAAAACATTTTTCATATCACCTCCCCTATTACTATGTTCAACAACATCAATGATGCCGAATCTATAACCACTAAAAGATGGACAGGAAACTGAATGTTTGAACAAGGCACCAGTCTCCTTCCCAGTCCTGATGTCATATAAGTGCTCATATATTCTATCTTTTAAAGCTCTTTCAGTTTTTCCTATATAGAATGCTGAGCACTCCACGCATGCAGCCAACATCTTGGTGTTACAATTGCCCCTACAAAATTTAGTCCGTTGTTCAAACAAATACTGTTAACCTTGCAAATGTACGGACACTGGCTGCACCTACCACAAGAACTAGTCGCCTGTTTAGTTTTAACCTTGTTCTCCACTTTTTCAAAAATCCTTTTCTGTCTTAAAAATAAAAGTGGGTTTGATTCCTACGGCATCATATAGGTCTTTGTTGGTCTTTAACATACTCCAATTTACCTTATTTGGGTGAACAAATCAGTGAACAAATTATATTCCGTAACACAAGCCCCTTGGAAATTTTTCCGGTGTTTGGTTCCACGGCTATAATAAAAGGTTGCCCTAACAATGCTTTGTACTTCGTACCCCATCCCATGTAAACTTCTTCTAATATTTCACAGACTAATTCTATTGGATAACCCCTTTCCATAAATTTGTTACCAAAAAAATGAATTCACACAACAAATCATTGAATTCAGAGGTCATCCTAGCTATTCTCACTGCTTGCCCTTTAATGAGACTTCTTTTTTGAAATTGTGGATGGTAACTATCATAGTGCAGATAACTGTTGCACCAAGTGTCTTTACGGTAAATCTTAGATTTGAATCCGCAAGGAATCTTGGAAATAGTGATGTCAAGATAATTTATACTAACCTCACTATAAGTGTGTGTAAAAGAGAGAAAAATCAGTACTGTTATTCAAATATTGCATAAACAACTCTATACTCTCCTTGGTGCCTTCCCAAATGACAAAAATATCGTCTAGAAATCGGAGATATAACTTGATGTTATTTTGGAAAATACTGTGAAACACGTACCTATTCTCCCATTCTAACATCACTAAATTCGCATATACGGGGGTGCAAGCTGCCCCCATAGCTACCCCACTCACTTGTTGATAATACTCTCCCTGAAATCCTATATAATTGTTGTCAAGTATAAAGTACAGTTTTGTACCTACCATAAATGTAGATGTCCGATAGGTATGCATCTGCAGTCCTTACATATGGGTTGTCCTGCCTCAGGCAGCCCTTCGGTCGGCCGGATTCCAAAGTCTGGGTCCGGCTGATGTCGCCCCTTCCCTGACATCAGAGCGCCAGGGGTATAAAAGTGTCAGCCGATGCCATCTTCCTCAGTTTTTCTTGCCCCAGATGCCAGGTGCCCTCTAAGGAAGGCTAAATTTGGTAGAAATACAAAATATTGCAAACATGCACAGTAATATAAAACAAACACACCATATTAGATAACACCAGCTAGCTATAAAAGGGATAAGTACCCAAGAAGAACCACAGAGGGGAAGGAGGGAGGGTAAACCTGACTGCAGATGCATACCTATCGGACATCTACATTTATGGTAGGTACAAAACTGTACTATGTCCTTCAAGGATGCATCTGCAGTCCTTACATATGGGTAGAATACCATAGCCAAGCTGGGGGTGGTAGGCTCTAAGAAAATGATGGTGTAGCTAAAATGCCCTGCAGGACTGCCATAGCAAAGCCTGCTCTGGATCTGGAATATAAGGGTAAATTGCAATGCTTGGAAAATGTATGCACGGAGCTCCATGTAGCAGCTTCTAAAATGTCCTTGGTAGCCACCCATCTTAAGAAGGCTGTGGAAGTGGCTGTAGCTCTGGTGGAATGAGGTCTGATGTTAGCTGGCACAGCTTTTCCATGATAAGAATAGCAGAAATGAATGCAATTTCCTATCCATTTTGAAATTGTCTGTTTGGAGATTGTTTTTCCTTGAATGCCTGCAGCATATGCTACCAACAGCTGGTCAGTTTTTCTGAAATTCTTAGTTCTGCCTGTAAAGCATCAAAACCACATTGCAAAGAGTGCTTTCCCACCTGTTCAGAAACATGCACTAAATCCTGCAATTCTTTACACTCTATGCCCTCTGCCAAAGCATCCACTTTAGATCTTAGCTGAGAAAGGAGGAAATTCTGATACTTCAACATATGAAACTGGCAGTTCAAAGCTCTCATTGCTAAAGTAGAAGAGGTATACACCTTCTTACCCCATCTATCCAAAGCTCTAGCTTCCTTATCCAGAGGAACCGGATTCTTAACAACAGAGGCTCTAACACCCTTAGGCCCCTGACTAATAGTTTCTGGGTCCGCCCTAGGACTCTTATAAAGATATTTATGAGCCTCAGGCACCCTGTAATACCTGTCCGGTTTAACTGGAGCAGGAGGCACAGAATCTGGATTAAGAGAAGCTTCCGAGAAAACATCTGAAACAACATCCAAAACCGGAGGAATAGCTAAGGGTCTATGCTGTGGTAAAAACAAGAACTCCCTAAGTCTCTTCCGTGAATCAGAGTAATCCTGTCCTTCCCACTTAAAATGCTCCCTCATGGAATGCAGAGTTTCTGAAAATGAAAAATCCTCTGGAGGAGAAGCAGAAGGAGTGGAACCCTCTGCATCAGAATCAGAATAAGGAGGGAAATCTTGAATGCCCTTAGCAGAAGACTCTGAATCATCTGAGGCCTGCTCCAAACTTTCCAACTCTGGCTCCATCCTGGGCCTCTTATCAGGAGGGGGCATAGAACCTCTAATTAAAGTAATCAAATCCTCTGCCATTTTAAGCATGTGCTTTTTAGGCACAGACCCTGAAGAACCAGAACTGACACCAGAGGAAGGCAAAACAGACCTGCCCTTAGAAGGAGCCTTAGAAACAGTAACAGAAGGCCTAACCACCTTAGGCACAGAAGGGAGAATAGTAACCTGAGAGGCCCCTTCAGCCTGCCCTGCCTCCTGAGAGGCCACATCATGTAAAATCAAAGTTTCCCCCTGGGACTCAACAGAAACTTCAGCCGGATCCACCTGTTCAGCTGTAGCTTCTAAAGATCCGGCGTCCGTAACGGACGAATCATCCTGCCTAAGCTTTAAAGATTTGTCTTTGCGCTTCTTAGTAGAAGCAGGCGCGAACATCCACGGCATATTATAATTACACCTCTTGCCAAAGACTAACCTAGCGCAATCTAACCTCCGCTTTATAGTGCTTATTAAACCTAGCACAAAACCGACAACCAACTACGTCGTGTTCGGGTCTCAAACAAAGAATACAAAGCGAGTGGTAATCCCTATGTGGTATCTGTTTCCCACAAGAAATACAATTATTCACTTTTTCTGACATCCGGTAAGTAACTGAGGCAAGAAAAAACAAAAATATTCCAACGGGTACTTAGCCCAACTTGGTATCGGTCTGAAACTCCGAAAACGAAAAATTTCAGAACGCCGAACGGCACTTGCAACGCTGCTTCTGCATCGGACCATGCGGCAAAAAAGACTGAGGATATGACGTCGGTCATGCGCCTTTATACCCTGACGCTCTGATGTCAGATCTAGGCGCCCATGACCGACGTCAGCCTAATACTTTGATATTCGGGCCGACCGAGGACAGCGGACTACCCCATAAGTAAGGACTGCAGCAATGTGAGATGAAGAACATTTGTCTGTTTGGAGATTGCTTTTCCTTGAATGCCTGCAGCATATGCTACCAACAGCTGGTCAGTTTTTCTGAAATTCTTAGTTCTGTCCAAGTAGTAGCGTAACTGTCTGTGAATGTCCAGGGTATGCAGAAGTTTCTCTCCCTTGTTTTGTGGGTTTGGAAAGAAGGTAGGCAGGTGAATAGCTTGGTTCAATGAGACCCTGGATACCACCTTTGGCATGAACGAAGGATTGGATCTCAAGGAGACTCTGTCCTGATGAAAAATAAGAAATGGTTGTACTGCCATGAGTGCCTGCAATTCAGATACTCTTCTTGCTGAGGTTATGGCCAGAAGGAAGGCAGTCTTCCAAGACAGGAACTGCAGTTCTGAAGATGCTGCTGGTTCAAAGGGAGGTAAAGTCAACTTTTCCAACATGAAGTTAAGGTCCCATGTAGGCACTGGTGGTTTTCTTGGAGGATTGATGTTTTTAATTCCTCTTAGAAACTGTCTTAGGAGAGGATGAGAGAAGACAGGTGGATCAGTATTGTATTCTGCTGAAATTGCTGAAGCATGAATCTTTATGGAAGAGTAAGAAAGGCCATTATGGAGCATGTCTGCCAAGTATTCCAGGATATGTGCCATGCTCATCACTGTGGCATCTAGGCCCTTTATGTGCTCCAAGTGTGGAATCTTTTCCATTTTGCTGAATATGTCTTTCTCGTGGAAGGTCTGCGAGCTTCCATGATGATATCCCTCACTCTCTTGGAAAGCTTTTCCTGGTGAGGAGTCAAGGTATTCTCCAGGCTGTCAGCTGCAGGGTTTTCAGGCTGGAGTGCAGAGTTTTGTAATTGTGCTGTGTCAGAAGGAGTGTCCATAGTGGTAGAGGCCACGGTTTTGTGTGTGACAGGCTCCGTAACAGTGGGTACCAGTGCTGCCTTGGCCAGTCTGGGGCTATTAGAATTACTTTTGGCTGCTCTGTCTTGATTTTCAGTAAGACCTTGGTCATTAGTGGGAGTGGTGGAAATGCATACACTGTTAGAGTATTCCAACTGAAAGAGAGGGCGTCCACTTTCCATGCTTGTGGGTGGTATGTCCTTGTGCAGAATTTCTTCAGCTGATGATTGTGGTGGGAGGCAAAGAGATCTATGTCCGGCCTCCCCCATGAATGTGTTATCTGAAAGAAGATGTCTGGGTGCAGCATCCATTCGTGTGGGTCCATGGAATTTCTGCTTAGGCTGTCCGCCATTATATTGTCTTTTCCTGGCACAAACTGGGATTGCAACTCTATATTGAGTTTTAGGGAAAATTCCCACAGATTCATTGCTAGTCTGCAAAGAGGGTAGGAATGGGTACCTCCTTGCTTGTTGATGTACCACATAACTGTGGTATTGTCTGTCCTTATTAGCAGGTGGCCCTGATGTAGAAAGAGCTTGAAGGCCTCGATTGCATGAATCACTGCCAGCATTTCCTTTTGATTTATGTGCATGCGCAATTCTTTCTGAGACCACAGACCTTGGATGCATCTGTCCTCCATATGTGCTCCCCATCCATGGTCTGAAGCGTCCGAGGTAATGGTTTGGCTGGTTACTGGTTTGCTGAAGGGCAGGCCCCTGTTTGACTGGCTTGCTTGGGCCCACCACAGGAATTCCTTTTGAAGGCATGGAATGAGTGGTATCAAAGCTTCTAGGCTGTGATTGTGCTGAGACTATAAACTCCTTAGGTACCATTGTAGTTTCCTCATATGCAGCCTTGCTTGTGGAATCAGAAGAATGCAGGATGCCATGTAACCCAGGGCCTGCAGGATTTTCCTTGCAGTCATCTGAGTTTGTTTTGTTAGATTTTTGAAGTAATCCGGTAGTTGCCTTTGTTTTTCTTCTGTGAGAAAAGCCATTTGGGTGGTTGTATCTAGTTCCACACCCAGAAAAGTTATTCTTTGGGAAGGCACAAGTCTTGACTTGAGAATGTTGACTGTGTATCCCCGTAGTAGGCGGATGGCATAATTCAAATGTTTTTCCAAGGTTTGTTGGCTGTCTGCTTGTATAAGGCAATCGTCCAGATACGGGTATATTTGAATCCCCTGAAGTCTGCAGTGTGCGATTACTGATGCCAGGCATTTCGTGAATACTCTGGGCGCAGTAGATAAGCCAAAGGGCAATGCTGAGAATTGACAATGCTCTGAACCTGCAATAAATCTGAGGTGTCTTCTGCAACTTTGTCTGATAGGGACATGCAGGTATGCCTCCTTGAGGTCTAGAGTTACCAGCCAAGACCCCTTGCCCAGCATGGGAAGGAGTTGCTGTAGGGTCAGCATTTTGAATTTTGGCACAATGAGATAAGTATTCAGTGCGGACAAATCGAGAATAGGCCTCCATTGTTTTTCTTTTCTTGGGACAAGGAATAGTCTGGAATAAAATCCTTGACCTTGTTCTGCGAGAGGAACCTTTTCTATAGCTTTCATTTGCAATAGGTTGGCAATTTGTTTCAAAGCCTCTGCCCTCTGATTTGGTGGCAGGTTTGGCATTCCCTTTCTTTCTAGTAATGTATGGAAATGGAACCTGTATCCTTTGTCTATTATTTGCAGTGTCCATTTGTCCCTTGTAATACTGTGCCAATTTCTTGAGAATAAAGACAGCTTTCCACCCAAAGGTGCTTCTAATTGAGCCCTGGTCGGCGGGGTCAAGGTGAAGTAATTGAGTCTGTCCTTGTGCAGCAGTTGTTGGGCCTGCACTACCTCTCTGGTTAGGAGGCTGCCATTGACGTCCTCTGTAGGAGCCTCTAGTTTGCCCTCTACCTCTGGCACGCCTGTTCTTGCCCCTTTGAAATCTCTCTTCTGGAAAGGACCAATTCTTAGAAGGCCAATTTCTGCTGAATCTTGGTGGTTGCACCTGGAGGAAATCTTTGACTGTTTGTACAGATTTTGCCTTTTCCTCAAATTTCTTTAAGACCTCTTGAGCAGTGGAGCCAAATAACTTTTGCTTTTCCAGTGGAGCATCCAGAAGCTTAGCCTTAACATGATCTGGCAGAGATTGTTCCTTCAGCCAGGCATGTCTACGTATAACTGCACCTGTCATTGCTGACCTACATGAAGCTTCCAATGCATCATAACCACACTGCAAGAAATGGTTGCTAACCTGTTGTGAATTATGCACCAGATCCTGAAGTGACTTACGATCTAGGAGTTCAGGCGAAGACAGTTTTTTCTGCAATTCATCTAACAAATACTCTTGGTACTGTATCATATGAAATTGACAATTTAAAGCCCTCATAGACAGAGTGGAAGTGTACACTTTTTTACCCCATCTCTCTAAAGCCCTGGACTCCCTTTCAGAGGGGAGTGGATTTTTAGTAGTGACAGCTGCAACCCCTTTAGGGCCCTGAGAAATAGTTTCTGGGTCAGCAGAGTGGGCCTTGTAAAGGAAATGATGCGAGTCCGGGACCCTGTAGTACCTATTGGGTTTAACAGGAGCCGGAGGAAGGGTGTCAGGGGTAGTGCTAGACTCAGAATACACATCATCAATGACACCTAAAACAGGAGGAATAGCCAAAGGTCTATGCTGAGGTAAATGAAGAAAAGTCCTTAATCTCTTCCTGGAATCAGAGAATTCCTGGCCCTGCCATTGGAAATGCTCTCTCATGGAGTGAAGGGTCTCCCCAAAGGACAGCTCTTCAGGAGGGGATGCAGAGGGAATAGATTCTTCTGCATCAGAATCCTCGTAGGCCGTGAAGGCCTCCTCCTCCTGGTAGTCTAAAAGAGCAGAGCCATCAGAGGCCTCATCAGAGGACTGAGGTTCAGCAGACTCAACCCTGGGCCTTTTGTCTAGTGGGGGTTGAGAGCCCCTGTCCGGATGAGGCTGAGAGCCCCTAATTAAGGAAATAAGGTCCTCAGCCAAACTTAGTATCTGAGAACCTGTAGAGGATCCCTGAGAAATAGACTTGGGAGGCAGAGTTTTTTGTTGCTTAGCAGCTTTAGCCCTAGTGAAAGCTTTTATGGACATGGATGCAGGGGGCCTGGCTGCCCCATGTGCTGGTATAGTTTTGTCTAGGGGAATGGTGTCGGTAGGTTCCTGAACACCAGTTTCCGAAGGCAACTGTATAACCGACTCAGAAAAGGCCTCCGGGACCGAGGCTGTCGGTTGAGCGGTTTCTACGGACGGTAGTACCAAGGACTCTGTTTCAGCCAAGACCGAAACACTCGCGGCAGGCCTAGGAGCGGTTTCAGCCGAAACCACGGGCCGCGTGTGTCGGTCCTTGTCCTTTTGTTTCTTGGTTAAATGAGAAGTCGGAGTCTCCGACGGCATTTTATAAGAAAAACTAGCCCCAAAAAATTCCTCTGCAAACTCCGACCGACGCCTAAGAGTGCGTCGATTAAAGGAGGCACAGGCAGTACAGGCCGAGACATCGTGGTCTGGGCCTAGGCAGGGGAAGCAGTAGGAATGGAAATCCTTACGAGGTATTTGTTTCCCACAAGACAAGCAATTATTAACTTTAAGCGTTTGATCTGACATCGGCTGAGGCAAGAAAGAGTCCCCAACGGGGTACTTAGCTTTTGAAGTCTTCGGTAGCTGAAGTTACAGGAGCTGGCCGACCGGCACTTGCGAACTGCTTCTGCTTCGGGGACCACGCGGCAAGAAAGACTGAGGAAGATGGCGTCGGCTGACCCTTTTATACCCCTGGCGCTCTGACGTCAGGGAAGGGGCGACATCAGCAGACGCCGGACCCAGACTTTGGAATCCAGCCGACCGAAGGGCTGCCTGAGGCAGGACAACCCATATGTAAGGACTGCAGATGCATCCTTGAAGGACATCTTCCATGAGCTCCAGTATCAAGGAAATATGGTCCTTAGAAAAAGAAGAATATTTGTTGACCCTATCACTGAAGAATTCATGCCCCTCACAACGTGGGATACATGTGAACAAATCCCTAACATCTATAGTGATAAAACTGCAGTGTTCTGTCCACAGGTCATTAGTCAATTTACTAAGGAATTCCCAGGAATCTTTAATCAAATGTTCAGTTTTAACTATAATGTCTTTCATAAAATGGTCCCCATATACAGCTAAGGGATGGGTCTTAGAATTTCTAGCTGACACAATGGGCCTGAAAGGAGGTTCTATTATAGATTTGTGAACTTTGGGAACCCCAAAAAAATTTGAAATGACGGGATGAAGTTGTCTCATTTTCCACTAAATATTTTTCTAACAGAGAATTAATTCTTCTGTATGCAATATTTATTTTGTTAATAGAAACAGAAGAATAAGTGTTTGTATCTAACAAAATACTAGTTAATGCATGGTTATATTCTTCCTTACCATATAAAACCACCCCTCCCACCCTTATCCGGCTTCATGATGTGAAAGTCTCCCTGTGCCTGCAAATCCTGTAATAATTTTTGTTCACCTTCACTGAGGTTATGATATCCCATATTCCTTCTATTCTTCTTATATGCTTCATAAATTTCTTCCGTAACTGTTTTTTCAATCATCATAAGGGCCGGGTGGAGGGGTGGGTTGAAGGTACTAGATCTAACCAAACCCTTATAAACAGTGTTGTTATCTTCCACAGCCTTTTTACATACCATATTTAGATTTAGTTTTCTGAGGTATAGCTTGAAGTCTACAAAAAGGTTGGCTAACTCCCCATAGTTCGACTTACCAAACTTAAATCCCTTGGAGAAAAGACTGAAGTATTGCTTTCCTAAAATACAAGTCGTATAGTTAAATATCTTGAATCCTCTGTATTCTGGGACAATACCGTCAGTGTTTTCCACTACTACTATTTCCCCTTCTTCCCCACCTTCTTCCATCCGTATTTGGTCCCATAATAACTGGTTGGGTGGTCCGGGTATAGAATTGATGGTAGGATACACAATATTTTTGTTAAAAAACAGAAAAAATTTATGAGACAAACAACAATACCATATAGGTAAAATGTACCCAGGTCCTTTCAACAGTTTTAAACAACAAAAAACAAAAAAAAGGTCAAAAAGAATATTCTTAACTACCAGCAAGGTCCTACTGGTCTATTAGAGGAGCAAATAGTATATACTCATGATGAGGGGGGTAATATGTTTGAAGGAACTACAAACAGACCTCTTGATGAATTGGATTCATTTTCGGAATCCCAAGATAATTTTTTAGGACCCAGGAGGTCGGAACGGATGGCCAACAAAGCCAGGTACCCTTCGGACCCAGATCCTACCTAAAGAACTATCAAGGAGCGTCTTGTCTTCAGATTTAAATCTTATGAATCATTGTGGCATAGTAGAAAAACAACGACTACACAATGTCAGAAGCTAAAGCTAAAGAAAAAATTACTGGAAAATGCACATTAACACTAGTCTTGTATTTGTATCAAATTTGTGAGTGAGCATCACTGTAAAACAAACTTATTAACCACAGTCTTGGACTATTTTCAACATTAATCATGAATAATTGGTTCACAGCTATGTGATGGAACTATGGCTGTCTGCCCCAATCTCTCTGGTTCTTCATTGTTTAACACTTGGAATGTAACAGCACCTGCCCTGGACCACCTTGGGCAAATACATATGGATGGGCAGTAGGTGGTCAGTGCTGAGGACTGCAGTCTTACAAGACTTTAAGAATTAAAATGATGGGCTGAAGTGGATGCACGAGGAGAAAAGGTATACCTATTAAGCAAAATTCTTCATATCAGACAATTCTTATGGGCAGAAAAACAATATGAATGTGGAGAACATAAAAAAAGGATTGCAAGCTACAACTGCAGGTGTCAGAATCTTGAACTCTGCAGGAATCTGAAAAAGATCAGCATGACTCAGAATTTGAAGTCTCTGTTTGCATTAGGAGGTGTAATCAAGTCAAGGTTGCTGCACCTCAGGAAAAAGTACAGTTTTGTACCTACCATAAATGTAGATGTCCGAACTGGATAGCATCTGCAGTCATAACAAGTGGGTTGTCCTGTCGTCAGGCAGCCCTGCAGTCGGCCGGATTCCAAAGTCCGGGTCCGGCTTCGGCTGATGTCGCACTCCACCCGACGTCATCTCTGCTGGTCTTCGGGTATAAAAGCATCAGCCGACGCCATTTTCCTCAGTGTTTCTTGCCCCAGATGCCAGTAGCCCTCTTGCAGGGTAAAATTTGGATAGATGCCAATGTTTCCAAATAGATAGAGGTAAACACAACAATAAGCATATATGTACATATATACAAACAAATACACCATAAAGACTCCCCAACAGCTAGCTATTAGGAGGGTAAACACCCTAGGAGTACCACAGAGGGGAAGGAGGGAGGGTAATCCTGACTGCAGATGCTATCCAGTTCGGACATCTACATTTATGGTAGGTACAAAACTGTACTACGTCCTTCATGGATGCATCTGCAGTCATAACAAGTGGGTAGAATACCATAGCCAACTGGGGGAGGAGGATAAAGGTAGATTATGGTGTGTTTAAGATCCCTTGCAGTACAGCAGTGGCAAACCCTGCTCGGGATCTGGAATAAAGAGGCAAATTATAATGCTTGGCAAATGTATGCACGGAGGTCCAAGTAGCCGCCTCAATAATGTCTTTGGTTGCCACTCCTCGTAAGAAGGCTGTGGTAGTGGCTGTTGCCCTTGTAGAAAGAGGTCTTATGTTCTGTGGGATTGGTTTTCCATGGAAGGAGTAACAGTATCGTATGCAATTTCCTATCCATTTGGAGATTGTCTGTTTGGAAATAGCTTTTCCTTCCCTTCCAGTTGCATAGGCTACAAAAAGTTGGTCAGTCTTTCTGCTATTTTTTGTTCTGTCCAAGTAGTAGCGTAGCTGTCTATGTACATCCAAGGTATGCAGTATTCTTTCCCCTCTGTTTTGTGGGTTGGGAAAGAAGGAAGGTAGGTGGATTGCCTGGTTTAAAGATACTCTGGATACCACCTTAGGCATAAATGTAGGATTAGTCCTCAAGGACACTCTATCTTGGTGGAAGATTAGGAAGGGTTGCACTGCCATTAAGGCCTGTAGTTCTGAAACCCTCCTTGCTGAAGTAATTGCCAGTAGGAAAGCAGTTTTCCATGACAGGTGTTGTAGGTCTGCTGTTGCTGCTGGTTCAAAGGGTGCTAGTGTCAACTTTTCTAGCACAAAGTTTAAGTCCCAAGCTGGTAATGGTGGATTCCTGGGAGGTTTTACATTCTTGATTCCTCTGAGGAACTGCCTGAGCAAAGGGTGTGAAAAACAGGAGGATCAAAGCTGTATTCTGCTGAAATAGCTGATGCATGTATCTTGATGGAGGAGTAGGACAGGCCTGAATGAAGAAGTTCGGCCAGATACTCCAGAATGTTAGGCATATCTATGTTTGACACATCTTTTCCTCTTTCGGTACTCCAAATGACAAACCTTTTCCATTTTCCAGCATAGTTCTTTCTTGTTGAAGGTCTGCGTGCTTCAAGAATAATGTCTTTAACTCTTTGGGAAAGTTCTGGATTAGCTGCTGCTATGTGATGTTCCATGCAGTCAGTTGCAGCGTTTTTAGGTTTGGATGTATGATGCTGTAGTTGTTCTGAGTTAACATCAAAGGCATCAGGGGTATTGGCCACATGTTGTTCCGAGACATGCTCTTCAGTAGTGGATACCAGTGTTGTCTTGGCCAGTTTGGGGCTATCAGGATTATCCTTGGACGTTCTTCCTTGATCTTTAGTAGTACCTTGTGTATCAGAGGAAGAGGAGGAAATGCATATGCTGTTAGGCCTTTCCAGTTGAAGGAGAGTGAGTCCACTTTCCATGCTAGTGGGTGGAATGTCCTCGTGCAGAATTTTTCGAGCTGGTGATTGAGAGGTGATGCGAATAGGTCTATCTGTGGCATTCCCCATTTCTTTGAGATGGTCTTGAAGATGTCCGGGTTCAGCTTCCATTCGTGGGCATCCGAAGTGGTTCTGCTTAGTATGTCTGCTAGAGTATTGTCTTTCCCAGGTACAAATATTGCCTGTAACTGAATGTTGTAGCTGAGTGCCAGGGTCCACAGCTCCAAGGTCATTCTGCATAGGGGGTATGAATGAGTGCCTCCCTGTTTGTTGATGTACCACATGACTGTGGTGTTGTCTGTCCTTATCATCAACTGGCCCTCTTTGAGGAAAGGTTTGAACTTTTGGATTGCCAGTTTTACTGCCAGCATTTCTTTTAGATTGATGTGCAGGTGAATTTGATCCTGTGTCCACAATCCTTGCACGCATTTGTCCAGCATGTGGGCCCCCCATCCTAGATCTGAAGCGCCTGTTGTGATGGTCTGGCTTGGTTGACATCTGCGGAAGGGCAGGCCTGGGTTTGACTGGCATGCCTGAGCCCACCATAGGAACTCCTGTTTTAAGCATGGAATTAGTGGGATTTCTGTTTCTAGACTGTGTCTGTGTTGGGACCATAAATTCTTTAGGTACCACTGTAGTTTCCTCATATGTAGTCTGGCAAATGGGACCAAGATTATGCATGATGCCATGAAGCCCAAGGCCTGTAGAAATTTTCTTGCTGTTAACTTGTTCAGTTTTGTTAGTGCCAAGAAGTAAAGAGGAAGTTCTTTTGTTTTTCTGTAGTCAGGAATGCCATTTGTTGTACTGTGTCCAATTCCGCCAAGAATGTCCTTGTTTGGGATGGTATCAGCCTTGACTTTTGTAAATTGACTGTGTATCCCAGTCCTTGTAGCAAGTAAATGACCCTTTGTAAATCTGTTGTCAGCTTGCTTTTGTTGTCCCCTTGTAGCAGGCAGTCGTCCAGGTATGGGTAAATTTGAATCCCCTGTAGTCTGCAATGGGCGATTACTGATGCCAGGCATTTTGTGAATACTCTGGGCAGTAGATAAGCCAAAGGGCAATGCTGAGAATTGAAAGTGCTCTGATCCTGCAAGAAATCTGAGGTATCTTCTGCAGATTGGTCGAATTGGGACGTGCAGGTATGCCTCCTTGAGATCTAGAGTTACCAGCCAAGACTCCTTGCCCAGCATGGGAAGAAGTTGCTGTAGGGTCAGCATTTTGAATTTTGGGACAATGATGTATGTATTTAAGGTGGACAGGTCGAGAATTGGTCTCCAACTTTTTCCTTTCTTGGAACTAGGAATAGTCTGGAGTAGAACCCCTTTCCTTGTTCTGCTGTTGGCACTCTTTCCACAGCTCTCATGTTTGCTAACTCCATTATCTGGCGTAGAGCCTCTGTTTTTTGATGTGGAGGTAGATTTGGCATTCCTCTTTTGACTGGTAAAGTGTGGAAGTGAAACCGTAACCTTGATCTATGGTTTGTAAAATCCACTTGTCTTTTGTTATGTAGTGCCAGTTCTTTGAGAATAAGGTTAACTTTCCGCCTAGAGGAGCTGCTATTTGTTCCCTGGTAGGCGGATTTAGGATTAAGTCACTGTGGCTGTGCTGATGTAGTGGCAGTGGCTGTGTCTGTGCCTCTGTTGTTACCTTGCCACTGTCGTCCTCTGTAGGCACCTCCTCTGGATTGGGTTCTGCCTCTGAACGCCTATTCCTGCCCCTTTGAAATTTTGCAGAGTCAGGAAAGGACCAATTTTGGCAGGCCAGTTCCTGCTAAACCTTGGGGTTGGACTTGCAGGAAATCTTTAACAGTTTGAACAGATTTTGCCTTTTCTTCCATTTTCTTCATAACCTGCTGGGCAGGTGTACCAAACAAACTTGTCTTGTCCATAGGAGCATCTAGCAACTTAGCTTTAACATGATCCGGTAAAGCTTGTTCCTTTAGCCATGCATGTCTTCTTATCACTGTGCCTGTCATGGCTGATCTAAATGAAGCCTCCAGTGCATCATAGCCACATTTTAAGGAATGGTTGCTAACCTGTTGTATGTTATTTACCATCTCTAATACATATTTCTTATCAAGAGATTCATCAGTAGTTAGCTTTTAGTTAACTGATCAAGCATAAACTCTTGGTATTGTATCATGTGAAACTGACAGTTTAAAGCTCTAGCTGAGAGAGTAGCTGAAGTGTAGACCTTTTACCCCATCTGTCTAGTGACCTTGCTTCCCTTTCAGAAGGAATAGGGTTTTAGCTGTGGTTGCGGCTACTGCCTTGGGACCCTGGGATATAGTTTCTGGGTCTGCAAGAGGAGCCTTGTAAAGGTGGTGATGAGTATCTGGCACCCTGTAAAATCTGTCTGGTTTGGCAGGGGCTGGGGTAAAGAATCTGGAGCGGAGCAAACATCATTGAAAGCATCATCCACCACAGAGAGAACAGGAGGTATAGCTAAGGGCCTGTGCTGTGGTAGGTGCAGAAAAGTCCTAAGTCTTTTTCTGGAGTCTGAAAAATCCTGTTGCTGCCATTGGAACTGTTCTCGCATGGCATGCAGGGTTTCTCCAAAGGAGAATTCTTCTGGTGGGGAAGCAGCTGGAATGGATTCTTCAGCATCAGAATCTTCGAAATTGGAAAAGGGAGCCTCAGGCTGGTCAGTTATGTCTGATTCATGAGCAGAATCATCAGAAGACACTGGCTCAGGGGGCTCTGCCCTAGGTCTCTTCCTGAGAGGCCCTGTCTGGGTGAGATTGAGATCCTCTAATTAAAGAAATTAAATCTTCTGCCAAAGAAAGCATTTGAGAACTAGAAGAGGGCCTGGATGAGGGGGGTTTAACAGGCACTGATTTAGTAGTCTTGGCTGCTTTAGCCCTGGCGAAGGCCTTAATGGACATGGCTGCTGGAGGCCTAGCAGCACCACGTGCTGGGGTAGAGACATCCAAGGGATGGTATCTGATAAGTCAGTCACCGTAGTGGGTAAAATTTCTGAGGTCGATTCAAGAATTGTAGCAGGGGCCTCAGTTGTAAGAATAGGTTCAGCTGTACTTTGAGCAGTTTTCTCGGTTTCGGCCGAAACCGAGACACTCATGTTTGCTTTGCCGTGGTTTCGCCGAAACCGGACCGCGAGTGTCGGTCTTTATCTTTGCGTTTTTTGGGGGTAGTCGGAGAATCCGACGACATAATGTACGCAAAATCAGTACCGAAAAACTGTTCTGCAAACTCCGACCGACGCCTAAGCGTTCGTCGGTTGAAAGAGGCACAGGCCGAACAGGCTGCTACGTCGTGGGCTGGGCCTAAACAAGGCAGACAGTAAGAGTGGAAATCTTTATGAGGTATTTGTTTCCCACAGGTTAAACAATTGTTAACTTTTTCTGACATCGGCTGAGGCAAGAAAGAGTCCCCAACGGGGTACTTAGCTTTAGAAGTCTTCGAAGTAGTATTCGGTAGAAGTAATCTCTGGATCCGACCGACCGGCACTTGCGAACAGCTTCTGCTTCGGGCGCCACGCGGCAAGAAAGACTGAGGAAAATGGCGTCGGCTGATGCTTTTATACCCGAAGACCAGCAGAGATGACGTCGGGTGGAGTGCGACATCAGCCGAAGCCGGACCCGGACTTTGGAATCCGGCCGACTGCAGGGCTGCCTGACGACAGGACAACCCACTTGTTATGACTGCAGATGCATCCATGAAGGACATCAGCACATTTCCCCCTACAGAAGTGACGTTTAAAAATGCACTTTTGAACTCAATGAAAGTTGCAGAAGTGTAAATTAGTAGCAAAAGGATACCACTTTACCAATTCTAAAACAACACGTCTCTAGCTGACTTGAGGGACTGTTTCTATTCTAATTAAAATATTAGAACAATTCACTTACCTCCTCCATCAGCCTCTCTTACATCTTCCTCAATGGCTTCATCAATAGCTTCATCAAAATCATCAAATCTAAAAAAGGACATAGGCAAAGTGAAAAGCTTACTTCTGGTGCAAAATGTAAGTATACAACACAAAGCATCATATAGGTAACCACTTAACTAAATATGCATAAGAAGAATTAGTCCAAAATGACAAAAATACACCAAACCGAGAGACATTGCCAACATCCTAGCTGACAGGTTCAGCGCAACCCCCCCCCCCCACGAAAAGGGCAAATATCTATCCCAGCAGAGTGCTGCCCCCCTGACATCTCAGATGCTCAGGTAAGAGCTGCCCTCTCCAAAGCAAAAATCACAGCATCAATGGGACCAGACGGTGTCCCGGGCTGCGTCCTACATGAACTCCAAGAAGAGCTAAATCCAAACATAAAACTACTGTTCAATCTCAGCCTTACTACAGGATATGTACCCAAAGAGTGGCGTACAGCAACAGTGATCCCTCTCCACAAAGGTGGTGTCTCAACGGATCCTGGAAACTATCGCCCCATAAGCCTGACTAGCTTGGTCTGCAAAGCTATGGAAAGGATCATCATGGACCTCATAAATAAAGATACTGGGGACCTATAGACACTGGATCCTACCCAGTTCGGCTTTGTTAAGGGCAGATCCTGCCTCTTAAACCTGGTTGATTTCTTTGAAACAGTCACCAAGGCCATTGACGAGGGGAAGGTGGTCCACACAGCCTACCTGGACCTCGCAAAAGCCTTCGATACAATACCCCACTTGGGCATTATAGATAAGCTCACCAGCTTAAATATAAACCCCTATGTCACTAGATGGGTTGCAAACTGGCTCAAGGACAGAACCCACATGGTTAGAATTGCTGGAGCCATGTCAGACTCCAAACCAGTTACAAGTGGCGCCCCACAAGGCTCAGTCCTGGGACCTCTCTTGTTCGGTATATATTTCTCTGAGGTACAGGCCAACACGGAAGGACTGTGGCTGACCAAGTTCGCAGATGACTGCAAACTGGGCGCCATAATCGACTCTCCAGCTGACACAAGCATCCTCCAAAAGGACCTCATAGAAACAGACAACTGGTGCCAGAGCCATGGCCTCAAGCTAAACGCCAAAAAGTGTATAGTCATCCCCTTTGGCAAAAACAAAGTGCCCACAAATTACCACATAGGTGGTAATCCATTAAGTACAGAAGAAGTAATTAGGGACCTGGGGACCCAAGTTGATAGCAATCTCTCATTTGACAACCACGTGGCCAAAGTGGTTAGAAAAACATTTTATATAGCCCACCTAATCATGAAGGGATTCACATCTAGATCAGAGGAGGTCATTGTGCCTCTTTGCTCATCCCTCATCAGGCCCATAATTGAGTACAATGCCCCTTTTGGGATGTACCTTACCAGACACCTGCAGCAACTGGAAAGACCCCAAAAGTACCTCACCAAGAGGATCAAAGGGCTCAAAAGATGCCATATGCTGCCCAGTTAAAGAAACTCCAGCTCTACTCAGTGGCATACCGCCTGCTCAGAGGCGATCTGTGCCTGACGTATAAAGCCATGTCCAACCCGGAATTAATGGACATGCTGCACCTCAGAAAATCCAAATCCCATCGAGCTACGCGCTCGAGAGACTTGAACCTCAGCACTGAAATAAATAGGACATGCTGGAGGGACAGATTCATAACCCAGAGGCTCCCTTCACTCTGGAATAAAATCCCAGTCCGTGTTAGGCAGAGTCCCTCATTGACTCTCTTCAAGAGGAATCTTGATGAGTGGATGGGAGATCGTAGGTTTACCCCGGGTATCACTTCTGTGTCACTGTTAGACAGAGGCACAGTATACTAACCTCGAAAAAGGGCATAGCAAAATTAATTTAAAATGGGTGGCGAAAGCCAAAGACACTCTGGCTAGGCTTATAAATGCCCCAGGGCAGATAGCCTAGTATGAACCTATGATGTGCAAGAATTCAGTAGAAAAGGTTACTAAAAAACCTTAACACACTTCTGCATCAGGTAAAGCTCAAGTAATGTACCATAACTGTATGTCTGAATGATCACTATTGCAGTAGCTTAGCTATCTGGATTACATCCTGCACGGGATATATACCCGCTCTGAGAGCCTGGAAATCAGTAGAAATGGTGAAAAGATAAAGGAACATTCATGTCCAAGGAAATGCAAATGTAAGTTTCCCAGGCTGTTTGCAAGTAATCCTGGAGCAGACGTTTGCCTGTTTGTTGTGAGTGGAGGTAAAAACCTTGACCTGAGATGTTCTCCACAGCTAGGTCACACCCTGGAAAATTCCTTAGTTCAATTTCCATCCATGAGGTTCTGTTCTAGTCCTGCTCAACTTGTCAGACAGGATGCAAAATGCCTACAGAGTGAGACTGCTGAACAGCTGTATTTCAGGATGTCATGGCTAGTCTGCACAGAGGGTAAAATCTGGAGTCCCCTTTTATGTACATGAGTGTAGTGCCATCTGTAACAGCCCAGGGGACAACAGACAGTTGACAGAATTTACAGCCATCAACATCATCTCTTACGTTTGTGTCTTTTTGGACTGTCTTTTGATCCAAAGATCCTGCACTTCCACCCCACAAAGATAACTCTCCAACCAAAGTCTGAGGTGTCATTAGTTACAGACTGTGCTGCAGCTGTAAGGGAAAATGGGGCACCTATACTCAGAAAAAATGGTTTCTCCACAAAACAGTTCCATTTTTACAAATCCCAAAATTGGAATCTAGAACTTAAGGGGGATGTTGATGTTGGGACCATGGGTACGTATCACTTCACCTAAAACTCATTTCACCTAAACTCATTTCACCAAGACCAAATCACCTAAAGTTCATTTCACCTAAAACTCATTTCACTGACAAGTAGTAATCTAAAGCAGTTCAATGGTATATGTCCTTTTCCCCACTGTAGTGCCATCCTGGTGTTAGTATATATATTAAGGGGGGGTGGCGTAGCCCCCCACCTAGTTGACTTTTACCAAATAACGTAAAACAAAACCAGACACCATAAAACTTAAGTAAGTGGGGGGCTATACCTCCCACACCCCACCAACTACATATACTAACACCAGGATCGCACTACAGTGGGGAAAAGGACATATACCTTTGACTTGCCTTATTGTACTACTTGTCAGTGAAATGAGTTTTAGGTGAAATGAACTTTAAAAGGTGATTTGGTCTTGGTGAAATGAGTTTTAGATGAAGTGATACTTACCCAGGACCATACAGATTTTAGGTACAACTGAATCTTTCCCATGTAGAGTCTGAATAAGGGAATCAGAAGACTCATGGATACCATGAATCCTAGTATCCCGAGAAATTTATTTGCTGTAGTCTTGGACGGAGTAGGGGAAAATATACATGTATCTACATACTTTTTCTGAGGAAGAAAAGTTCTGTGAACTGAGACTCTAGGAGACACCCTAGAAAAAAAACAATCCTGTAAGATATGACAGAAGACATTTGCATGTTCTCTTGGTAACCCATTCCATGAAAGATCTCTCACCCATGTCAGAGATTCCAGACAGTTTGAAAAACATCTGCAAAGAGAAGTATGTCATCTAAAAACCTTGCAGTCTGCAACAGGCTATCACTGTGGCTGGAAACTTTCTGAACACCCTTGGAGCAGTGGATAACCCACATGGGAATGCAGAGAACTGAAAGTACAATCCAGACAGAGAAAATCTTAAGAAATATTTGAAATCTGAAGTTAATGGAATGTGATAAACATCCCTTAAATCTAAAGTTACTAAGAAACTGAAATGGGAAATCAGTCATTACAGGTCATTTTGAACTCTGGGATTTTCACAGACTGATTTACAAAGGAAAGATTTAAGACTGGTTACCAAAAAGGCTTTGTTCTTTGGTATCAGAAACACTCTTGAATAAAAAACTTTTTCTATTAGACAAAGAGGGGCCGCTTCTATTGCCCTCTGAGTCAGCATATGCTGAATTATAGGATGGAAAAAAGTTTGATCTTGTGAATGAGGAAGAATCTCAAGGAAAAGAAGGAAGGGACACCCACTGCCATCTGTATCCCTGATTTATCGCTTTCAGATCCCATATGACAAAGATTAAACTGCTACCAAAGAGAAATACAGAACCATATTTTGGGGAAAGATTCAAAGTCTTGTTAGGATGGGGAGGGGGAGGGGGAGTCATCATATGAAGGAGTCATTCAGAAAGTAAAGCTGTGTACATTTACCATAAATGTAGATGTTCGAGTGTATTCACTGTTGCAGTCATTACATTTGGGTTATCTGCTTGCAGTAGCCCTCAGCAAGCCTGATTATCAAAGTCTTGGGTCCTGCATTGGTTGCTGTCTCTTCTTCCATGACGTCAGGTAGTAAGGGGTATAAAACATGCAGCCGACGCCATTACATCAGTCTTTTCTTGCCCCAGATGTCAGGTGCCCCCATAATGGGAAGCAATTATATACAAGGTTACACCTCCAATTATAAGCAAATACACCAGAAAGTTTACATACAGTAAACAAGAAGAGAGGTATAGCAAATAGATGTCAGCGGGCTGGAGGGAGGTTAACCAGGACTGCAACAGTGAATACACTCGAACATCTACATTTATGGCAAGTGTACATAACTGTACTATGTTCTTCGTGTTTCACTGTTGCAATCATTACATTTGGGTAGATTCCCAAAGCTAAGGAAGGGAGGACGCAATTGGAGAGTATTAGGACCAGCTATTAGGCCCTGCAAGAATGCAGTGGCAAAACCAGCTCTGGATTTAGAGAAAATAGGCAAGTGGTAATGCTTGGTGAAGGTATGAACAGAACTCCAGGTAGCAGCTTCTAGGATGTCCCTGGTAGGGACTCCTCTGAGAAAGGCTGCAGAGGTAGATGCAGCCCTGGTGGAATGTGATCTTATCCCCTGTGGGGTAGGTTTTCCATGGTGCTTGTAGCAGAAATTAATGCAATGGCTTATCCATTTAGAAATGGTTTACTTTGAAATGGCCTTCCCCTCTGCCCCTGCATCAAAGGCAACTAGCAGCTGTTCAGTTTTTCTGAGAGGCTTAGTCCTGTCCAAATAAAATCTAAGTTGTCTGTGCGCATGCAAAGAGTGCAGTATTCATTCTCCTTTGTTCTGTGGATTAGAAAAGGAGGTTGGCAAATGAATGGACTGACTAAGGGCCACACTGGAAGCCACCTTGGGCATAAAGGAGGGATTAGTCCTGAGGGACACGCTGTCTGCATGGAAGATGATGAAGGGCTCCACTGCCATGAGGGCTTGTAATTCAGACACTCTTCTTGCTGAAGTGAGGGCTAGAAGGAAGGCTGTTTTCCAAGAAAGGAATTTCAACTCTGCAGTTGCAGCTGGCTCAAAGGGAGGTAAGATTGAGCTTTTCCAATAGAAAGTTAAGGTCCTAGGCTGGAGCATGGGGCTCTCCTGGGTGGTCTTACATTTTTGGCCCCTGTGAGGAATTGCTTCAGCAGGGGGTGAGAGAAGAGGGGTGGCTCCGTATTATAATGTGCTGAAATGGCAGAGGCATGAATTTTAATAGAAGAGAAGGAAAGGCCCTTGTGAAGCACCTCTGTTAAGTATTGAAGAATATGCAGTAAACTGGGCACTGTTGTGCCCATCCCCTGAGTTTGGCTCCAGGAACAGAAACTTTTCCACTTTTCAGCACAGGATTTTCTAGTACTAGGCCTCTTTGCCTCCAGAATGACATCCATCACTTGTTTACTGAGGCATGGTAATGGAGAGCTCATGTAATTAGCCAGGCTGCAAGGTTCAGGGTTTGAAGCTGCGGGTGCAGAATCAGGCCCTCCTGCTGGGACAGCATGGCAGGGGTCTGAGGCAGGTGCCATGGTTCCTGCAGTGACACACTGCGCAAAAGGGGGTACCAGTGTTGGCGTGGCCAGTCTGCTGCAATGAGTATTGTCCTTGGTTTGCCCTGTTTGATCTTTAGTAGAACTTTGGAGAGGAGAGGCAGAGGGGGAAAGGCATAAACTGAGAGGTTTTCCCAGGTGAAGGACAGGGCATCCACTTTCCAAGCTTGTCTGTGGGGAGTCCTTGTGCAGAATTTGTCCAATTGCTAGTTCTGAGGAGAGGCAAACAGGTCTATCTCTGGGCTCCCCCATTTGTTTATCAACATGTTGAATATCTTTGGTTCCAGTTTCCACTCGTGCGGGTCCATGAGATTTCTGCTTAGGTTGTCTGCCAGTGAGTTTAGCTTTCCTGGCAGGAATTGACCCTGTAGGTGCACTTGGTAGCTTAAGGCCGTGTTCCACAGAGCCATGGCTAGTCTGCAGAGGGGGTATGAGTGGGTTCGCCCCTGCTTATGTACCACATAACAGTGGTGTTGTCTGCTTTTACCAATAATTGTCCTGGAAGGATGTGGTCCTTGAAGGCTGTCAGAGCATTCTGTACAGCTAACATTTTTTTTTTATTGATATGCAGGTGCATTTGACTCGGGTTCCATTTGCCCTGAATGCACTGGTTAAGGTGCTTACCTTAAAGACACAAGGTGCAGGGTTTGATTCTCACATGGGGTAACTGGCTAGGCTTCAAATGGCCCAAAAGGTCAGTTAGCCTAGTACTAATCTATGAACTATAAAAAAAAGTGAGCCCCCCCCCCATGCATAGTCTGATGGGTCTGTTGTTAGGGTTTGGGCGGCAGGGGGTAGAGTGAATGGCAGTCCCTTGTTGAGGTATCAGGCCTCTGCCCACCAAAGGAATTCTGTCTTCATACAAAGGATGACAGAAATCACTGATTCCAGGTCCTGAGAATGTTGACACCATAGGCTTTTTAGATATCATTGTAGTTTCCTCATATGCAGTCTTGCATATGGAATTAGTAGGATGCAAGAGGCCATGAACCCCAGAGCTTACAGTATTTTCCTTGCAGTTAACTGGGTCTTTGTGGCCAGTAATTTGAAGTAGGCTGTCAGATAAACTTGTTTCTCTGGCGTGAGGTAGGCCATCTGGGAAGTTGTGTTCAAGCTTGCTCCCAGGAATACAATTTGTTGGCAGCATACTACATGAGATTTCTTTTCGTTTATGGTGTACCCCAGTGAGGTTAACAGTTTCTTTACAAATGCCAGATGATTTAATAGTATGTCCTAGCTTTATGCCTGAATTAGACAATAGACAATCGTACAGGTATGGGTATATTTGAATATTTATTTGCCTGCAAAATGCAATGATTAGAGCTAGGCATTTTGTGAATACCCTGGGTGCAGCAGATAAGCCAAAGGGCAGTGCTAAGAACTGATAGTGCATGTAGCCTGCTCTGAAGCGTAGGTATTTTCTGCAAGAATCCCTTATTGGGATATGCATGTAAGCTTCCTTTAAATCCAATGTTGCCAACCAGGCATTTTTGCCTAGCATGGGAAGCAGCTGATGAGTTAGCATTTTGAATTTTGGAATTACCAAAAAGGTGTTTAGGATAGATCGGTCCAGGATAGGACGCCAGGAGTTGTCTTTTCTGGGTACCAGGAAAAGTCTGGAGTAAATACCTTCCAGGATAGGACACCAGGAGTTGTCTTTTCTGGGTACCAGGAAAAGTCTGGAGTAAATACCTTGTCCCCATACTTCTGCTGGGACAGTTTGAATAGCCCTGATACTTAGAAGATCGAGAACCTGCTGTTGATTCTCTGCCCACTGATTTGGGGGTAGGTCTGGCCAACCTTTTGGGGTTGGTAAGGTGTGGAAGTGGAATCTGTATCCTTGGGAAACTATATTTAAAACCCATTTGTCTTGGGTAATGAGTTCCCAAGTTTTTTGCATGCAGGGCGATCTTTCCCCCTAAATGTGCGATCAGTTGAGCAGGGCTTGGAAGGTTTAAAGTTGTCATTGTGACAGTTTACCATAGGGGGGTGTCTTACTACTTCCAGCTTTGGAAGTGGGAGCCCTCCACTGGTTAGGCCTGTGAGTACCTTAAGACTGTGGCCTAGGTGGTCTGCTGTTCCTGGATTTAGACTGAGAAGGCCTGGAAGAGACAGGAAAGGACCAATTCTTAGAAGGCCACTGTCACTAAATCTGGGAGGCTGTACTTGCAGAAAATCTTTAACAGTTTGTATAGATTTAGCTTTTTCCTCCATCTTTTTAAGAACAACTTCTGCTTTGTTGCCAAACAGGCGGTCTTGGTTTAAGGGAGCTTCCAGTAATTTGGCTTTAGCATGATCTGGCAGAGCTCGCTCTTTAAGCCAAGCATGCCTTCTAAGAACAGACCCAGTAACAGCAGCCCTACAAGATGCCTCTAAGGAATCAAAACCACATTGCAAAGTAGGTTTACCAACTTGTTCAGCAGAATGCACTAAATCCGGTAATTCTTTATTTCCAGCACAGTCAGGAATCAACATAAATTTCTGTTTAAGTAATCCAGTAATATGCTGCTGGTACTTTAACATATGAAAATGGCAGTTTAAGGCCTTAATGGCCAAAGTACCAGAAGTGTATACCCTCTTACCCCATCTGTCCAGGACCCTGGAATCTCTATCAGAGGGGGTAGGATTTTTGGCAGTAGTAGCCTTAATGCCTTTGGGTCCCTGTGAAATGGTCTCTGGGTCCGCAGTAGGATTCTTAAAGAGGAACTTGTGAGAATCATGTACTCTAGTACCAGTCAGGTTTCCTGGGAGCCAGAGGTAAGGTGTCTGGGGCCAGGCTAGATTCCAAGAAGGCATCATCTACAATGTCCAGTAGAGGGGGGATAGCTAAAGGCCTGTGTTGAGGCAGGAGCAAAAATTCCCTAAGCCTTTTTTTGGAGTCAGAATAATCCTGGCTTTACCAGCGGAAATGCTCCCTAAGAGTGTGCAAAGTTTCACCATAAGAGACATCTTATGGAGGGGAAGCAGAGGGAATGGAGTCCTCTGCATCAGAATCCTCATAGGTAGATAAGGGCAAATCCTGGTCATCAGAAGAAACAGAAATTTCAGAATCCTCATCAGAAGAATCAGAAGGAAAATCAGTTCTAGGTCTCTTAGAGGGAGAAGGGTGGCTTTCCCTAATTAGAGTAATAAGGTCTTCAGTCATTCTTATCATTTGTTTTTTAGGCATATGAGCCTGACCATGCGGTTTGGACGTCTGTTTTCTAGGCATGGATCGAGTCTTAGGCCTTGAAGAAGAAGATGGCGTTGGTTTGATATGCAAGTCAGTAGGCCTGAATACACCCTCAGAAGCCGGTGCCTGCACAGCGGCTCCGGACCCATCCAAGGTAGAGAAATCCGCAGGTTCCATAGTCGAAGAAGCATCTCACGGCATACTGGACTCCGAATGGGTATCAGTAGAGGCCTGCGAATCTGAAGTAGTGAGTATCAGGGGCTGCAAAAGTGCCTCACTGAGTACCAGCGAACTGGCAACTAGCTTAACGGAAGCGTCGTCGGCAGCTTTGGACCTATGAGGTCTGTCTTGTCTTTACGTTTTTTTCGGAATGTCGGTAGTCAGATGGCTTACCGAAGCCATTTCTGGATAATTAAACAGAGTTGCGAAAATGAACCGATGATGAATAGTACAAGGATTGAATAAGGCACAAAACCGACAGCGAGGGACGTCGTGGTCTGGGCCTAAGCAAGGAATGCAGTATGAATGAAAATCTTTATGAGGTATTTGCTTTCCACAAGAAATACAACTGTTAACTTTTACTGACATCGGTTTAGAGCAAGAAAAAGGACCCCCAATGGGGTACTTAGCTTTTTTGAAGACTTCAGTTCTGAAACTCAAAAACTAAAATTTCAGGAGTCGGTCGACTGGCACTTGCAAACTTCTTCTGCTTCAGGCACTGCACGGCAAGAAAGACTGATGTAATGGTGTCAGCTACATGTTTTATACTCCTGACTACCTGACGTCATAGAAGAAGAGACTGCAACCGATGCAGGACGCAAGACCTTGATAATCAGGCCAGCTGAGGGCTACCTGCAAGCAGACAACCCAAATGTAATGGACTGCAACAATGAAACACAAAGAACATCCCCCTTCCCTTTGTTTTGGTGTTTGTCTGCTTGCCAGAAGCCTGCTCTGTCTGCATATTCTCCTTTTAAATAAAATGGTGCTGAGGTGGATAAAACCTTGAACAAACTTGGGGAAGGAAAGCTAAAAAATCTGAGTAACTCCCTGAATCAGTCCCTCCAATCACACTTTTTAAGGACCTCAGCAGTAGATAGCCCAAAAATGACCTCTCTACCCAAGAGAGAAATCAAAATGTCAGTTTTAACACCTTCTAGTACATTTTTAGAACAGAACTGTACAAACCTTCTCATCACAGTTCCAGTAGCAGCTGCTCTAGAGGAATTCTCAGATGAATTATAAACACACTTCAAAGAATATTTGGGGACTTGAGACACATACAATAATGGAATTTGTGGGAGACAGAAATAACGGAATTTGTGGGAGAGTCCTCAGAAGTGGGAAAAGTAACTGTAATTTTCCTCATATTCACAAAAGACACAAGCAAAAACTTTAATATTTGAACCTGATAAAGTACAGTTGTCCTAAATGTAGATGCTCAAGTGCATTCACTGTTGCAGTCCTGACTTGTGGTATTTCCTGCCGTGAAAGCCCTTGGCCAGCCTGACTACCAGAGAAAATTCATTCTTCCTCCTAAGGCTGGCGGACAACTTAACCAACGTTAGTACACCTGGGTATATAGAGAGACAGCCTACACCATTAAATCATTTTTTTTTTCTTATCCCCTAGCAGGTAGGCGCCCCCATGTGAACAGTAGGTAACGGAGGAAGATTTCCCCTACAGGAATAGAGGTGAAGGGGGGTTCCCCCTTGGCTACAGAAGAGGTTATGTGTATACTAACTACTAGGTTAAGGGGGAAGGAGGGAGGGAAAGAAGACTGCAACAGTGAATACACTCGAACATCTACATTTATGTTAAGTGTACACAACTGTCCTTTACGTATACTGTGACAGTGAATACACTAGAACATCTACATTTATGGTAAGTGTACACAACTGTACTATGTTCTTGTGCTTCACGGTTGCTCTCCTGGCTTGTGAGAAGATTCCCAAAGATGAAAGAGGGAGGAAGGAGATTAGGGAGAAGAAATGACGCCCTGCAGGATGGCAGTAGCGAATCCTGCTTTTGAACTAGAAAAGGCTGTCAAATGGTAGTGTTTGGAGAAGGTATGCACAAATGACCAGGTGGCAACTTCTAGACTGTCTTTAGTAGGGACCCCTTTCAAGAAAGCAGCAGAGGTTGCAGTAGCCCTAGGGGAGAGTGACCATTACAGCCTCAGATGTTTTTGCCATGTTGGCTGCAAGAAAAAAAAGAAGAGATACAGAGGAAGATCCATGTTTGACAGTCTGTTTAGGAGCTGATTTTCCTCAGAGCCAGGGGCAAAGGTCACAAAAAGCTGCTCAGATTTTCTCACAGCTCTTGTTCCGTCTAAACAGTAACAGAGCTGCCTATGCACAACCAAAGAATGGAGTCTTCTTTCCTCTCTGTTTTGGGGGTTGGAAAAAAATGTAGGCAGGTAAATGGAAGTGTCAGTGACCACCCTGGGCATGAAAGAAGGGTTAGTTCTAAGGGAACCATTGTCTGGTGGATGATGATGAATGGTTCCACCACCAAGAGAACCTGCAGTTCAGAGACCCTCCTTGTTGAGGTGTCAGCCAGCAGTAGAGCAGATTTCCAAGTTAGAAACTTTAGATGGGCAAAGGCAGCAGGTTTGAAAGGAAACAGTCAGTTTCTCTAGACTAAAGTTAGGGTCCCATGGAGGGTTAGGTTGCCTCCTGGATGGTCTGAGGTGGACAACTCTATTAAGAAATTGTCTTAACAGGGAATAAGAAAAGACAAGAGCAAGAGTAGGTATATGCACCAAAATGGCAGAGGCAAGAATTTTAATGAAGGCATAGGAAAGGCCTTTATCAACCAGACTTATCTGGGCTGAATCAGAATTGGGGTGGTGCTGCTGGCACCAGAAGGAAAATCTTTTCCACTTAGCAGAGTATGACTTCCTGGTGCTAGGTCTTCTGGATTCCTTGAGAATGTCCTGAACCTGTTTGCTTAGGGTAAATCTTGTTTCTGGATGCTGTGGAATTATCCAACCTGAAAGGATGAGTGCCTGCAGGCTGGGGTGCACAATGGACTCTGGTTGGATGGTTTGAGAAGCAGAGTACACCAGTGCTGCCTGGGCCAGTCTGGTGCTATCAGTATTGCCCTTGGGCCATCTCTTCTCTTTAGAAACATCTGAGGTAGCAGGGGTAAGGGAGGGAATGCATAAATGAAAAAATGAATCCAAAGGAAGGAGAAAGCATCTGTTTTTCAGGCTGCTTTCAGTTTGATCTTGGAACAAAATCTTCACAGTTCAGCATTATCCTTGGTGGTGAAGATATCTATCTGTGGGACTCCCCATCTCTTCGCCATGTTGAGAAATATTTCCCAATGCAGATGCCATTCGTGGGGGGTCCATTAAGTTTCTGCTGAGGTGATCTGCTAGAGTGTTTTGAGCTTGGAAGGTATTGTGCCAGGAGGTAACCCAAAAGAGTGAGTAGTTTCCAAAACTTGCACTTGCTAGGCAGCATAGAGTAACAGTGGTTGACCCCTACCTGTTTATGTTCCACATAACTGTGGTGTTATCTGCTTTGACTAACAGGACCCCTGGTTCCTATTTTTCCCTGAAAGCTATCAGGCTTTTTTGCACTGCCATAAGCTCTGTCCTGTTAATTTGCCTGTCCCTGAACTGAACCTCCCACTTCCCCTGGGATTGGAGGTGTTGAAAGTGGGGCCCCAGGCTGTCTCTGAGGAATCTTGGGGTGGCAGTTTAGCCCTGGGAACTGAATCTGAATGGACGGTCCTGAATTTGGGCACGAGCCTGTACCCACCACGCAACTCCTCTTTGAGAGGAGGGATCAGCTGTATCTCGGTCATCAGGGGCTCAGTGTTGGCACCATACATTTGTTGGGGTACCACTGGGGATTCCTCATGTGAAGCCTGGCCAGGGAAAGTACAGTTGTGTACCTACCATAAATGTAGATGTTCGAGTGTTTTCACTGTTGCAGTCATTATTCTTGGGTTATCCTGCTGGCAGGCTACCCGCAGTCGGCCAGATTCCAAAGTCTAGGTCCGGCGTCAGTTGCTGTCGCCTCTTCCCTGACGTCAGTGAGCCAGGGGTATAAAAGAAGCAGCCGACGCCATTTTCAGCAGTTTTTCTTGCCCCAGATGTCAGGTGCCTCTAAATTGGAAGGCTGAAAGAATATGCCAATAAAAATGCATGTACAAAAATAACATGTCCTTCATCTACAAGCAAATACACCAAAAAGGTTGTATAGGATAGAGAAGTGTAGATAAGCCCCAGCAAAGAAAAGGGGGATGGTGTGGGTAACCTGGACTGTAACAGTGAATACACTTGAACATGTACATTTATGGTAGGTACACAACTGTACTATGTTCATCGTGTTTCACTGTTGGAGTCATTACTCTTGGGTTGAATCCCAAAGCTGAGGTAGGATGGCTGGTCTAAATAGGATTTGGAGAGGCTATGAGGCCCTGCAGAACTGCAGTGGCAAAGCCTGCTCTGGACTTAGAATAAAGAGGTAAATGGCAGTGCTTTGTGAAGGAGTGCACTGAACTCTAAGTTGCAGCCTCTAAGATATCTTTGGTTGGTACTCCTCTGAGGAAGGCTGCTGCTCTGGTGGAATGAGGCCTAATGTCCTTAGGCACTGATTTGCCATGTTGAAAATAGCAGAAACGGATGCAATGGGCTATCCATTTAGAAATAGTCTGTTTTGAGATAGCCTTTCCTTGTGAACCTGCAGCATATGACACAAAGTTGCTCAGTCTTTCTGAAAGCTTTAGTTCTGTCCAAGTAGAATCTTAGCTGCCTGTGTATGTCCAAAGAATGCAGAATTTTCTCACCCTTGTTCTGTGGATTAGGATAAAAGGTTGGCAAGTGAATGGTTTGGTTGAGGGCCACACTGGACACCACTTTAGGCATAAATGTAGGGTTCGTCCTCAGAGAAACCCTGTCTGGATGGAAAATGATGAAAGGTTCCACAGCCATGAGTGCTTGTAGCTCTGAGACTCGTCTTGCAGAGGTTATTCCTAGGAGCAGAGCTGTTTTCCAGGATAAGAATTTTATATCTGCTGTTGATGCTGGCTTGAAAGGCGGCAATGTGAGTTTTTCCAAAACATAACTGAGGTCCCAAGCCGGAATTGGTGCTCTCCTTGGAGGCCTAATGTTTTTGGCCCCTCTGAGGTACTGCCTTAGTAAAGGATGAGAAAAGATAGGTGGTTCTGTATTGTAAAGGGCTGAAATGGCAGAGGCATGAATCTTAATAGATGAGAAAGAAATGCCTTTGTTTAGCATCTCAGTTAGGTATTGTAAAATCTGAGGGATATTTGGTACACACATGTCTATGCCTTGTTCCTGGTTCCAAGCAGAGAATCTCTTCCATTTTTCTGCATAAGAGTTTCTGGTACTGGGCCTTCTGGCCTCCAAGATAACGTCCATAACAGCTTTTGTAAGTGGAGTGCTCTGAATGGCTACATTATCCGCCATGCTGCCAGATTTAAGGTCCTGAATTGGCTGTGCTGGAACTGACTGTTTTGTTGGGTCAGCAATTGAGAAGTCTGAGGCAATATCCATGCTGGACCTTGAGACAGGCTCTTCAGGATTGGGAAACAGTGCTGGCGTGGCCAGTCTGGTGCAATCAGTATCATGTTTGGCTTCTCTTGTTTGACCTTTAGGAGTACCCTAGGAAGGAGAGGCAGTGGGGGAAAAGCATATACTGTTAGATTTTTCCAGCTGAAGGATAGGGCATCCACTTTCCATGCTTGCTTGTGATAAATCTTTGTGCAAAATCTCTGCAATTGGCAGTTGTGAGGGGAGGCAAATAGATCTATGTCTGGGCATCCCCATCTCCTTATTATCATGCTGAAGACTTGTGGATCCAGTTTCCATTTGTGGGGATCCATGAGGTTTCTGCTTAGTTCGTCTGACAGAGTATTTGTTTGTCCTGGCAGGAATTGTGCTTGCAGGTGAACTTGAGTTGCCAATGCTGTGTCCCATAATGTCATTGCTTGTCTGCAGAGGGGGTAGGAATGTGTACCTCCCTGCTTGTTTATGTACCACATAACCGTAGTGTTGTCTGTCTTTATCAGTAATTGCCCTGGATGAAGCAGGTCCTTGAAAGCTGTCAGGGCATTTTGTACAGCTAGCATCTCTTTTTGATTGATGTGAAGATGCATCTGGCTTGCAGGCCATGTGCCCTGAATACATTTTCCTGCCATATGGGCTCCCCAGGCATAATCTGATGCGTCCGTTGTCAGTGTCTGTTTGGCTGTGGGTAAACTGAATGGCAGACCTTTGTTGTGGTGACAGGCTTCTGCCCACCATTGAAAATCCTGTTGCAGGCAGGGGAAGAGTGCAATTACTGTCTCCAGGCTGTGGCTATGCTGAGTCCAAACACTTTTTAGATATCATTGTAGTTTCCTCATATGCAGTCTGGCATATGGAATTAGTAGAATGCAGGATGCCATAAAACCCAAGGCCTGCAGGATTTTCCTTGCAGATAAGTGGGTTTTTGTTGTCAAGTTCTTGAAGTAAGTAGCCAGTTGCTTTTGTTTGTCTGGCGTGAGATAAGCCACCTGGGCAGTTGTATTTAGGCTTGCACCCAGGAATATTATCTCTTGAGAGGGCACTAGTTTTGATTTATTTTCGTTTACTGTGTACCCTAGGCCAATTAGTAATCTTTTTACAAATGCCAGATGTTTTAGAATAATGTCTTTGTTCTCTGCTTGAATTAGGCAGTCGTCCAAGTAGGGATATATTTGAATTCCTTTTTGTCTGCAAAACGCAATTACTGGTGCCAGGCATTTTGTGAAGACCCTGGGCACAGTAGATAAGCCAAAGGGCAGTGCAGAGAATTCGTAATGCATAGAGCCAGCTATGAATCTGAGGTATCTTCTGCAAGATTGTCTGATTGGGACATACAGGTATGCCTCTTTTAGGTCCAAAGTTACGAGCCAAGCCTTCTTGCCCAGCATGGGCAGTAGCTGCTGTAGAGTCAACATCTTGAATTTTGGAACTTCTAGAAATGTATTTAGTATGGACAGGTCCAGTATTGGTCTCCAGGTTTTGTCCTTTCTGGGTACTAGGAAAAGTCTGGAGTAAATTCCTTGCCCCTGCTCTTGTTGCGGTACTTGCTGAATGGCCCTCATGTCCATGAGGGCTGTAATTTGTTTTTGTGTCTCTGCCCACTGATTGTGTGGCAGGTCTGGCATACCTTTTGACCTCGGCAGAGTGTGGAAATGGAACCTGTAGCCTTGGGACACTATGGTCAGGATCCATTTGTCTTGGGTAATCCTTTGCCAATTTGAAGAAAAAAGTGCTACTCCCCCCCCCCCCCCTAAGGTGGCGGCCAAAAGAAAAGTGCTTGGATCTGGTAGAGGAAAGTCATTGGGACTGTTTCCTGTAAGGTTGTAATTTGTCTTCTCCGCTTTTGGAGGAAGGATCACCCCATTGTTTAGGCCTGTATGAGCCTTGGGGCTGACGTTTGCCTCTGGGACGCCTATATCTGCCTCTTTGTGGTCTGTCTGACACTGGAAAGGACCAATTTTTAGAAGGCCAGTTTCTGCTAATTCTGGGTGGCTGCACCTGTAAGAAATCCTTGACTGTCTACATGGATTTTGCTTTATCCTCCATTTTTTTCAATACCTCTTCTGCTTTAGTACCAAACACAGTATCATGTTTTAATGGTGCATCTAATAATTTTGGTTTAACATGATCAGGCAGATTTTGTTCCTTTAACCATGCATGCCTTCTAATAACAGAACCTGTAACAGCGGCCCTGCAGGAGGCCTCCAGTGAATCATAACCACTTTGCAAACTATGCTTTCCCACTTGTTCAGCTGTATTCAATAAATCCTGCAATTCCTTGTTTTCTGAACATTCATTCAGTATTTGTCAACATTTTCTGTTTAAGCAGTAACATTAAATATTGCTGATATTTAAGCATGTGAAACTGACAATTTAATGCCCTTACAGCCAGGGTAGCAGAAGTGTAGACTTTTTTCCCCCATTTGTCTAGAGCCCTGGAATCCCTGTCAGATGGGACAGGGTTTTTTGCAGTGGAAGCTTTAACCCCCTTGGGACCTTGTGATATAGTTTCTGGGTCAGCAGCCGGGTTTTTATACAGGAATCTATGAGAATCCGGGACCCTGTAGTATCTGACTGGCTTAGCAGGTGCAGGGGGTAGAGATTCTGGGGACAGGCCAGACTCTGAGAATACATCGTCCACAATGTCTAGTACAGGTGGAATAGCAAGGGGTCTGTGCTGAGGAAGAAGCAGAAAGTCTGAGCCTTTTCTTAGATTCAGAATAATCTTGGCTTTCCCAGTGGAAATGTTCCCTCATGGTATGCAGGGTTTCCCCAAAAGAATAATCCTCAGGAGGAGAGGCTGAAGGAATGGAGTCTTCAGCATCACAATCCTCATAAGGAAGCATGGAGTAATCTTGTTCAGAAGAGGAATCAGAGGAAATAGAAACCTGATCAGAAGAATCATACTCTGTCTCTTGCCTAGGCCTCTTATCAGGAGGGGGATGGGAACCCCTGATCAAAATAATTAGGTCTTCGGCCATTTTGAGCATCTGTTTTTTAGGCATGGTAGTTTGAGTAGGAGAATGCTGTACTTGTTTCTTTGTCTTTATTGCTGCTTTAGTCTTTGAAGCGGAGGATGGCTTAATATATAGTTGTGTAGGTCTGAAGACACTCTCAGAAGCCGATGCCTGCTCAGTGGCTCTGGACCCATCTGAGGGAATGATTTCCGAGTGTCCAATACCTTGAGTATCCAGAGGCCCAGTCGGCTCCACGTGGGAGTCGGAAGTGGCCTGTGGCTCTGAGGTAGCGGGCGCAAGGGGCTGTGAAAGCGCCTCACTGAGAACCGGCGACTCGCCTAGAAGAGGCTTCGTTGTCGGTTTTGGACCTCGGATGCCTATCCTTTTCCTTGTCCTTGTGCTTTTTTGTAAACTGCGGTTGTCGGCTGATCCGACGGCATTATATTGTTGAAACACACGAGACGTCACCTCCCAGTCAAGCAGGAAACAAGTTCTAAATAGTAAATCCTATAAAATTGTTAGAATACAAGTCCAAAGTGCGTATCAAATAACGCTTTTATTTATAACAGAAAACAGTGTTTTCGCCATAGTAACACCACAGCTTCTTCAGTATAGAAACCATTTTTTAAAAAAAACGCCAGTTAAATACAAGTATTTATAGGTAGTTTTGATGACATTAGCGTTAAGCTTTTAACATGAATTTTTACTGATGTAATTTGTAAGAAAGTATTTTAATAGTATGTTATTAAACAAATAATACTTTGTAATCAGTTGATATACCCACAGTATGTGGTTTTAAATGCATTGGCTCTTTAAACGTCTGATTTTATTAATTACGTCATGCATTTTGCTTGTATTTAACTGGCGTTTTTTTTAAAAAATGGTTTCTATACTGAAGAAGCTGTGGTGTTACTACGGCAAAAACGCTGTTTTTTGTTATAAATAAAAGCGTTATTTGATACGCACTTTGGACTTGTATTCTAACAATTTTATAGGATTTACTACTTAGAACTTGTTTCCTGCTTGACTGGGAGGTGACGTCTCATTGTGTGTTTCAACAGTTTGTGTTTTTTGTGGCATTATATAGTTAAATCTTCGGCCAAAGTAATGAAAAGCAAAATCAAACCCACGCTTGATAGTGCATTGGTTAAATCTAACACAAAACCAGCAACTAGCAACATTGTGATCAGGGCCTAGGCAAGGAATACAGTAAGAGTGAAGATCCTTATGAGGTATTTGCTTCCCACAAGAAATACAATTGTTAACTTTTTCTGACATCGGTCTGGAGCAAGAAAAAAGTTTCCCCAACGGGGTACTTAGCTTTAATGAAGACTTCGGATCTGAAATTCTGAATTGAAAATCTCAGGAGTCGGCCAACCGGCACTTGCAAACTGCTTTTGCTTCGGGCACCGCGCGGCAAGAAAGACTGAAGAAAATGGCGTTGGCTGCTTCTTTTATACTCCTGGCGCACTGCCGTCAGGAAAGAGGTGACAGCAACCAACGCCGGACCTAGACTTTGGAATCTGGCCGACTGCGGGTAGCCTGCCAGCAGGATAACCGAAGAGTAATGACTGCAACAGTGAAACACGATGAACATCCATGAGGATTGCAAGATGCCATGTATCCCAGTGCTTGGAGAAACCCTCCAACTGAGATGTATGGTTTCAGTTGGATACTTTGAAACTAGTGGGTCAAAAAAAGACCTTGTCTGGGGGAAGACGGGCTTTTTGAGGCGACAAGTCCAGAAGTGCCCCCAACAAAACTATCCTGTTGGCTGGAACAGTGTTGTATTTTTGCATATTTATTGCAAAGCCCAAGGATGTCAGAAGGTCTGGTGTAAACTTCAGATCCTTGTGAAGCTTTCAGAGATTTGTAGCCTGTGTCAGGCAATCGTCCACAGAGGGGTATATTTGGTCCCTTCTGGCCATGCAGAAGGCAACTGCAGGGGCTAAGCACTTGGTGAAAACCCCTGGAGCAGTAGACAAGTCAAAGGGCAGTGATGAAAATTGATACCGACTGGAACCTGCTCTGACATGTAGGAAGCTTCTGTGCGATTCTTGAAATGGGATGTGCAGGCAGGCATCGGGAGTTTTTGAAGAGTCAACATTTTGAATTGCGGAACCGGGAGAAACCAATTGGGTTGGACAGTTCTAAGACAGGATGCCAAGAACCTTCTTTTCTGGGAACCAGTAACAGCCTGGAGAAGAACCTTTTGCCTTTCTGATGTTCTGGAATTGGTTCCACTGATCTCTAAGAACACAAAATCTGTATTTGAGAAAGGGCCTTTGTTTTTTTATTCTGAGGAATATCTGGATAGCCTGAGTATTTTAAAGGCTCTTTGAAAGTGAGTTTGTAACCATGTGAAACAGTGTCCAGAACCCACTTATCTGAAGTGATGCAATTCCAGTTTTATTTAAACAGGGATAGCCTTTCTCCTTGTCTTGTGTGGAGGGAGACAGGGAGTGGGTGTATCATTGTTACTCTATGGCAGAAGCATGAGACCTCAAACTCCCTTGCCTGGGTCTCTGCAGTTGCTGCTGCTGCCTAGGAGTTATTTCCCAATGGGTTTTCCTCTGTCTGGCTCTAGGTTGGGAGGGACAGGACCAGTATTTAGTGGAGAAGTTCCTACTAAACCTAGGAGGCTGAACCTGGAGAAAGTCTTTCACATCAAGAAGCTGGATTTACATGGTCATGAAGCAACTGCCCCCTAAGCCACGCATGCCTTCTAATAACTGAGCCTGTGGCAGCTGCCTCCATAGAATCATAGCTACAGTGTAAGGAATGCCTGCTACCAAAGAACCGGAGTGGCAGGGACACAAAAGTTCTTTAGAAAGGTTTTTATCCTCCAGTAAACAGACCTTTTGTTTAATGGTTTGCTGACATTTAATCATGTGGAACTGACAGTTGCGAGCCCTCACAGTAAGGGTGGCTGATGTATGTTCCTTTTTCCCAAATCTATCAAGGGCCCTGCTCTCTTTATCCATAGGCAAAGGGTTTCTAGAAGAACTGGTTCTAACCCCCTTTGGGTCCTGGGGTGATCACTTCTGGATCAGCAGAAGGATTTTTGAAAATGTATTTAAGGGAGTCCTGTACCCTATAAAACCTGTCTGGTTTATGAGGGGCTGGGAGACGTGTGTCAGGATTCAAGGAGTAATCCTGGTAGACATCCTCAACCACCTCTAAAATGGGTGGAACAGCAAGAGGTTTGTGCTCTGGCAGATCCAGAAACTCACGGATTCTCTTTTTTGACTGAGGGTATTCCTGTGCTTTCCACTGTAAATGCACCCCTCACTGCATTGAGGGTCTCACCAAAGATGATATCCTCTGGGGGGAGGCAGAGGTCAGGTTGTCCTCTGAATCTGAATCCTCAAAGAAGTGAGAGAGGGTTCCTTCTTCAGAACCAGGCCCCTCTAGGTCTTAATCCTCATCAGATTCAAAAGAATCTGAGAAAGCCTCAGAAGCAGGATCCCTTTAATTTTACCTGGGGAGGCATTCCCAGGTGATTGTCTAGATCTAACTATGGGGATGCGGTCCTCAGCTAGTCCAAGTCCTGTTGGTACCCTTAAGAAAGGGAGCTGGTAAGCCTAGGTGAAGGCCAGTACCTTTCCTATAAGTTGCTTTGGCCTTGGGCCTAGGGATGTCCAACATTCTGATGCCGGTCTCTCTGGAAGAAAGATGAACCAGTGTAGGCCGAAGCCTCAAAGGAATGTCACCGGGAAGAGAGCTCTCTTTGGAAGCCAAAGCCTGCATAGTGGCTCCAGACCTGAATGACGAGCTGAAATAAGAGTCTGTGCAAAAGTAGAGGGACCCGATGGCATGTCGGACTTTGTCTCGGTCTTGACAGAGGCCTGTACCACCACCTCAGACACTGAAGGGGCTGTAAAATTGCCTCGTCTTATTCAACAATCACAAACCTAGAAGGAGGCAGATGGAGAATGGTTGTCATGTGAGGGGCCTAAGCCTGGGTCTCTTATCTTTTTCCTTCTTATGCCTAGGCTGCTCAACCTCTGAACGACTAACAGACAACATCGGACTCTGATGAGAAGATTCAAGACTAAGGAATCTAGCTAAAATCTCGGCCCAACGTCCGATTGTCATAGAGTTAAAGCAAGTACAAAAGCGGCAACTAGGGCTGTCGTGATCGGAGCTTAAACAGGTGACACAAAGTGAGTGGAAGTTTCTGAGTGGGACTTGTGTACCACAACGGAGACAATAATTTCTTTATCTGACATTAGTTTAAGGCAAAAGAAAGGAATTCGCCAACAGGGTACTTATCTTTCCAATGACTTCTCTCTGGTGCGGACTGACTGACTCACTGAAACACTGCTTCAGGCTCTGATGGCAAGAAAAGACTGATTTCATGAAGTAGGCTGGCTCCTTATATACCCAAGCGTACTGATGTCAGTTAGGGTGTCCTCCAGCCTTAGAAGGAGGAAAAAATTTTCTCTGGTAGTCAAGCTAGCCAAGGGCTTTCACAACAAGAAATCCCACGAGTCAGGACTACAACAGTGAAACATGAACATCTAAAAATTCTACAAATAAGTGTGACAGAGAATACACTTTTCCCAAATCTATCAAAAGCTAATGTTTAGCAACAATAGGATTTTTTAAAGAAATCACTGCGGGGTCAAATCTGGCATTAGAAAATAAAAATACACAAGACTGACTAACTTTACACAGTGTATCTGCTTTCTTAGGGTCAGCAGGCTGGCTGTCAAGCAAGTTACAGGCTGTAATAAAATCATCATCCAATGTTGGAAGTACAGCAGGAACAGAAATGGGTTCAGGAAAGTCCAGCTGTAAAAAATCATAACATTTTTTTCCAAGCATAATGGAATATCATGGTTCCACTGAAATTAGAAGTTATGTACCTACCATAACGTTCCATGTTAGTTGTCTTCTTCTCGCCTTCTTTCTTGCTGGATGGGTTCGGAGCCGATCCTCGGCTCCGACTCGGCCACTCTAAAAGCTCGAGAGCTAGTTCCACCGGCTCGAGGCTCCCCTATATCCCACAATGCTAGGCGGTAACTCCTCAGATCTCGTTTAAAAGCTAAGGCCGGCAATAAAATTCCATAAGGAACAAAGAAAAAACTCCTCTAGGTCTGTCCTGGCTAGGGGAAGGAGGGTGGGACGCAAGAAAGAAGGTGAGAAGAAGACAACTAACATGGAACGTTATGGTAGGTACATAACTTCTAAATGTTAATTTGTCCATCTCGCCTTCATTCTTGCTGGATGGGACCGCATCCCTAGCACCTTGTCCCGGGTGGCCTATCGGAACAGACTCTTGAGTACAGTGGAACCAAAGTTGGCTCGGTCTCTAGAGGCCAAGTCCAACTTATAATGAGAAATGAAGGTATGGGGAGAAGCCCAAGTAGCTGCAGAACAAATCGAATCAATAGGCAGCCTATCTTGGAAAGCTATAGAAGTGGCTAAAGCTCTAGTTGAATGAGCCCTGGGTTTGGATGGCAACTGTTGATGTCTTATCTCATAAACTAGGGTAATCAACGAAGTAAGCCATCTGGAGAGAGACACTTTAGAAACTGGAAGGCCCATTCTACCTTCTGCATAAGAAACAAACAGTTGGTCAGATTTCCTGAATTGTTTGGTCCTGTCTAAATAGTACCTAAGTTGGCAATGAATATCTAAACAGTGTAACTTTTGTTCTGACCTATTAGAATAATTAGGGAAGAAAACAGGAAGCTCAATGGTTTGATTCAAATTTGCCAGTGAAGCTACCTTGGGCAAAAAAGACGGGTTAGTACGTAAGGACACCCTATCCTTATGGAATACAAGATAAGGGGGTCGACTACACAGAGCATGGAGTTCAGAGACTCTTCTAGCTGAAGTGATAGCTACTAAAAAGTGTTTTCCAAGAAAGTAACTGCACTGAACATGAAGCCGCAGGTTCAAAGGGAGAAAGAATTAAGGACGTCAGAACCAAGTTGAGATCCCATTGGGGAGGAGGATCTCTGATGGGTGGTTTGAGGAGAAAAACTCCCTTTAAAAAGGCTTTGCAGAGTTTGTGAGACATAATGGAGGACTCTGAGATTCCCACATGAAAGTTCGAAATTGCTGAGACGAACCTGAGTGGAAAAGTTCGGCTAGAAAGTCTGGAACTGATTGAATGGAAGCAGTGAAAGGATCTATATTCTTTGACTGCGCCCAATAGGAAAAACGTTTCCACTTGTTATGATAAATCTTCCGAGTGGAAGATTTATGAGAGGCTATCAAGATATCTCTAACTGAGTGAGATATCAGAGGAAGCCTGGCTAAAGTTGGAATTGGAGGAACCACGCTGTGAGGTTCAGAAAAGGAAGGGAGTGGTGCAACTGACTCGACTGATGGGTCAAGAGGTCTGGAACTGGGTCCAGATGCCAAGGTTGCTCCAACAGATAACGGTGGAGAAATGGGAACCAAACCTGTCGAGGCCAGTAAGAGGCAATGAGGATCATGGAAGCTTCCTGAGCGATGGCTTTCTGTATCAGCTGAGATATCAGTGGGAAGTTAGGAAAAGCATACAGAAGTCCCCGGGGCCAAACGTGCACTAGAGCGTCTCTGCTGGGGTGGCCTGGTTGGGGAAAGAGGGTGAAAAAGTCGTCGCACTTGCTGTTTTGGGGAGTAGCGAAAAGGTCGCAGCAAGGCCGGCCCCACTTTCGAAAAACTTTCTCCAACACTGAATTCTTCAGAGACCACTCGTGAGGCATGAGAATAGCTCTGCTCAATTTGTCTGCAATCACATTGGATCTCCCGGGAATGTGCGTTGCTAACAGAAATCGCTGAGAAGAAATCGCCCATTACCACAGTCTGAGTGCTTCTTGACATAGGGGGTAAGATCCGGTTCCGCCTTGTTTGTTGATGTACCACACACTACAGACATGTTGTCTGTCTGAATTGCTATAGTTCCCTTGGGAAGAGAGTCTTGTAAAGCTTGCAACGCTAGAAGCACTGCTCTCATCTCTAGGACGTTTATGTGCAAGTGGCACTCGAACGGTTGCCAAATGCCCTGGACTGTCCTGCCCTGGTAATGCCCCCCCCACCCGATCAGGGAGGTGTCCGTTGTCACTGTACCAACCAGAGGGGGAGGGACGAAAGGTCTCCCTAGGAGGAGCTGGAGAGATGTGATCCACCAAGAGAGATGATTCTTGCACGATTGAGTTATCCGAATAGGATGGGACATTGGAAGTCTTTGGTAAGACCATTGTGTGAAAAGCATCCATTGTAAAATTCTCATATGGAAGCGAGCTAATGGTAGAAGGGGGATGGCCGCCGCCATAATTCCTAAGACTTTCAGGATCAGTCTGGCTTTGACTTTGTTGTTCTGCAAGACAAGAGAGACCTGTCTGTGTATGTCTGCTATTCTCTGCTCTGTGAGTCTGGCTGACATGTTGACTGTGTCTAGGTTTGCACCTATGAAGGTAATAACACGACAAGGCAACAAGACAGACTTTTCGTAGTTTATTGAAATGCCTAGTGCCTGACATGTGTGAAGGGTGTAGTCTCTGGCGAGAAGTAAAAGATGCTTGGTGGGGGCTGTAAGGAGCCAGTTGTCTAAATAAGGAAACACCTGGAATCCTTGTCGTCTCAGATGAGAGAATACCACTGCCATGCATTTGGTAAACACTCGGGGGGCTGTAGTGAGACCAAAGGGCAGGGCTCTGAATTGAAAATGACTGGTTCCCAGCCTGAAGCGGAGAAACCTCCTGGAGCGTCGACTCATTCTGATGTGATAGTACGTGTCCTGGAGATCTATCGAGCACATCCAGTTGTCCCACCCCAAAAGGGGTAGAATGGACTGTAACGTGACCATCCGGAACTTTGTTTTCTTGACAAATTTGTTCAAGTTGCTGAGATCCAAAATGGGTCTCCAGTCCCCTGTTTTCTTTGGAACCAAAAAGAATTTGGAGTAGATTCCGGATTCTGTTTGGTCTGCTGGAACTGGATGAATGGCTCTTTTTGCGAGCAGCTTTGATATCTCTAATGCCGCTTGCTCCCTTTGACTGGGTGGAACGTCTGGAAGGGATTTTTTGGATTGCTTCGGAATGAAAAGGAAAGGGATTCTGTAGCCTTCGGAAATGATAGACTGTACCCACTTGTCTTGAGTTAGGGATAGCCAGGCTTCTGGGTACAGCGACAATCTTCCCCCGACTGCCTCCGAAGGTGGACAGTCGGGCAACACCTCAGGGATGCTGAAAGGGCTTGTCGGAAAAGGATTCTCGACTGCCCTGATTCTGCGGGCCCCCTCTGCCTCTAGGACGACGTCTACCATTATTGTTCCCCCCTCTGTCTCTAGAGGGGAATCGACTCTGTGCGTCAGGCAAATCTCCTTGAGATTGTTTGCGGAACCACATCTTTCCCCCCTTCTGGCCTTTGGGGTAAGGTCTAGAAGGAGTAGAAAAAGGGATTCCGATGGCAGAGAGAGTTTTGCCATCAGTCTCGCACCTAGTCAGGGTTTCCTTCACTTGAGGACCAAAGAGGGATGATCTGTCAATGGGGGAATTAGTGAAGGACGCCTTGAAAGGGTCCGCAAAGTTACAAAGCCGCATCCAGGCGTGCCTACGCAAGGCTACACCTGTACCTGCCGCTCTACTTGCTCCATCCGCCGCATATGAAAGGAGGCGCATGGAGGAGTTAGTTACAGAATTAAGGGTTGCCAGCTGAGAGTTCATCCTATCCTGAAAACCCGCAGCTGTTGGGTCCTTCAACATTTCACTTGCTTCCTTGAGCAAATCCCTCTGAAGACGAGTAAAATGACACAGGTAATTCAGCGATCTCATAGTAAAGGTCGCTGACGAGAACATCCGCTTCCCGTACCTGTCCATCGATCTAGACTCTTTGTTAGGAGGGTGAACAGGCACTGAAGGATCAGCTAACTCCTTCCTGGTAGCCGCAGCCACCACCATAGCGTCAGAGACGTCTTTCGTTAAAAATTCTTTGTCCTTGGGGGCCGTAATGAATTTTGATGGTCTCCTGGGGGTGGGTTCCACTGAATCAGGAGCCGCCCAAGCCTTCTTTGCCACCGCTTGCATAAGGGGGTCAAAGGGAGGGGACACCCAGGAGGTGGAAGGGCGAGAGCCAAACCCCTCAAGATGCACTGATTCATCCTCTGAAGGGTTGAGGGCTGGCCAATTCCCCCTCTGTTTTAAGATTTCAAGGATGTCTGCAAAGGAGACATCTTCAGAGGGGGAACGAGGGGAACCTTCAGAATCCTCTAAATCAGTGTCAGAGGCGACAGACTCAGGGGAGTCGATGTGCTTCCTCTTGCACTGCCTCTTCCTAGGGGGCTCTCCTACCGGGTCAGGAGAGGCCTCGGAAGAGGAGGAGATCCCCACTGGGGAAACTTGAGGAGCTGGCTCTCTACGGTCGGGGATGAGAGAGTGAGTAGAAATCAACAGGGGAACCATGGAGGGAGGGGCAGAAGGAGCCGACTGTGGAGTTGAACCTGGTTCTAACACGCTCATCATGACCTCGAAGGCACCCCCGTCAGGCAGAGCAGGAGGTCTCCGTTCCGAAAAACTGAAAACCTCCCCCGGCACCGACAGTGATGGCTCCGAGGCCGATGTCGGAGCTGAACTCACCAGCGCCGAAGCACCGAGAGGGAGAGCGGGGTCGGACAAGGGTCCGATGCCACTCGCCCCCTCGGAGCCGATGAAGGAAGTCCGGCGCCGAGATTCTTCCAAGGAAGACATCGGAGCAGACGACGGAACCGAAGACAAAGGTATCAGTTCTGACGCCACCACAGTCTCGGGTCCGAGCCGCCCCGGCTCCGAACTCAAGAGAGTCAGAGGAGGAACATTAGTGATGGGAATAGTTCTCGACTGTTGAGTCGGACTTTGAAGCATCTGGGCTAGTGCCTCGGACTTAAGAGGTTGACTCACTACTCTCTGAAGGTCATGGTCCGATAACCTGGAAGACCTAGAAGAGTGGGATCTATGGCTCCGTTCAGACAGCAAAGGTGATGCTGGAGCCGAATGAACGGAGCCGATAGATGGAGATCGGGACCTTTTCCTAGATGTCGGTTCCGACAACTTGATCAGAGCCGACTCAGTTATGTCTTCCTCGGCTCCAGCCGGAGCAGAGGACACCGTAGGGGGCATGTGTTCGAGGTTCATCGGCTCCGGCTGGAGCCGATGTTCGAACAGCCTTAGGACCCCCAGAAGATGGCTCAGAGGCTGAAGCCGAAGGTCTGGAAGGCTTAGAGGGTTTCCCCGAAGACTGAGTCGAGGGACCCTCAGGCTTTAATAAGCCCCTTAAAATAAGTTTATTTTTTCGCTCCTGCAGGTGCAAAGGTCCCAGGCAGTACACACAAGAAGTGTGACCGTCTGTCAGAGACATCTTCTGACAGCACGAGTCACACTTCTTAAAGCCTGAGACCTTTGATTCCTTAGACATGTCTAAGGGGAAAAGTGCAATCACACAAACACACACACACCGATTACACTTAGAAATAAAATAAACTAAATTAAATTAAGTTAGAAGTAATTATAAATAAAATCCCTACAAAACACAGTCACTCACTACTAGAAGGGAGGGACTGGGCCTAAGGCCCAAGGGAAAATTTCTAGAGATTTGGAAAAGGTAGGGAAATGAACAGGGAATGGGATGGAACTACTTCACGATATAACTATTTAGAAAAAACTAAGTTAAAAAAAAGGGGAAAAAAGCTAAGAAAACTAGTTTCTTTTCAAAAACTAACCTGAGCCGGTAGGAACACACCTCGATCGCTGTAGCGGCAAACGAGATCTGAGGAGTTACCGCCTAGCATTGTGGGATATAGGGGAGCCTCGAGCCGGTGGAACTAGCTCTCGAGCTTTTAGAGTGGCCGAGTCGGAGCATCCAGCAAGAATGAAGGCGAGATGGACAACTTAACATCAACTGGTTAACTCCAGATGTGATTACAGAAAAATGAAAACATCTCCTGAGGGAGCATCAGAAAAAAAACATCTCAGAATCTGAATCAGTCATCTGTGGAGAGAAAACAGAGTTTGTTCCCTCAAAATTATTTACATGTTCTTTATACTGGGAATCTTCAGAAAATTGATATCTTCTTCTCTTACCAGTAAAACCAGAATGAGGGGACAAGAACCTAAACTAAGCCTTGAGATAATCCCAGATAAATCACTCCTGCCGGAAGTAATGTGGATAGCGGAAGACAAATGTTTAACTTTCCAATTCTTTTTAACAGGAATTTCCACAGAAGCACACAGACTCCTGTAGGACCTATCAACAATGGGGGAAAGGTATTCCAGTCCAGCTAGGTAGAGAAGTATTCTCTGCTCCTTTCTCAGAGACAGATAAGGAAACTAAACCACAGGCGACACACGTTTGACTCCCAGTTCTTACTGGCTAAAGGGACTAATCCAGAGGGAACTAAGATGCTGAATAGTCGGACGACCCAGAAATGGCCACATCAAAAGTCACCCATCTGCAGCGGAGACAAGTTTGTACCCTGATGAAGGGGAAAATGCTACATGGAAATGTTCTTCTTTTTGTGGCTGGAGGAAGGAAGAGCTCAGGAACTGATAAGTTGTTCCGTGGGGAAGCCGAAAATGAAGCCTGAAGCCCAGGTAAGACTAACAGGAATAGTCAGTAGAAGAGATAAGTAACAGAGAGAGAGAGAAAGTAGTGTTTATCACCAAAAAACACTGAAAAGCACATACAAATAATTTAACATATGTTTTCAGCAGAAAATGTAAAGGTAAAGTATAGTTTTAACAACTTTTTACTTTTTTTTATATACACAAAAGTAACATTTCACTGTTCTTCCAAAACAGACTAATGCAGCATAAACCAATTCAAAGAACCAAAAAATTGCTGATTTGTTTTATTGTGTTGCTTTTTACTAATTAAACAGCCCTAGTTGGCATTGTTTGTAAATCAGCAAATTTGGGTTCTTAACATTTCACTGTTAAAAGTGACAAAGTCATGTGACAGTAAAATAAAAAAAGAAGTTATGTTCTTACTATAACGTTCCATGTTGGTAGTCCATCTCACCCTTCATTTTTACATATGGGTTCGGAGCCGATCCTCGGCTCCAACGCGGCCGATTTACAAGCTCGAAGACTTCTGGTTTGCTTGTGGCTAAGCAGGTATCCCATAGTGCACCAGTACAAACCCCAAATCTTGTTTGCTGCTCACTAGAAGAAAAAAACCATAACAGACAACCCAATACTAAAGGGTCTCCAACCAAATTATTATTATTATCTCCAGATCTTCCAGGATGGGGGCAGGAGAGCGGGTTGGTAAAAATGAAGGGTGAGATGGACTACCAACATGGAACATTATGGTGAGTACATAACTTGTTTATGTTGTGTAGTCCAATCTCACCTTCATTTTTACATATGGGACAGCCTTATTCTTGGGTGGCTCACTGGAAAATACTCCTAAGCACCATGGAGCCAAAGGAAGTTCTACCCCTGGAAGCCAAATCCAATTTGTAATGTGTAATAAAAGTGTGAGGGGTAGCCCACGTAGCTGCTGTACAAATATTATCAAGTGGGACCCTGGCTTGAAAGTCTGCAGAGGTAGACAGCGACCTGGTAGAATGAGCCTTGATCCTGCAGGGTAAAGATCTGCCCTCTGAACTGTAGATAAAGGCTATGCAACTGGAAATCCAGTTAGATAGTGTAACTTTACAAACTGGTAAGCCCAATCTGGAGTCAGAAAAGGAAATGAATAGTTGATCTGATTTCCTAAATTCCTTGGTCCGCTGTAAATAAAAACGTACTTGTCTATGAACGTCCAGCTGATGAAAACGGTATTCAGTTGCATTACAGTGATTAGGGAAGAAAACTGGGAGTTCTATGGACTGATTTAAAGTAGCAGGGGAACAAACTTTGGAGACAAAGGAGGGATTAGTACGCAGTGACACCCTGTCTTTGTGAAAGATCAAATAAGGTGGCTTAACAGATGAGGCTTGTAGCTCCGAAACCAGTCTACCTGACGTGATAGCTACCAAAAACAAAGTCTTTTATATCCCAGGCGCTATGACGTCGGGGAGAGGGCGACATCAGCCGACGCCGGACCCAGACTTTGGAATCCGGCCGACCGAAGGGCTGCCTGAGGCAGGACAACCCGTATGTAAGGACTGCAGATGCATCCTTGAAGGACATCTAGGTCTTCTAATTCAAACAGACCAGAAAACGCACACACACAGAAAAATGTATGTAACTCTATGTGGTAATAATTTGAAGAAAATAACTAACGTTCTAAGGGAGGAACTCCAGCCCAAAGTAAATAACCAGCGGATCCCCGCCAAAAATACAATCTCAGATTAAGGAAACTAAGCTGCCAATAATGGTCTAGAAAAATAAACAGACCATAAAAATAGACTCCGCGTGTGCAGACCACAATCTTCTTTAATAAACAAAAAGTAAAATTCAGTAGATTCAGCGCTATCGTCTGCTGCAAGCAGACTTCATCAGAATAATGAATACACAGTTCCTCTCCTTTTTATATTCTTGTGTTAAAACAATTTACTACATAATTGTAATTGATAATTAATTAAATCTGTGAATTACAACAATTATAACACTAATATCACTTCCTTGTATGGTCATGCCACAAAGGCAGGAAGTGTATGTAAACATAAATCTTTAAAATGCATGCTTTTCTAAATGCTTTGCAACATACCATTCAGAAATTCCTTTCCTGTTTTTTTCCTTCCAAAGCAAATTAATGCTTGAATTAAATTATTTACACGGTTTTCTATTTTCTTTAGTAATATGTAGTATAATGTAAATATACAAGTAAAAAATGTACATGTTCACATAATATATAATTAAATATATGCACATAAAGTATATTACTGACAATTAATTACTGAATTCATTTATAGGAACTTGTTTTGATATGATAAATTTACAATTATTTCATACTTATGACATTATACTACATATATTGGGATTTCTTTAAGTGGAGCATGTCTAAAAGCTCTGGGTTTGACATAGCTTTGTGTGTTAGGCAGAAATCGCCTCTGAGTAGGCGATATGCAACAGAGTAAAGCTGCAGTTTTTTGAGACGGTCTGCATAGGGCATCTCTTTGAGGCCGGTAATCCTCTTTGTGAGGTATTTCTGTGGCCTTTCCAGTTGTTGTAGATGTCTTGTGAGGTACATACAAAAAGGGGCATTGTACTCTATAATGGGTCTAATGAGTGACGAATAGAGGGGAACAATGACCTCTTCTTTCCTGGATGAGAAACCTTTTGTGATGAGGTGTGCGACATAGAAGGATTTCCTGACTACTGTGGCAATGTGATTATCAAAGGAGAGACTACTGTCCACCTGTGTCCCAAGGTCTCATCACACTTTCGGTGTTAAGTGGTAGTTCATGGGTCCTGAGTTTTTACCAAAAGGAATGACAATGCACTTTTTGGCATTGAGCTTGAGGCCATGGCTTTGACACCAGGCATCTGTCTCAGCAAGGCCCTTTTGTAGGATGTCCACATCTTTTGGAGTTTTGATTATGGCTCCTAGTTTGCAGTCATCTGCGAACTTCTTTAGCCAAAGACCTTCTGTGTTGGCCTGTACTTCAGAGAAGTAGATACCAAACAGGAGAGGACCCAGGACTGAACCCTGTGGTACTCCACTTGTCACTGGTCTGAAGCTGGATTTGGAGTCTGCTACTTTCACAGTGTGAGTTCTGTCAGTGAGCCAGTTGGCAACCCATCTTGTGACATAGGGATTTATACCTAGTTTAGTGAGTTTATCTATAATTCCAGAGTGGGGGATGGTGTCAAAAGACTTGGCGAGATCTAGATAGGCTGTGTGAACCACCTTACCCTCATCTACGGCTTTGGTGACTGCTTCAAAGAAGTCTATCAGGTTTAGGAGACATGATCTGCCTTTTACAAACCCAAACTGGGTGGGGTCCTGAGTTTGGAGATTACCAATGTCATTGTTTATAAGTTCCATGATGATACGCTCCATAGCCTTGCAGACCAGGCTCGTTAGGCTAATTGGGAGGTAGTTTCCGGGGTATGTGGTGGCTCCCCCTTTATGGAGTGGGATAACTGTCGCTGTGCGCCATTCAATGGGCACATAGCCTGAGGTGAGGCTATGATTGAACATGGAACTTAGGTGGGGTGCCAGTTCGTTCTGTAGTTCATGTAGAACACAGCCTGGGATGTCGTCAGGTCCCATGGATGCTGTGTTCTTGGCATTGGATAGTGTGTTTTTTTACCTGTGCAGCCGTGATTACAGGAACTTTGCATTCTTCTGGTATAGAGATGGCCCCTTTAGGGGATGACAGTGGGGTAAAGTTAGCACTGAACCTATCTGCCAGGATGTTGGCAATATCCGTTGGTTCTGTATATTTAGTGCCATTGTGCTGTAACTCAGAGCAGATCTGAGTGTTGCATTGAGATTCTTGACATAGCTATAGAATGCTTTGTGGTTGTCTTTAGAGTCAGTGGCGATTTTGTTTTCATAACTAGCTTTGGAGGATTTTATGAGGGATCTCAGCTTCTTACTGAAGCTGACCAGGGAGTTTCTCCAATCATGGGATTTTACTCTTTTTTGCAACAGTTTCTTTCTTCTGTTGTAGAGTTTGTTAATGGCAGGGGACCACCAGATTGGCTTCCTTTTTTTGGAGGATAGCATCTTGGTTCCGTTAGGGATTGCACGAGCCATGCACTCATGTAAGTGCTTATAAAGTGCATTTGTGTAGGATTCAGCAGTCATACCTCTATTGTCCGTCAGCATGGGTGTCTTGAAGTTTGCCACTTCTGTCTTAAGAAGCATGAAGTTGGCTTTGGAGAAATTTTTTACTGTGGTTTCCCTAATGGGGGGTGGGAGAGGGATGTGGATGTCTAGGGTGATTAGCTTATGGTCGGATCTGACCAACAAGGAATTGACCTCTGGTGTGGAGCACCAGTTGCCCATGTTGGTAATAACCAGGTCTAGGATATTGCTGCCCCTGGTGGGGGTGTGGATAAGTTGATCCATGGCATTGGAATTTATGAATTCCAGAAAACGTTGAGCACAAGAGTTGGTACATGAGTAGTTTTCCCAGTTAATGGTAGGGTAGTTGAAATCGCCCATTATTAGGGTGTTAGGTTGTACCCTAATATTTTCCAGTGTATTAAGAAATGAGGAGTGGGAATCCTGGAGCATAGTGGGGGATCTGTAGCAAGCTACAATTTGGATTGCGGTCTTACCCAGAGTTAGTTGCACTTGGATAATCTCGGGTGCATTATGCTGAGCAACTAGTCTGGAGGTGTGGATATCCTTAATGAATATGGACACGCCTCCGCCTTTAGTGTTTCGGTCCAGGTTAGGTGGCCGAAAGGTGTGGTATGAATTATAGCCTGCTAATGCAGGGGTACTCTCTGGAGCCTTGAACCAGGTCTCTGTCACTGCACAGATGTCAATGTTCTCCATTTTAAGGAGTGCCTCGAGAGAGTGCATTTTGAGGTTTAGACTTCTAGTACTGAGTAGCAATACCCTCAGATTCTTCTTGCCTGTACCTGTTAGGGTGGTGAATTTGTCATTTGAACCTTGCCTAAAAAAGGCACTACAGGGGCCTTAGCCAGTATCTGGAATCCCAGGGGCGACAGGTGCAGGCCATCTCTGGCAAAGCATCGTTGCTTGTTGATCATGTCATCCCAGGCAGACAGATACTGGATCCCCTTAGAATGACACCAGAAGCTTAGCCAATTGTTGAAGTCAATCATTTTGTCCTTGTACTGTGGCATCATTCTGGGTGATGGCAGGATGCTACTCAGGGCTAGGGTCATACCTGCCTGGGCTACAAGATCGGACAGCTCCTCCATGTCCCTTTTCATGTAGTCCAAGGAGGTACGTCTCAGGTCATTCACACCAACATGGACAATGACAGTCATATTTGTACTTGTTGTGGAGTGACCTGAGTGCATGTGTTATGTGGCAGATCCTGGCACCTGACAGGCAGCTGACAGTAACTTTCTCCTTGTTTAGCCTGGTGAGTGGAACATCAGTGTGCCTGACTATAGAGTCACCTATGACTAGAGTGTTGGGTATGTTGTTATGCCTTATGGGCTGTGGTCAAGTGGCTCACTGAGTTTGTGGGCTATGTGTCATTTGGGTTGTGTTGGGGGGTGGAGGTTGCTTGTGTTTCTGCTTTGGAGGTCCCTGTTGCTTGGGCAGGTTTTTACTGAGAGCCTCCGTGAATGTAAGTGTGTGTTTTGTGTTTCTATGTGTGTGTTTTGGTGGTGTAGGGTTTGAGGGACTATGTGCTGAGTGTGGTGTGGTGCAAGTGTTTACCTTCTCCTCTTGACTGTCTAGTCCAGTCTTGGGTGAAGAGAGCATTGCTTCCAGTTTGGCTATATAAGTGCATCTCTCACAGGTTGTAGTGTTGGGTGGTAGGAGGAGAGGGTTGTCTGTGTACATGAGGCAATTACTGCATTGCCCCAAGATGCCCAGATTCATCAAGTAGACAGGAGAAAACACTGGGGGATGACCCTTAGACATGCCTGGATAGGTGCTTATTTGTTAGGTACTAGAAACTGTTTTCCTCTAGACAGTGAGGAAAGTTGAGTGCTGTAGTAATTTGCAGCTTATTTAGTGCTTACAATAAGTTCTGAACAAGTGCTGAAACAAAAAACTGGCTAGTTCTAAGAAACAAAATGAAGCTAGAAGGCTTCCTTTCAACACAGAAAGGCTTGGGCCCTAGAAGACTACAAATAGTCCTGGACACAGCAAATCTATATCCAGGCTAGACTACCCACAGGAAAGGCAGGAAACAAGCTTAGAAAAAAAATTTTTTTTTGCCCTTCCCATGCCTGCATGAGGTTTCTGGGGTACACCAATTTCCTCCAAAAATATCTTAATTGGTTACACTAAACTGTCCATAAAAAATATATATTTTGCATTCACATTTGCTATGGTGGTTTTGGGTATGGTATTTCCCAAGTTAACAAACTGATTTGTCAGGCACTAAGTCAAAGAGCTTCCTTGTGTCTCTTCTCAGTTTGAGGTACACAAACCATTCTAGTGAGAGCCCCAGCTGACTACTATGCTTCATAGGTTCAACAATATGTACCAGGCTATCTGCCCTTGTGGCACATTTCAAGTCTGGTCAATTTCCCTTTCAAAGGTGAGAATCAAACCCTGTACCTTGTGTGTCTGTGAGGTAAACATTCTAACCATTATTCCAAATCACACTCTGCTGAAGAATTCAAAAGCCTGTTTGGGAGTGGGTGGAAGAAACTCACAAATTTACTTTCAGATTTTAAACAGAAATTTACAACTCAAAAGATCAGCAGCATGAGCCCATGATAAGAATTAAATCTAGAAAGAACAGATAACTACAAAATAAATCAATGGCCGTTGTTCTTCTTTTGACTTTTCCCGGTTAGGGGTAGCCACAGCAGAACTCCGGTCCGCTAATGATTGGCATTAGATTTTTACGGTGCAGAGGTGCCAGTCCGACGTTCAACCTTCAACGAAGGCACGCCCATTCACGCATGTCTTTTGAACGTCACTCAACCACGTGGACGACATGCAGACTCCACACAAAAGGCGCTCATGCCGAGAATCGAATGGGAGAACCTCTTGCTGTGAGGCAACAATGCTACCGCTGCACCACCTTGGCAGTGGAGAGCAAAAAAAAAAAAAAAAAAAAAAAAAAACCTCACATACAAGCCACAGGAAACAACAAAAAACAGAAATGCTTATTCCTATCAGCAGCAACACACTTGGAGAAAAGGTCTTGCATAAGCCTGTGTTGGAGAACCTAGGCCTCCAAGTGTCAGTGCCCCTAAGCCTCTCCTTTAACAAAGAGGGCCTGACATTAAATGGAGTCCAGGACAGCCTCCATGAAGGGAATGGCCAGTAGAAGATTAAGGAATTGCTTCTCATAGCTGATAGATACGCCCAGAGAATGAAGTCAGGGAAAAAGACATAAATGTTCCAAGACTGAAGGGTCTGGGAAGGGCCCACTGAAGGCCAGTTGGCCAAATATGAAAATATGAGGAGATAATGTGCTGCAATGCCTTACTATATCAAACTTTTAAGAACTCTTAAGAAAATAACAAAGGGAAATGTTTGAACAGGAGAACCCTGACAAATTATGTGAGATATACATATCCCTAACCTGGTGGACTTCTTTCAGGAGGTCAATAAAGCTGTGGACAAGGGCAAAACAGTGCACACTACCCGCCTCGACCTGGCTAAAGTGTTCAACCCAGTAACTCACAAGAGCAAAGGAGATAAACTTATAAAATTAGGGATAAACCCATATGTCACCCGATGAATAGCCAAGCTCACTCTCAATGACTTCTGGCTGACCAAGACAGCACATAAATGCAAACTAGGTATGGTCATCAATGAATCCCCCAAAGACATAGACACCCTTCAAGCGAGCATGACTCAGAGAAACAACTCATGTCAGAGCATGGGCTAAAACTCAATGTAAAAAAAAAACATAATACCCTTGAGAAAGGTGTCCATCTCTGGAAATGACCACACTAATAGTACACCCATCAAAGCAGACACAGTGGTATGCGACCTGGGAACACACAGTAACCTGAACTCTAACTACTATGTGTCCACTCTGGTGAGAAAATAATTCTATGTTGCACAACTTGTAAGTAAGCGCATGGCATCCATGTTCAATGAGGTCACTGTCCCACTGTACAAGTTTCTCTCATCTTACTAATCAAGTACAACACACCCTTCTGCATGTTTCTGACCAGGTGCTTGAAACAGCTAGAGAGATCACAGAGCTTCCTCACAAAAAGAAAACAGGGCATAAGCAACATGTCCTACATAGACTGCCTCATAGCCCTAGCCTTGTAATCTGTCTCCCACAGACTGATGAATGGACATCTATGCCTATTCTTCAAGCATACCTCTCAGAAATCTGGATAAAGCAGTTAACGAAAGTGGGACAAAGGCTCAAAAATAGGGACAATTTTTAAATATTGCTCTTACAAGCTTATAAAATTGACAGAATAACAGGTTTTACATTAGCATGAATTTTCCGAAGCAAGAAGTCTGAAACGCAATTGTCTGTCATTATTTTCTAGCATCAGTCTTTAATGATTTGCAACCAACTTGCCAGAAAACAATTTTAGGAAAAATGGACCAAAAATATGAGGCAAAACATCTGGACATTCTGCATAAATCTGTACCGCTGAGAGATATGTCTACAAGGCACCCACTGATGGTACTGTTGCATATCCACAAAACAAAACATTTCAGAAAAAACTGTTCCAAGGACCTAAACCTCATTTGCAACAAACAAGGGATGTTGAAGGGACAGGTATGGTCTTAAAGATAACTCTTCCTCTGGAACAGGCTTCCTAGTGATATGAAACAACAAATACAGTTGTGTACCTGCCATAAATGTAGATGTTCGAGAGTATTCACTGTTGCAGTCATTACACTTGGGTTATCCTGCTGGCAGGCGACCCGCAGTTGGCCCAAGTTCCAAAGTCTTGGTCCGGCGTCGGTTGCTGTCGCCTCTTCCCTGACATCAGTGCGCCAGGGGTATAAAAGTTGCAACCGACGCCATTTTCTTCAGTTTTTCTTGCCCCAGATGTCAGGTGCCCCCAGATAGGAAGGCTGAAAAGATATAATTATGCCAAACAACCATGCATATATTACTATAAACATTTCCTTCATCTACAAGCAAATACACCACATAGGTTGTATAGAGTTAAGAAGTACAGAATAGTCCCAGCAAAGAGGGGGATGGTGGGTGGGTAACCTGGACTGCAACAGTGAATACACTCGAACATCTACATTTATGGTAGGTACACAACTGTACTATGTTCATCGTGTTTCACTGTTGCAGTCATTACACTTGGGTAGAATCCCAAAGCTGAGGTTGGGTGGCTTGGTCTAGATTGGATTTGGTGAGGCTAACAAGCCCTGCAGAACTGCGGTGGCAAAGCCTGCTCTGGATTTGGAGTAGAGAGGATTGCAGCTTCTAATATGTCTTTGGTTGGTACCCCTCTGAGGAAAGCTGCTGAAGTGGCTGCTGCTCTGGTAGAATGAGGCCTAATGCCCTTAGGCACAGATTTGCCATGTTGTGCATAACAGAAGCGGATGCAGTGTCCTATCCATTTGGAGAGTGTCTGCTTTGTAATAGGCTTTCCTTGTGATCCTGCAGCATATGCTACAAACAGTTGCTCGTTTTTTCTGAAAGCTTTTGTTTTGTCCAAGTAAAATCGTAGCTGCCTGTATATATCCAAAGCGTGCAGAAGTCTTTCCCCTTTACTCTGGGGATTTGGGTAGAAAGTAGACAAATGAATGGTTTGGTTTAAGGCCACATTGGAGACTACTTTTGGCATGAATGTTGGGTTTGTTCCAAGAGAAACCCTGTCCTGATGGAAAATGAGGAAAGGTTCCACAGCCATCAATGCCTGTAACTCTGAAACTCTTCTTGCTGAAGTTAATGCTAGGAGCAGAGCAGTTTTCCATGACAAGAATTTTAGATCAGCTGTGCTGGCTGGTTTAAAAGGAGGCAGCGTTAATTTTTCTAAAACAAAACTGAGGTCCCAAGTAGGTACTGGTGCTCTTCTAGGGGGGGGGTCTTATATTCTTTGCCCCTCTGAGGTACTGTCATAGTAGAGGGTGTGAAAAAAATATGAGGATCCGCATTGTAATGAGCTGAAATGACAGAGGCATGGATTTTAATAGATGAAAAAGATAGGCCTTTGTCCAACATCACAGTCAAGTATTGCAAAATCTGAGGTATATTAGGGACCAGTGGGTCGGGCCCTTGTGCCTGGTTCCAAGCACAGAATCTCTTCCATTTTTCTGCATAAGATTTCCTAGTGCTGGGCCTCCTGGCTTCCAAACTAACATCCATAACAGCTTTAGAGAGAGGTGCAGTCTGAGTGGCTACATTATCCGCCATGCTGCCAGGTTTAAGGTTCTGAGTTGACTGCAGAATCTGATTGTTTTGCTGTGTCAGAAGATGAAGGATTTGAGGTAGAGGCCAAGGTGGGCCTTGGGACAAAGTCTTTAGGATTGGGTACCAGTGCTGGCGCGGCCAGTCTGGTGCAATCAGGATCATTTTTGGCCTCTCTTGTCTGACTTTCAGAAGCACCTTGGTGAGAAGAGGCATTGGAGGGAAGGCATAGACTGTCAGGCTTTTCCAGCTGAATGATAGAGCATCCACTTTCAATGCTTGAGAGTGATAACTCCTTGTGCAAAATTTATGTATTTGGCAATTGTGAGGGGAGGCAAAAAGATCTATGTCTGGGCGTCCCCACTCCCTTGTTATCATGCTGAACACTTGTGGGTTTAGCTTCCATTTGTGAGGATTCATGAGATTTCTGCTTAGTTCGTCTGCCAGTGTATTTTTTGTTCCAGGCAGGAACTGTGCTTGCAGATGTACCTGGTAGGTTAGTGCTGTGTTCCACAAAGTCATGGCTTGTCTGCAGAGTGGGTAGGAATGCGTGACCCCTTGCTTGTTTATGTACCACATAACTGTGGTATTGTCCGTCTTTATTAATAGTTGTCCTGGAAGTATTACGTCCTTGAAGGCTGTCAGGGCATTCTGTACAGCTAGCATCTCTTTTTGATTGATGTGAAGATGCATTTGTTCCTTGGGCCACGTGCCCTGAATACATTTTCCTGCCATATGTGCTCCCCAGGCATAATCCGATGCATCCGTTGTTATTGTCTGCCTGGCTGTAGGTAAGGTGAAAGACTGTCCCTTGTTGTGTGACAGGCCTGGGACCGCTACCGAAACTCCTGTTGTAGGGAGGGGATCAAGGTTATGATTGTCTCTAGGCTGTGACAATGCTGAGTCCAAACACTTTTTAGATACCACTGTAGTTTCCTCATATGCAGTTTTGCATATGGAATTAGTAGAATGCAGGATGCCATGAAACCCAGGGCCTGCAGAATTTTTCATGCAGGGAGCTGGGTCTTTGTAGCCATCATTTGAAAGTAATGAGTGAGTTGCCTTTGTCTGGCGTGAGATAAGCCATCTGGGTAGTTGTATTTAAGATTGTATCTCTTGAGAGGGCACTAGTTTTGATTTCTTTTCATTTACTGTGTACCCTAGGCAAATTAGCAATCTTTTTACAAACGCCAGGTGCTTTAGAAGAATGTCCTTGCTCTCTGCTTGAATAAGGCAGTCGTCCAAGTAGGGATATATTTGAATTCCTTTTTGTCTGCAAAATGCAATTACTGGTGCCAGGCATTTTGTGAAGACCCTGGGCGCACCAGATAAGCCAAAGGGCAGTGCAGAGAATTGGTAATGTATTGAGCCTGATATAAATCTGAGGTATCTTCTGCATGGTTGTCTGATTGGGACGTGCAGGTATGCCTCCTTGAGATCCAAAGTAACTAGCCAAGCCTCCTTGCCCAGCATGGGCAGAAGTTATTGTAGTGTTAACATTTTGAATTTTGGAACATCCAAGAAAGTATTTAGGATTGACAGGTCCAGTATTGGTCTCTAGGCTTTGTCTTTTCTGGGTACTAAAAAAGTCTTGAGTAAAATCCTTGTGCCTGTTCTTCTTGTTGAACTTTTTGAATAGCTCCCATATCCATAAGAGAAGCAATCTGTTTTTGTACCTCTGCCCATTGGTTCTGTGGCAGGTTTGGCATACCTTTTAGTTCTGGAAGCGTGTGGAAGTGGAACCTGTATCCCTGAGAACCTATATACAGCACCCATTGGTCTTGGGTGATCATGTGCCAATTTTTTAAGAAAAGTGCTAGCTTTTCCCCTAGGGGTGCTGTCAACTGGTAAGAGCTTGGCATTTGCAGAGGGAAGTCATTGTGACTGTTTCCTATATGGTTGTGATTTGTCTTCTCCTCCTTTGGGGGCTGAAACACCCCATTGTTTAGGTCTGTAGGAGCCTTGGGGCTGAGATCTGCCTCTTGGGCGTCTGTATCTGCCTCATTGTGGCCTGTCTGACACTGGAAAGGACCAATTTTTTTGAAGGCCTGTTTCTGCTAAATCTAGGTGGTTGAACCTGTAAGAAATATTTCACCGTTTGCATTGACTTTGCTTTATCCTCCATTTTCTTTAACACCTCTTCTGCCTTAACACCAAACAAAGTATCATGCTGTAGTGGAGCATCCAATAATTTTATTTTAACATGGTCAGGTAAACTTTGTTCTTTCAACCAAGCATGTCTTCGAATAACCGAGCCTGTAACTGCGGCTCTACAAGAAGCCTCTAATGAATCAAAACCACATTGCTGAGTATGCTTTCCCACTTGTTCAACTGCATGCACTAAATTCAGCATTTCTTTACTGTCAGGACTTTCTATATTTGCAACCATTTTCTGCAACCATTTTCTGCTTTAACAATGACATGAGATACTGTTGATATTTAAGCATGTGAAACTGACAGTTTAAAGCTCTTAGAGCTAAAGTAGCAGAAGTGTAAACTTTTTCCCCCATCTGTCCAGAGCTCTGGAATCCCTATCTGAGGGGACAGGATTTTTGGCAGTGGAAGCTTTAACCCCTTTAGGACCCTGAAAAATTGTTTCTGGGTCTGCAGCGGGGACCCTGTAGTACTTGTCTGGCTTTACTGGTGCAGGGGGATAAAGAATATGGAGACAGACTGGATTCAGAAAAAACATCTACAATATCAAGCACAGGGGGGATAGTCAGGGGCCTGTGCTGAGGCAATAAAAGGAAATCTCTGAGCCTTTTCTTGGATTCTGAGTAATCCTGGCTCTCCCAGTGGAAATGCTCCTTCATGGCGTGCAGGGTTTCCCCAAAAGAGTAATCCTCAGGCGGTGAGGCTGTAGGAATGGACTCTTCAGCATCAGAGTCCTCATAAGGAGGGAAAGAATAGCCCTGATCAGAAGAATCAGAGGAAATGGAAACCTGATCAGAGGAATCATAATCAGTGTCTTGCCTAGGCCTTTTGTCAAGAGGGGGATGGGAGCCCCTGATTAAAGTAATAAGGTCTTCGGCCATTTTAAGCATCTGTTTCTTTGGCATGGATGACTGTTCTGGAGAATGTTGCACTTGTTTCCTTGTCTTTAATGGTGTTTTTGACTTTGCCTTTGCTGCTGTAGTAGCCTTAATTGTAAGCTGTGAAGGTCTGAAGATGCCCTCAGAAGCCGGTGCTTGCTCAGTGGCTCCTGACCTATCTGAGGGTATAGTTTCCGTAAGCCCAATACCTCGAGTTTCCACAGGCCTCGGGGCCTCTACGTGGCTGTCGGTTACGGCCTGTGACTCTGAGGTAGCGGGTGTCAGGGGCTGCGAAAGCGCCTCACTGAGAACCGGCGACTGGCCTAGAAGAGGCTTCGTCGTTGGTTTTGGACCTCGGATGCCTGTCTTTTTCTTTGTCTTTGCGTTTTTTTATACATTCCAGTCGTCGGTTGATCCGACGGCATTATATAATTAAATCTTCGTCCAAAATAATGTAAAGCAAAATCAAACTGACATTTAATAGTGCGTTTATTGAATCTAGCACAAAACCGACAACTAGTGAAGTCTTGATCAGGGCCTAGGCAAGGAATGCAGTAAGAGTGAAAGTCCTTATGAGGTATTTGCTTCCCACAAGAAATACAATTGTTAACTTTTACTGACATCGGTCTGGAGCAAGAAAAAGTTTCCCCAACGGGGTACTTAGCTTTATTGAAGACTTCGGTTCTGAAATTCAATTTTGAAAATCTCAGGAGTCGGCCGACCGGCACTTGCGAACTGCTTTTGCTTCGGGCACCACGTGGCAAGAAAGACTAAAGAAAATGGCATCAGGTGCAACTTTTATACCCCTGGCGCACTGACGTCAGGGAAGAGGCGACAGCAACCGACGCCGGACCAAGACTTTGGAACTCGGGCCGACTGCGGGTCACCTGCCAGCAGGATGACCCCAGTGTAATGACTGCAACAGTGAAACACAATGAACATCTCATCACTAACTATTCAAACAACTTAGACCAATGAATGGGAAATCACAAATTTACCCCTGGTTTGGCACCTTTGTCCCTAATGGAGAGGGGCAGTCTGTGATTTCTTGATGTGTACAAGCCTGTATTGTAACTTGTAAAATTGCTTGAAGTACTGAAATGTCAGCAATATTTTGGTACTTTTGTGGTAAGCATGGCTACACTTAAAATGGCTTGTGTGCCAAAATAACCTCGTAACTACGTATGAATCTACATCTTGATGTGACAGAAGAAAATTAATTTGTCTGCCATCACCATTCAGTGACTTAGTAATAACAGCATCATTACCTACAAACTGACAGTCCCCATAGTCACTTGTATTACCTGAAGGCTGTAATG